>NC_086195.1:2266693-2587823 GCF_035770615.1 Melospiza melodia melodia
TCCTGCACCTAGCTCAGTTTTTCTCTGTAAAGAGTTTTGTTATTTTGCCTTTCATTAAAACTTTTCTCTTTCCAACACTGCCACAGAAGCCACCCTGCTGCTTTTACGCCTTCTAAGGTAGCTGAGCTACCTTGGGTGTGACACAAATCCCCAAGAACTCATGAGACCTGGCTTGAGGAGTCCAACACATCACAGGATTTCCCTGCCCGGGCTCATTTCCCTGAGCGCTGTCCCCACCTGAGGCCGGCACGGGAATGGAGCAGCACAAAGCTGATAAATCACCCCGAGCCGTGCCTGTGGGTGAACTCTGCCCCCAGGGGTGACCCCGGGCGATTCCCACGTGCTGTGACTCAGCTGAAGCCAAGCCTTGCCCTCGCCGTGCTCCAGCTCCGACCAGGATTGCAGCAATTCCTGGGGGGCAGCAGGAATTCATCACCTGGGAGCCATTCCTGGCGCTGGGGCGGCTCAGGGACAGCAGCGAGTGGCACCTGGAGCAGCTGGAGGCACGCGAGGGCACAGCAGGTGCCACCCGGCAGGGTTTGGCACCTGGGCAGCTCCCACAGGTGATTACCCTGATGATCAGAAGGGATCCCGAATCCCCCTGGAGCAGCTGGAGGCACACGAGGGCACAGGAGGTGTCACCTGGCAGGGTTTAACATCTGAGGGCACAGGAGGTGCCACCTGGCAGAATTTGGCAGCTGGAGGCACAGGAGGGCACAGGAGGTGCCACCTGGCAGAATTTGGCAGCTGAGGGCACAGGAGGGCACAGGAGGTGTCACCTGGCAGGGTTTGGCAGCTGAAGGCACAGGAGGGCACAGGAGGTGCCACCTGGCAGGGTTTACCATCTGAGGGCACAGGAGGTGTCACCTGGCAGGGTTTACCATCTGAGGGCACAGGAGGTGCCACCTGGCAGAATTTGGCAGCTGAGGGCACAGGAGGGCACAGGAGGTGCCACCTGGCAGGGTTTACCATCTGAGGGCACAGGAGGTGTCACCTGGCAGGGTTTGGCACCCGGGGCAGCTCCCACAGGTGATTCCCCTGCCGATTGCAGAGGTTGCGTTTCTCCCTGCGGATTTCTGGGCACAAGGGACAGCAGTGCTGGCTCCAGGAGGTGCCATCGGCGCGGGTGTCACCTGCCGGGAGGGCACGGGGGTGGCACCAGCTGTCCCCGTTGTCCCTGTGCCGTGTCCCTGCGGTCCCGCTGTCCGTCTGGCTCCGGGACACACTCAGATAGGGCAGGACACGGCAGCGACACCGAGTCCGGCTCCTCCGGCAGCCGGGCAAGGTCAAGGCTGAATTCTTGAATTCTTCTTTTTTTCATTCCTCGCCGGAGCGGGGAGGGAAGAGGAGGATGGGGGTGGGACGGAGTCTCCCTGCTGAACAAATACCTGCAGCTCTCGGGCTGACTCACACCTGCGAGACAAAGAACAATGAATGCATCCTTAATTGGCTGAACTCGCCTTTCCGAGCCGGGCTGTCAGCGCTGCTGTGCCCAGGAGGAAGGAGGAGGAGGAGGAGGAGGAGGAGGAGGAGGAGAGGGATGGTTTGTGTTTCACCGAGCAGTTTTTAGTTTGTGTACGGACCTGCTGGGGCAGCCGCCGCGCTGCGATTGTGAAATCCCGCTCCTCACACTGGCTGCGCTTCCTGCTGCTGGCACTCGTAGAAGGTTTCTAGGGGACCCCTCAGAATGCTGCTGGTTTCTTTGGGTGCAAAGCTCTGAGCAGCTCCTCCAGGCAGCGTTAAACTCGAGGGATAAACATTCTCCATATAAACATCCCCAGTTGCGTTCTCCTGCTGCCCTCAATCATCTCCAGATATCTCGCTGTCACTGCAGCATCAACTTCCTTGTCACGGATGTGAGGAGACTGAAGGAAACTTTTTTAAAACACCCATTGGGATGCACTCCTTTGGTTTTCCTCCTTCCCTGGCAGCTCTTTCTAAAGAAAAGCTGGCGAAAAAATCTTCACCAGCCCAGCTGGAACAGCCTCAGCCACCTCGTTTGGAAGCTTTGAAACCTCGTTTGGAAGGTTTGCGCTCGGGGCTGATGTTTGGCTGATTAACCTCAGGAGGTGAGAAAACTCCCTCATCCCCCATCCCAAAGGTTTCTTAGAGTCTCCAAACGCCCTCCAGCCTTCTCAAAACTCCAGGTACAGTGAAATAAAACGAAAGCAAACACTGAGGCTGGGAGGTGCCTGCCTAAGACCCCTCTCCAGAGAACAGCCGGGGGTTTGGGAGCCTGTCCCACCCCGCGTGTGTCACCGTCGCTGCCGGCCAGAAGGGCTCCTGTCACCTGCCGGCAGCCCCGCGGGGGCTCCGGGGACAGCAGGGACGGAGCTCTTACCCTGTGAATTCCCCCGCGAAGGAGAAACCCTTGGCAAACCCTCCCTGCGGAGCGCGGGGTGGCTCCGCGCTGTGCCCCCGGTGCCACGGGCTGGCACCGCCAGGGCACCGAACCCGCGGGGGCAACGAGGAGCCGCCGGTGGAATTTTACAGTTGGCTCGGTAATTTTCCAGCGCCGAGAATGCCAGCCTTGTGCGGCCGCTGCTGCCCTGCCCGGGATGGACTTTTGGAAAGTCCCCCTTATTGATGCTCATGACTAATGGCTTCGGCTGCCGGCAGGGCCGCACCTCGCTGGCCGCGCTGGGATTTGCTGCGTCCCCAGGGAGGCGGCGAGAGGGCGATTGACTCATTTTGGATGCCTGGCTTCTGAGGGAGAGCAGCTCCGAGTCATCCCGCATCATTTCCCGCGTGTTTTGTGCTTCCCCCTGCTCCACCTGGAGCTGCTGGGGCAGGGAAAGGAGCGGGAAGAGGCAGAGACAGGAGCGAGGGGATGGCAAAAGCAGGGGAGGAGGAAAGGCCAAACTGGATTTGTTTTATTTTTTTTTTAAGGCAGCTTTTGGCATCTCTGCCGAGCTCAAAAGTACACGGAGTATTTCTGTGCTCACAGGTCATTTCCTCGATTGGGCAAGACACCTCTGTGAATGAACAAGCCCAGTCAAGAGCGTTCCTTGCCTCACACTCCGAGGGAAGAAGGCAAAGTGACACCACAAAAAAAAAAAAAAAAGATTCTCTTTGGAAAGATTAGCAAATGTAATGCAAATTAGATGTACATATTTATATTTTATATATTTTTACTATTATATATATATAATATATAATTTATATTATGTATATTTTATATATTATATATAAAATATGTATAATATACATTATATATATTTTTTTATATTTATATTTTATATTTTATTCTATTTATTAGACAGGGAAAGAGCCGGGAAAGGGGGACAAATGCCGTCCCCAGAAAAGCCTTTAGGGCAGTTCAGGAGCCGGCTCTCCTCCCGTGTGCCCCCAGGGTGGCACCCCCGGGCAGTTCCCAGCTCCCACCCAGCCCGTGCCCGCTCCAGGCCGGATCTGCGGAGCCGCTTTCGGCCTTTGCTGCGTGTGAGGGACAGAAATTTGTGCAGCTGCCGAGAGGAAAGCCTGGCAGCGGCGGCAGCGGCGCTTTCGCAACCGCTGTGGCCGTGCCGGGATGGGGCGGGGGATTTATGGGACGGAAATAGAGGGTGATGATGATGATGATGATGATGATGATGATGATGAAGGGTTCAGCGCTCGGGGCTGCCCGCGCCGCCTCTGCCCGTGCTGGCTGGGCAGAAATCACCTGGAGGAGGGGGCTGGGGCAGGGAAGCGCAGGGGGAGAGGGCAGGGGGGGTCTGGGAGGCAGGGAGGGAGTGGGGAATGAGAGACAATGAGGGAGAGAATGAGGAATGAGAGGGGGATGAAAGCAGCAGTGAGAGGAGGATGAGGGTGGGAATGAGAGGAGGATGAAGGCAGGAATGAGAGGGGGATGAAGGCGGCAGTGAGAGGAGGATGAGGGTGGGAGTGAGAGGAGGATGAAGGCAGCAGTGAGAAGGCGATGAAGGGAATGAGAGGAGGATGAAGGTGGCAGTGAGAGGAGGACGAAGGGAATGAAAGGAGGATGAAGGTGGCAGTGAGAGGGAATGAGGGAATAAGAGGAGGATGAAGGTGGGAATGAGATGAGCATGAAGGTGGTAATGAGAGGAGGATGAAGCAGCAGTGAGAGGGAGATGAAGATGGCAGTCAGAGGGGGATGAAGGGAGTGAGAGGGGGATGAAGGGAATGAGAGGGGGATGAAGGCGGCAGTGAGAGGAAGATGAAGGCGGCAGTGAGAGGAAGATGAAGGCAGCAGTGAGAGGAAGATGAAGGCAGCAGTGAGAGGAAGATGAAGGCGGCAGTGAGAGGAAGATGAAGGCGGCAGTGAGAGGAAGATGAAGGCAGCAGTGAGAGGAAGATGAAGGCGGCAGTGAGAGGACGATGAAGGCGGCAGTGGGAGGAGGATGAAGGCGGCAGTGAGAGGGGGATGAAGGCGGCAGCGAGAGGGGGATGAAGGCGGCAGCGAGAGGAAGATGAAGGCAGCAGCGAGAGGAAGGCGGCAGTGAGAGGGGGATGAAGGTGGCAGTGAGAGGGGGATGAAGGCAGCAGCGAGAGGAAGGCGGCAGTGAGAGGGGATGAAGGTGGCAGTGAGAGGGGGATGAAGGCAGCAGCGAGAGGAAGATGAAGGCAGCAGTGAGAGGAAGATGAAGGCGGCAGTGAGAGGAAGATGAAGGCAGCAGTGAGAGGAAGATGAAGGCGGCAGCGAGAGGAGGATGAAGGCGGCAGTGAGAGGAGGATGAAGGCGGCAGTGAGAGGGGGATGAAGGCGGCAGCAAGAGGAAGATGAAGGCGGCAGTGAGAGGAAGATGAAGGCGGCAGTGAGAGGAGGATGAAGGCGGCAGTGAGAGGGGGTTGAAGGCGGCAGTGAGAGGGGGATGAAGGCGGCAGTGAGAGGGGATGAAGGCGGCAGTGGGAGGGGATGAAGGCGGCAGTGAGAGGGGGATGACGGCGGCAGTGAGAGGGGATGAAGGCGGCAGCGAGAGGAGGATGAAGGCGGCAGTGAGAGGAAGATGAAGGCGGCAGTGAGGAGGGATGAAGGCCGCAGTCAGACCCGTTCCAAGCCGTGCCTGCCCCGCTGCACAGCCTGACTCCCACCCTGCCCCTGCTGCTTCCCGCAGCTGCCGGGCCCGCGGGATCCCGCCGGGATCCGGGCTGGGAGCAGCAGCAGCAGCAGCAGCAGCCGTGTGTGACCTGCGGGTGACAAAAACGAGAGCAGCTCCCGGTACTGAAGTGATTTCAGCGTTTATTGCAATAAAAGGCCCAAAGCAGGGGACCCATGGGCTGAGCAGGAGCGTTCTGTCGAGGATGCTGCAAGGCCTGTAGTGATGGCCTCGAGGGTCCAGGGGAACCCCACAGATTCAGTGGTCAGAATCCCCTTTTTTATCCTGTTTTTTATCCCTCTGGATTGGTTTCTGTTTGGATCCTTTATTTGCATGAAGGTTTTAGGCCTTGATTGGCCATGACAGCTGTGTCCAGGCTGGCTCCTGGTGCCCTCTACTGAGGTGTGTGATGGTACCTTGAGTACCTTATTACTGCCCTTTTAACCCCTTTCACAGTAACCAAAAATAACAGTAGATGTTAAAAACGAGAGCAGGCTCCTGGTACTAGAGTGATTTCAGCGTTTATTACAATAAAAGAAAGACCCAAAGCCAAGGGGCCCAGGCCGAGCAGGAGCATTCCCTCGATTGTGCTGCAAGGCCTGCAGTGATGGCCCCGATGGAGCAGCACAGCTTCCCTGGGTCAGAAGTCCCTTTTTGTCCTGTTTTTGTCCCTCTGGATTGGTTTCTTTTTGGATCCTTCATTTGGATGAAGGTTTTAGGCCTTGATTGGCCATTACAGCTGTGTCCAGGCTGGCTCGTGGTGGACTTTACTGAGGTGTGTTATTGTATGTTGAGTACCTTATTTCTCATAACTACCCTTTTAACCCCTTTTACAATAACTAAACTAACAGTACGTGTTAAAATGAGAGCAGGCTCCCTGTACTGAAATTATTTCAGCATTTATTACAATACAAAGAAAGGTCTGAAGTCAGGAGGCCCAGGGCGAGCAGGAGCGTTCCCCTTGAGGATGCTGCGAGGCCTGTAGTGGTGTCCCAGATGGATCTGCACACCTTCCCTGGCTCAGAAGCTCCTTTTTATCCTGCTTTTTGTCCCTCTGGATTGGTTTCTGTTTGGATCCTTCATTTGCATGAAGGTTTAAGGTGATTTAATTGATTGGACGTTGCAGCTCTGTCCAGGCTGGCTGTGGTGCGCTTTACTGAGGTGTGTGATGGTACCTTGAGTACCTGATTTCTTATAACCACCCTTTTAACCCCTTGTACAATATAATAACCAAACCAACAGTACATGCTTAACCATCTATCAGCTATTTTACAACAGTTTCTCACCTGTTTTTGACACGGGGACACACGGAGCTCTCCCTGCCATGCAGAATCACAGCAGGGCTCAGCCACATCCTCACCTCCCTACAGCCCACAGTGCTCCAGGATCTGTCACCTGCTTTGGGTTTGGAGCTTTTAACGAGGCGTTTTCTGGTCAGGATATAAAGATCTTGTGGAGGTTTTCCTTTAGCCAGCGTGGTGTGGTTGGTTTGTTTGTTATATTGAAATAGGGAGGGGGTTTTTGCTGTGGCCTCAAGGAAAAATCTGACCTGGGCTTTATCAATCACCCACTGAAAATTGCTGATTTATGGCTTCCTAGGGCTGGCAGGATAACAGCGTTTTTGGAGGGATCCTTTCATTTTTCAAGAGAAGTTGTGGCTGCCCCTGGATCCCTGGCAGTGCCCAAGGCCAGGCTGGACACTGGGGCTGGAGCAGCCTGGGGCAGTGGGAGGTGTCCCTGCCATGGCAGGGGTGGCACCTTAAGGTCCTTCCCAACCCAATCCAGGCTGGGATTCTGGGATTCCATGAGCTGTGCCTCGCATTGTGCCCCCTCCAAAACAGAATCACGTGGAATTACCGTCCCAGGACTTCCTGTTTCTATGTCCCACTGATTTCTACATCCTCTGTGCTTTGGGGCAGTTTTCCAGTGTCCTGTGAGAGCTCAGGAGCTTCGCTGTGCTTTTGGCAGAGGCCTTCACCCTTCATCTTGAGGTGTGAAGGAATTTCTCACAATCCCAGAACGGTTTGGGATGGAAGGGACCTTAAATCCCCTCTTTGCACCCCCTGCCCTGAGCACGGCACCATTCAGTGGATCAGGTTACTCTGCATTCTGTCCTGGGCAGGAGCTGGGCCAGGAGGGATTTAGGTTGGGTTTCAGGGCAAGGTTCTTGCCCAGAGGGTGCTGGCACTGCCCAGGGAATGGGCACGGCCCCGAGGCTGCCACAGCTCCAGGAGCTGCCAGGGATGCCCAGGCTGGGCTTGGTGGGCTCTGGGCTGGCACCGGGGGGGTCCCTGGGGGTTCATTCCCACTCAGATATTCCATCACTGCGTGCCCCCTCCTGAGCCTCCCTCTCTTGCACCCCCACAGTGCCCTGAGCAGCAGGGATGCGTTTTTGGGCAATTCCCAGTTGGGGACAAACAGGAGCCGTTCCCAGAGCGCTGTGAGGGCTCGGGGGAGCTGCAGCTCGGGGGTTTGGGGGGGTTCAGGGGGGTCTGGGAGCTCAGGAGGGGCTCGGGGGGGAGGGTTTAGGGGGAGTTGAGGGAGCTCAGGGGAGTCCGGACGGGTTCAGGAGGATCTGGAGGGTGTCAGGGGGGACTCAGGAGGGTCCGAGGGAGCTCAGGTGGCTCAGAAGGGTCTGGGGGGGCTCAGAAGGGGTCCACGGGAGCTCAGGGGGGGTTCAGGGGGGTCCGGGGGGGCTCAGGGGGTTCCAGAGGAGTTCAGGGGGCTCAGGGGGGTCCGGGAGGCTCAGGAGGAGCTCAGGGGGTCCAGGGGAGCTCACGGGTTCAGGGGGTTCTGAGGGGGTCCGGGAGCTCAGGGGGTTCCGGGTGGTTTTTTAGGGGGCTCAGGGGGGTCCGGGGGGTTTAGGGGGTTTTGGAGGGCTTAGGGGTGTCCAGGGGAGCTCAGGGGGTTTTGGGGAGCTCAAAGGGGTTTTGAGGGGTTCAGAGGGATCCGGGGGGTCCAGGGGAGCTCAGGGGGTTTTGGGGGACTCAGGGGGGCTCAGAGGCTTCAGGGGGGTTTTGGTAGGTTCAGGGGGGTCCGGGGGGGGCTCAAGGGGGTCCGGGGAAGATCAGGCGGTTTTGGGTTTTTGGGGGGCTCAGGAGGGTCCGGGGGCTCCGCGGGGCCGGCGCTGCCCGGAGCGCCAGCGCCACCCAGCGGCCACAGCGCGTAACTGCACCCCGCGGGCACAGCTGGGCCAGCGAACATCTGGGGAAACATCTGGGGAAACAGCTGGGAAACAGCCGGGAAACAGCCGGGAAACAGCCCGAGCACCCCGCCAAGGGGACCCCCGCTCTCCTCGGTAGTTTTTTTTTTCACCCCAGTCCCTCCCCCCGGAGCGCGCTTGGTTAAATCGTTAAAGGTTGCGCAACATCTGCACGGGTTAATTACAGCTGTTAATTACAGCTGCTGAGCGCCCGCCCGCAGAACGCGGCGATTTCGGGGCAATAAAACAAGACGAGGCACGAAAGATGATGGTTCAATAGTCGGGGCTTAATGGGTGTGAGGCGGGAGGGAAGGGGACCGGAGAGCTCGTGATTGTGGGGAGGTGTGAATTATTGCACCATAATTCTGGCCCTGCGGGGGCTGCCTGCCATTAATAACTGTTTGCATGTCTGAAATGCGTTTTCTCACACCATAAAAAGCAGAAATGGAAAGGAATCGCTAGTGGGAGGACTGGGCAGCAGCTTCCCTGGTTTTGTGTTGGTTTGAGCTGCTTTTCAGTGATTTGGGTTGAAAACTGTGCGGACCCAAAACTCTTCGGGTTATTTGTGTTGAAGTAGCTCTGCCTGGAAATCTCTTCACAGAAACTCCCAGTTGGGAAGCAACTCCCGTTTATTTGCAGCAGATTTTCACCAGATTAACTTCAACCACTTCAGTTCCCCATGCCAAGCTACCAGCTCCTGAGCCCTCTTTATTTGGAAAGCAGGAAAGACTTTGTTGCTTTTTTAATGGGTTCAATTCCAGTTTAATTTTGGAAACCTGAAAACTGAAGGAAAGCAGATATCCTCAAAATAAAATATTGTTTGAGGCCCTTGATCCAGCAGCTGGAAATGCAAACTGTGCTGGGAGCTGGGTTTGCCTCTTGGTACTGAAATTGGGCCATAAAAATGCAATTCCAGGGATGCTTTTCTCCACTTTTTATTAAAAAGAACTGTGAGGGTGGTGCCTGAGGTTATCAGCACAACCTGCTTTCATGTGTGTACATCTATAATTCACTGTATTTCCATCCCTCAGCAGAGTGCAGGCCCTTAACCAGGCTGATGGCAAAAAAGGGAATCTTTAAGAGCGAGTTCAGGGATTGGGAATGCAGGTACCAAGACAGAAAATTGATTGGTTGCTTGAACCTTCACTCAAGAGAGACTTAATGGGATGAGGAGATTAATAAAGGGGATCTCTGGGGCTGCTGGCATTGCTTTAGGAACCCCAGAGGTGAAGGTAACAGGAAATGGATGGGGCAGGGACTTCCAGGATTTTTGTGGACATTCTTACAGAGATTTCAGTTCCTGATTTGATTTTTAGTCAAGATGCAGCTTTTGTGCACTGCTCCTCAGCACAGCAGGGCCAGGAGCTCCTGGAGCTGAGCAAGGGCCTGGAGCAGCTCCGTGCCCAGGAAAGGCTGAGGGAGCTGGGGCTGCTCAGCCTGGAGAGGAGCCCCAGGGAGAGAGAGGGGCTGAGCCCTGCCTGGGCCTGCCTGGCCCTGTGTCTGTCCCTGTGTCTGTCCCTGTGGCTGTCCCTGTGTCTGTCCCTGTGTCTGTCCCTGGCTGTCCCAGGAGCAGGGAGCTCATTCTGCCCCTGCTCTGGGCACTGCTGGAGTCTGTGCCCAGCTCTGGCCCCTCAGTTTGGGAAGGGCCTTGGGACACTGAGCACATCCAGAGGGGACAACGAGGCTGGAGAGGGGCTGGGAACACAAACCCTGTGAGGAAGCCCTGAGGGAGCTGGGGGTGCTCAGCCTGCAGAAAAGGAGACTCAGGGCTGCCCCCATCACTGTGCACAGCTCCTGAAAGGTGCCTGTGCTCACCTGGGGCTGGGCTCTGTCTGCAGCAGCACTGACACACCCAGAGCACACAGCCTCGAGCTGCACCAGGGGAAATACAGGGTGGAGAGCAGGGAAAAGGTTTTTGCAGCCAGGGTGAGAAAGTTCTGGAATGGCTGCCCGGGGAGGGGGTGGAGTCCCCATGCCTGGGTGTGTTTAACAAAGCCTGGATGTGGCACTGGGGGCCAGGGTTCAGTTGGGGCTGGGCTGGACTCGATGGTCTTGGAGGTCTCTCCCAACCCAGGGATTCTGGGAATTCTGTCTGTCCCTGTGTCTGTCCCTGGCTGTCCCTGTGTCTGTCCCTGTTTCTGTCCCCGTGTCTGTCCCTGGCTGTCCCTGTGTCTGTCCCTGTGTCTGTCCCTGTGTGCAGAGCTCAGAGCAGGCCCAGGCTCTGCTCCAGGCCCAGCAATGGCCCCAGAGCCACGGGCAGGGCCTGAGCCCAGCAATTCCCCTCACAGGAGGCACAACTTCTGCCCTGGGCAGTGCCCAGCCCTGAGCAGAGCCCAGAGGGGCTCTGGGGGCTCCTCCTGGCACATTCCAGAACACAATCCCACAATCCCTGGGCTCTGGGGTGACCCAGAGGTGGCCCCGGTGACCCCAGGGTCCCTCCAACCTCACCCACCCTGGGGTGCTCATTTCAGTGGCACTGAAAGAAAGAAACCAGGTTTCAATCCACTCTTCTCGCAGTGTTCTGTAAATGTGTGACAAGATCCTGCTTCCTCCATCTTGTCCTGCACCTCCTTCCTGGTGTCCATGGGATTCTGGGACTCTGGGGTACTGGGTTGTGGGGTTGTGGAATTCTGGGATTCTGGATTTCGGGGATTCTGGGGTACAGAGAGTCTTAGAATCCAGGATTCTGGGATTGTGCAATTCTGGGGTTCTGAGATTCCAGGATTCCGGAATACTGGGATTCTGAGAGTCCAGAATTCTGGGATTCCAGGATTCTGGGATTCTGAGGTTCTTGGCTTCCAGGATTCTGGAATTCCAAGATTCCAGGATTCTAGAATTCCAGAATTCAGGGATTCTGAGACTCCAGGATTCAGGGATTCTGAAATTCTGGGATTCCAGGATTCTGAGATTCTGGGATTCCAGATTCTGGGATTCTGAAATTCTGGGATCCCAAGATTCTGGAATTCTGAGATTCCAGGATTCTGGGATTCCAGGATTCTGGGATTCTGAAATTCTGGGATCCCAAGATTCTGGAATTCTGAGATTCCAGGATTCTGGGATTCTGAAACTCTGGTATTCCAGGATTCTGGAATTCTGGGATTCCAAGATTCCAGAATTCTAGAATTCAGGGATTCTGAGACTCCATGATTCAGGGATTCTGGAATTCTGGGATCCCAGGATTCTGGGATTCTGAGATTCCAGGACTCTGAGATTCCAGGATTCTGGAACTCTGGTGTTCTGGGATTCCAGGATTCTGGTGTTCTGGGATTCTAGGATTCGGGATTTTGGGATTGCAGCCTTCTGGGATTCTGAGATTCCAGGATTCTGGTGTTCTGGGATTCCAGGATTCTGGAATTCTGGGATTCTGGGTGCAGCTGAGCAGAGCCCTCGAAAAGGAGCTGACAGAGGGACCCGTGGCAGAGCACAGCCAGGGCTCCTGGGCTGTGCAAAGCACTTCCCATGTCCTGCCTGGGATTCCCTACTGGAATTCTGCTCCTGGGAGTCCAGCACTTGGGAGAGATCCTGAAATCCATGGAGTGCCTGCTGAAATTCAGGAGCTGTGGCTGCATGAGCCCCATTGCAGAGCCCAAAGCTGCAGCGTCACCCCAGGCCTGGCTCACGCTGGGGATGCTTTGGGTGGTTTGTGTTAATGCCACCCCCGGAGCTTGGATTCCCTCCTGTCCTCCCTGTGCTCCTGAATCAGCTCTGACCATAAATTAACAACCAGGTGATGCTGCAATCCAGAACACAACAGTTTTTGTGCTCTTCTTGTTCCTCCTAAAGCCCATTTGATGCAGCTGGATGTTGCTTTTTTACCAACATGAGACAACTGATTTTATTTTGAAGGATGGCTGCCTGAAAAAAAAATGAAATATTAATAATATCTGAATTTGAACTTGTTACTCAGCAGAAAAATCCAACTTCAATCTGCAGCTTCAGCAGTGGCTTTTGAGAAGCTGGGTGTTTTGGATAAATCCTGCCTTGTAAACAGATGGAACAAACAAAATGTAAAACTCATCTCCTTAAAGAACAACAAAAGAATATTTTCCAGATGGGCTTTCTGATGGGAGATCAAAGTCTTCATCTCAGACTTGGGAAATTTCCCTCCTTGCTGGTATCAGTTTTATCTGCATGCATTTTGGTTTTCTTTCAACAAAGGCAATTGTCTTAAAGGAGCTGCAGGAGGATGCTCTTAAAGCTGAAGAAAATAGAAAAGATTTCACTAAAAATAGGAGGGGAAATTTGGGTGGGTAGAGGGGAGAGGAAACTGTTTGATTCCTTTGATTTATGCAAAAATGAGATCTTTCAAAATCTCAGCTTCACCTGCAAAATGAAACAAGCAGGGAAGAGTTGAGGCAACTGATTTGGACCAACTCCTTTTCGGGCTCCTCTGATTCCAAAGCTCATCCCAAGGGTTCCTGTGGGCAGAAAAGAATCCCTTGGTGGTTTTGTGGAGTCTGCGACCCCAGGAACTGCAGTGACAAGGGGGGATGGTCCCAGTGCCAGAGGGCAGGGCTGGGGGGGATCCTGGCAATGAGGAATTGTTCCCTGGCAGGGTGGGCAGGGCTGGCATGGAATTCCATCCCTGCATCCCTGGCAGTGCCCAAGGCCAGGCTGGACACTGGGGACAGTGGGAGGTGTCCCTGCCATGGCAGGGCTGGCACTGGGTGGGATTTGAGCTCTCCTTGATGCCCTGCATGACCATTTTTGGCTAAAAGAGCTGTGGACACACAGCCCCAAAGACTGAGGAGGAGTTTTCCCCTTGGAAATTTTAATCTGCTTTTCCTTTTCTTCTTCTCTGGTGTTGGGGCGTGGGTTGGACTCGGTGGCCTTAAAGGTCTGTGTGTAATTTCGTGTATAATTTTTCCTGCCTGTTATTAACGGGAAACAGCGAAAAAGACTTCACAAGGAAAAAAAAAAATTGACATGAAATGGAATGAAATAATAAAATAAAACAAGATGAAATAAAATAACATTTAAAATAATTAAATAAATATGGAATAAATTTAAATAAATTTAATGTTGAATTAAATATTTAAAATATTGAAATAATAATAAAGAGGTAAAATAATGAAATGAAGTGAAATAAGATAAAATAAGGAAAGGAAAGGAAAGGAGAAAGGAAAGGAAGAGAGAAAGGAAAGGAAAAGGAAAGGAAAGGAAAGGAAGGAAAAGGAAAAAGGAAAGGAAAGGAAAAAGGAAAGGAAAGGAAAAAGGAAAGGAAAGGAAAAAGGAAAGGAAAGGAAAAAGGAAAGGAAAGGAAAAAGGAAAGGAAAGGAAAAAGGAAAGGAAAGGAAAAAGGAAAGGAAAGGAAAAAGGAAAGGAAAGGAAAAAGGAAAGAAAAGGAAAAAGGAAAGGAAAGGAAAAAGGAAAGGAAAGGAAAGGAAAGGAAAGGAAAGGAAAGGAAAGGAAAGGAAAGGAAAGGAAAGGAAAGGAAAGGAAAGGAAAGGAAAGGAAAGGAAAGGAAAGGAAAGGAAAGGAAAGGAAAGGAAAGGAAAGGAAAGGAAAGGAAAGGAAAGGAAAGGAAAGGAAAGGAAAAAGGAAAGGAAAAAGGAAAGGAAAAAGGAAAGGAAAGGAAAAAGGAAAGGAAAAAGGAAAGGAAAGGAAAAAGGAAAGGAAAGGAAAGGAAAGGAAAGGAAAGGAAAGGAAAGGAAAGGAAAGGAAAGGAAAGAAAGGAAAGGAAAGGAAAGGAAAGGAAAGGAAAGGAAAAAGGAAAGGAAAAAGGAAAAATAAAATAAAATAAAATAAAATAAAATAAAATAAATAAAATAAAATAAAATAAATAATGTTCTAGAAGCACTCATGGGTGTGTTTGTGCTTGCAGACTCCCGGCAGGTGCAGCCCTCGCCGCCCTGGTCCTATGACCAGTCCTACCAGTACCTGGGCTCCATGGCCACGCCCGCCGTGCACCCGGCCACGCCCATCTCACCGGGCCGGGCCGGCGGCATCACCTCGCTCACGGCAGAGCTCTCCAGCCGCCTCTCGGGTAAGGAGCAGCCCCGGGACACAGGGACACACACAGGGACACAGGGACACTCCCCGGGGGGAAAATGCTGGCCCTGTGCCCACACTGCTGCCCCCAAGCCAAGGGAGTGCTTCCCTGGTGACACTCTGCTGTCCCAACCCCTGGACTCTCCATGCCAAGGGGACCTTCCCTGGTGACAATCTGCTGTCCCAACCCCTGGACTCTCCATGCCAAGGGGACCTTCCCTGGTGACAAATTGGTGGCCCTGTCCCCAACCCTTGGGCTCTCCATGAGAAAGGGACACTTCCCTGGTGACAAACTGGTGGCCCTGTCCCCACCCCTGCTGCCCCCAAGCCAAGGGAATGCTTCCCTGGTGACAAACTGGTGGCCCTGTCTCCACCCCTGTGCCTTCCATGACAAAGGACATTCTCCAGTGGCAAACTTGTGGCTTTGTCCCCACCCCTGGACTCTCCATGCCAAGGGAGCCTTCCCTGGTGGCAAATTTGTGACCCTGTCCCCACACTGGGGCCTTCCATGACAAGGGGTTCTTCCCTGGTGGCAAATTGGTGGCCCTGTCCCCATCCCTGCTGCCCCAAGCCAAGAGAACCTTCCCTGGTGGAAAACTGGTGGCCCTGGTCCCCACCCCTGGGTTCTCCACACCAAGGGGACCTTCCCTGGTGGCAAATTTGTGACCCTGTCCCCACCCCTGGGCTTTCCATGACAAAGGGACAGTTCCCCATTGGCAAACTGGTGGCACTGTCCCCAAGCCTGGGTTATCCACACCAAGGGGACCTTCCCTGGTGGCAAACTGGTGTCCCTTCCCATCCCTGCTGCCCCCAAGCCAAGGGACACTTCTCTGGTGACAAACTGGTGGCCCAGGTGCTGCCCCAGCCCTTCAGGGGCTGTCTGGCAAAGCTCGTTCCGAGGGTCTGGGGGGTTTGTGGGAAGAGCAGAGAAACAGAGAATTTCAATAAATAGAGAATTTCCACAAATGAGCTGTGTTGTGATAAACCAATCCCAGACTGGGCTGGGAAAGATCTCAAAGGTCATCAAATCCCAGCTGTGCCCCGTCCCCACCTTGTCCCCAGCCCAGAGCACTGAGTGCCACCTCCAGCCCCTCCCTGGGCAGCTCTTCCCAAGGCCTGAGCACCTTTCCAGGAGGAAATTCCATCTGGTGTCCAACCTGAATCCCAAATGGGATCTGGGTTTGGGTGGGAGGAACCTTAAAGCCCATCCCGTTCCCTGCCAGGGACAGGGACCCTTCCCACCATCCCAGGGTTGCTCCTGGGGTTGGGAGCCCAACAGAGCACTGTCAAAAAAGAAGGAAAAGGAGGAAAAGCAACACTTTGAAGGTGTAGGGAGTGATTGAAATGATTCAGATTGCCAAGGAATGGATGGCATGCCAAGGTACTCCAACATCTTGCAGCTCTGTTTCCTTCCCTCCCCCTAAACCCAGAGCAGAGCACGGCAGGTTTTGGGTGGACATTGGCTGCAGGATGGTGGCGTTGGACATTTTCGATGTTGCACTGGATTTTCTTGTTTCCCATGTGTTGCAGACCTCTTTTCATTAAATCTTTTCTGAGAAGTTTCAGCAACAAATGTAAACAATGGTTATCTGCTGCTGTGGAAGGCAACAGGTCCACCTGTGATTGGCCCGTGTTGGATGTTTATAATTAATGGCCAAGCAAAGGCTGAGCTATCTCGGACAGAGTCAGGGACAGCTGCTTTGTTACCCTTCTTTCTATTCTATTCTTAGCTTCTTCCCAGTTCTTTTTAGTATAGTTATAATGTAATATATATATCATAAAACAACAAATCAAGACTTCTGATCGTGGAGTCAACATTCCCATCTCTCTGTCACCCTGAAAACCCTGGGAACACAGTCACACCCACGTCCATCAAATCGTCCTGCAGAGCTTTAGAAGCCACCAGGAAAACGGGAGTGAATTCCACCCCAGTCCCACCCTGACCTGCACATCTTGAAGCAATCTGTGCCTGCAGCAGCAGGAATTTTCTAGAAATGAGTGAGAGCCGTATCATTCTAATTTGCATACAGCTTTTGCAAAAATCCCTCCTTTAACTCCACATCTTGCTCTCGTTTGAAGGCTCAGGGCTTCTCCTGAGATCAGAGGGAACCACTTGAACATGCTCCAGCCTGCTCTGCTGCTGTCATGTAGAGCTTGCTTTGAAAGCCTCACACCAAATCTAAATTATTTGCTAGGTCTGGGTGATAAGTGCATTGTAGAGAGGACTGAAAACACAGAGAACTTTTCAGAAAAAGCCATTTCTTTTTTGAAAAAGCCTGTAAAATTTCTCATTCTTTATTTATACAGAATTAGAAATCAAAAATTAAAAAAAAAAAAAATTAGAATTCCCCTTAGTTTTCCACCAGGTCCTTCTCCACAGAGCTGCTTTTTCTGCCCATGGCCACAGGGATTTTCCTTGGAGCTGGCAGAGTTTCTCCATGCCTTGTGAAGAAACCTGGAAAGGTTTTGTTCCCACATCAGCCTCCTTCTTTTCCTGTTCTAATTCCTTACATTAAATGTCATTCAGCATTCCTGGGAGAATCCGTCACAACCTTTTCTGTCACCCACACTTGACAAAAATCTTCTCTTTGGCAGAACAAAGAGCAGATCTGAGGAGGATTTTAGGCCCTCCCAACTGAAGACCTGGTGTCTCCAAGGAAAAACAACAATGTGGGAGATATTTGAACCATCTTGACATAAAATGTCATTACTCTGCCTTTTGCCAGGGCAGAAGGAACCCTCCTCTGACGAACAATGTATCCGGGCAGTTTTAGGAAGTTTCTCAGGAATGAGGTGTGGAAGCAGCATTTAAAATCTGGCAGATGCCACCTTCACCTTCCCTCCTGCAGAGCTCCTGCTGCTCCATTCCATCCTGTGTTTCCCCAGGTTAGACCTAAAGGTGATGGGGTTTAGGGGAACGAAACGGGTTCCCATTAATTTTCCAGGGGAAAACAAAGGATGGTAAATTCTGAAGGAAGCAAAGAGCAAGTTCAGAGCTCTTCTGAGAAATTCAGGCTCCTCAAGGCGGGCTGATGTGTCCTGCTGAGCTTTCAGAGCTTGGCTCTGGAGTGTGTCTGCTCCAAGGATCCCAGACTCCGTCTGCTCCAGCTTGGAATCTGGGGAGCGCCAAGAGCTTTGTTTTCCCTCTGGAGTATTCCCTCCTCCTCAGGAGTATTTCCTTCAGCACACGGCTCCTCGGCTGCAGACTCCACGCCTTGGCTGCCGGGAGAAGTTGTCTTTCTTCTGGAAATAATTTTTTTCCGTAATTATTGTTGTTATCTCAACCAGGCAGAGCTGCCAGCTCTGGAGATGAGACCTTCCATTCACCTGAGTCACGATGAGGATCCTTCCTAAAGAGGATCTGCTGCTCTTGTTTCATCTGGGCAGGGAAAGACAGGATGGGACTGGACATAATTCCATGGATGTCAGAGAAAGCAGAGCAGGATTTGACTCTCCTGTAGAACATTCCAGATTGAGAGGAAAGGAGCTGTGCCAGAGGAAACTCAGCTTGGACCCCAGGAGCAATTTGCCCATGGAAAGGGAGCTCAGGCCTTGGCAGGGGCTGCCCAGGGAGCTTTGCAGTGCCCATCCCTGCAGGTGTGCCCTGGAGGTGGCACTGAGTGCTCTGGGCTGGGGACGAGGTGCCCATGGGGCACAGCTGGCACTCCATGGGCTGGGAGGGCTGTGCCAGCCCCAGGGATTCTGTAAGGAGCTGGGAAGGAGCTGGAGCCCCAGGAGGGGCTGAGAGAGCTGGAAGGGGCTGCAGAATCCTGAGGAGCTGGAAGGGGCTGCAGAATCCCTGAGGGGCTGGAAGGGGCTGCAGAATCCCTGAGGAGCTGGAAGGGGCTGAGGCTGGAGCAAAGGAGGCTCAGGGGCCCTCGTGGCTCTGCACAAGTCCCTGCCAGGAGGGCACAGCCGGGGGGGTCGGGCTCTGCTGCCAGGGAACAGGGACAGGAGCAGAGGGAACACAGAATCACAGAATAATGAGGTTGGAAGAGACCTCTAAGATCATCAAGTCCAAGCTATGCCAAAACACCTCAAGTAGACTACAGCACCAAGTTCCATGTTCAGTCTTTTAAACACATCCAGAGATGGTGATTCTACCACCTCCCTGGGAAGAGCATTCCAATACTTTATTATTCTTTCGGTGAAATTTTTTTCCTAATATCCAACCTATACCTTCCTTGACGTAGCTTCAGACAGCCTCAGGCTGGGCAGGGCAGGCTCAGCTGGGACAGCAGCAGCAATTTGCCCATGGAAAGGGTGCTCAGGCCTTGGCAGTGCCCATCCCTAGCGGTGCCCAAGGCCTGGACGTGGCACTCAGTTCAACAAGCTGGGCACAGGGCACAGCTGGGCCTGGATGATCTCCGAGGTTCCTCCTTTCCTCATTCATTCCGGCAATCCCATAACATTCCTCTCCCTCCGTTCCCTTGCTCAGGAGCGTCCGAGGTTCCTCCTTTCCTCATCCATTCTGGTGATCCCATAACATTCCTCTCCCTCCATTCCCTTGCCCAGGAGCGTCCGAGGTTCCTCCTTTCCTCATTCATTCCGACAATCCCGTAACATTCCTCTCCCTCCATTCCCTTGCCCAGGAGTGTCCGAGCTTCCTCCTTTCCTCATTCATTCCGACAATCCCGAAACATTCCTCTCTCCGTTCCCTTGCCCAGGAGCGTCGGAGCTGACGGCGTTCAGCGACCCCCGGGTGGGCATCGAGCGCTCCTTCCCGGCGCTGCCGTCCATCTCCGACCCGCGCATGCACTACCCGGGCGCCTTCACCTACACGCCCACGCCCGTCAGCTCCGCCATCGGCATCGGCATGTCGGCCATGTCCACGGCCTCCAGGTACCACACGTACCTCCCGCCGCCCTACCCCGGCTCCTCCCAGGCCCAGGGCGGCCCCTTCCAGACCGGCTCCCCCTCGTACCACCTGTACTACGGCACCTCGGCCGGCTCCTACCAGTTCTCCATGATCTCGGGCGGGAGCGCTCGCCGCCGCGCATCCACCCGCCCTGCACCAACGCCTCCACGGGCTCCGCGCTGCTCAACCCCAGCCTGCCCAACCAGAGCGACGTGGTGGAGGCCGAAGGCAGCCACAGCAACTCGCCCACCAACATGGCCAGCACGGCCAGGCTGGAGGAGGCCGTGTGGAGGCCCTACTGAGGATGAGGAGGTCAGGAAGGAGCTCGAGGGTCAGGACTTCACGCGCTTCCCATTGCCCGGCGCCCGGAGGGATCCCAGAAACTTCCCCGCGGGCCCTGCCGCGTCCATCCACGAGTTTCAGGAGCAAACCCTCGGGAAGTCAGCGCTCCCCGGGGTGGTGGCTCTCGTTGCCAGGCCCTGGCAAAGGATTCCCGGCAGGAGAACGAGCTCCTGGGAAGGAGGAGGCCCCAGTTGGTGGTGCAGAGGTAGCGAGGGTGGATAGAAGGGTATCCAGCCTGATTCCAGGCCTGTGGCTTCCCAACGTGCCTGGGCTTGAAGGTCTCCACAGCCCTAAAAGAGAATTTCGGTTCGCTTCTATTTTTAAGACTTAAAACCTTAAAAAAAAAAATCCAAAAAACAAAGATAAATCTTAGTGAGTTTACTGCATCTTAGGGACATCTTAAGTGTAAGGAAGTATAGGAAGATTCCCAGAGGGAAACTGTGAACGCTTCTGTTTTCGCAATGCTGTGAATGAGAGGTTTTATATGTTGGACTTCATTCTTTCTTTTCTTTGTTTTGTTTGTATATTCCAAAGAATATGGAGGTTTTTTATTACTGGTTTTTTTTTGTTTTGTTTTATTTTGTTTTGGGTTTAGGTTTTTTGGTGTTTTTTGGTTTTGTTTTGTTTTCTTATTTTAGGATGCAGCTCATCCTGCTTTGCATCTACTTTGTTTTATTTCTCTTGGCACCTTATAAATTGCAAAAAAAAAGATTTTGCTCTTTTTTTGTTTTAATCATGCTTGCTTCTTTCTTGCTTTGTCAACTGAAAGAATCAGCCCCTTTTTCAATGAGTTAATTTAACTTTTTATCTCTTGGACTTTTTTTTTTTTTTAACACAATGGCTACAGCCTTGGGTCATTTTCAACTACTGTATTTCTTTGATGAGTTGATTGATATTTATGCCTGATATTTAGACTTTTCTTATTTGTTGATACTATTATTATTTAAATATGCCTATATTAAAAAAATATCAGCAATTGCCTTTTTTTGGTAGCAGCCAAAGTCAAATTTCTCACATTGAAAAACGCTGGAATAACGATGGGCAAAAGTGACCTCTGAATTCCCTAAAAATATTGTTTACAATTACCTTGCTCTCATTTTACTCAGCTTAGGTCCTCGAAGGCATTGAGGTGCCCAGTTCCTGCTGGAAGGCACCAAAATCCCTGGGAATTTCTGTCCCTTTCCAAGTGGTGGAGTCATCTCTCCCTCCTCCTCCTTTGTCACCAGTGGTGACCCTCAGGATCAAGAATCAGGACATAGATACTTCCTAAGGCAAATTCAATATTCCCTAATTAAATACCTGCCCACTGCAGGGACAGCACACAGGGAATGGCTCCAGTGCCAGAGGGCAGGGCTGGATGGGCACTGGGAATTGGGAATTGTTCCCTGGCAGGATGGGAGGCCCTGGAATAGAATTCCCAGAGCAGCCGTGGCCGCCCCTGGATCCTGGCAGTGCCCAAGGCCAGGTTGGAGCAGCCTGGGACAGTGGGAGGGGTCCCTGTCCATGGCAATTTTGGTGGATGAGCTTTAAGATCCCTCCCAACCCAAAGCATTCCCTGGTTCTGGGATTCCCAGGGCAAGGGGGAAGTCCTGGCTCCGATGGAATCGGGGTGAGATTTGCTGCCAGGATTTCTGTGCGGCACCAAAGCCACGTTCCACTCTGCTGGCAAACACGTCCCTTCCTGGAAAGCCCCAGAAAAGCCAGGGCCAGGACAACCCTTCCACTTGCATCTTCTGGGAGAAGAGCAGGGGTGTTTAAAGCTGGTGTAGCCAATGTTGTGCCCTGTAGTAAATCTACAAGGGTTTTACTAGGAGCAGGTTCAGGAGCCGTCACGGCCGCCCATCGCCCCAGCACAAACATATCAGATGTCACTGTAACGTTTTTGGCACTATTTTATTGAGGGTTTGCTCTGAATGCAGCTCTTGTACTACTCCTGAACTCCAAACTGCTGATGTTGACACGTGTGAGTCCCAAATGAGCTGATTATTATTTAATGTACCTCTCAAACCAGAGAAACAATTGCAGGTCAACTCAAGAGAGTATTTGAAAGCAGGACTTCAGATCAGTGTTTGATGTTTAAAAAAAAAAAAAAAGTTAAAAGAATTCAAATTAAAAAGATCCTTGGCTGCAGGCAGCAAAACAGCTGGACTTATTTAAAACCATTTGTTTTTCAAGTTTTCTCTTTTTATATATATATATATGATTTTGCTTCTTTGTTTGAGTTGGATGCAGTAGCACTTTGGTACTGAAAAGAATCGAAGAATTTTCACTGTCCATGAGGTTGTTTTTGTGCAGGAAATAGGGAGTGTTTCAAGAGATCTCAGCAAAAGCCCAGAATGTTTCTGTTAAAAACATGGTCTTGTGCTTTTAATGAAATATCCTTTCTATTTCCAGAGTTTGCTCTGAAAAAAAGACAGAAAACATCCAAATTTTACCAGAAATAAATATTGAAAGTTTGGAAACCCTGCTGAATACAGAAATACAGAGACCCCCACAGCTGTAGCATTTCTATAGTTGGACTCTCACCTCTTCAGTACCCTAAAAAGAAAGTCCCCCAGCACTGAGCAGTAGCTCTGTTGCAGAATCCATTCGGCACATTCTGTGCAATTCAAGCCCTAATTTCTTACAGCTCTCAATTAAAATGGTAATTGATTACAGCTCTCACGTCTGCCTTGTGACTGGACCACCAAAGTTCACAGAGCTGGGAGTGAAACACAGCAGGGAGGGAGAGGAGAGGAGCTTGGAGGAGCCAGGAAGGGCCAGGTGACCTGGAGAGGGAATTTTAACAAAAGCAGGGAGCGACAGGAGGAGGGGGATGGTACTGAGATGAAGGAGGGCAGGGTCAGATGGGATATGTGGAATAAATTCATTCCTGTGAAATTTTTGAGGCCCTGTCACAGAGTGCCCAGAGAGGTTGTGGCTTCTCCATCCCTGGCAGTGCCCAAGGCCAGGTTGGACACTGGGGCTTGGAGCACCTGGGACAGTGGGAGGTGTCCCTGCCATGGCAGGGGTGGCACTGGGTGGCTTTAAGGTCCCTTCCAACCCAAACCATTCCATGATTTGATGATTCCATGAGTTCAGCCCAGTGGTAGAAGTGAGGTTAGTGTGGTCACCAAGGTGAGCTCAATGTGGTCACCAAGGTGAGCTCAATGTGGCCACCAAGGTGAGGTTGTTGTGGTCACCAAGGTGAGGTTGTTGTGTTCACCAAGGTGAGCCCAATGTGGTCACCAAGGTGAGCTCAATGTGGTCACCAAGGTGAGCTCAATGTGGCCACCAAGGTGAGGTTGTTGTGGCCACCAAGGTGAGGTTGTTGTGGTCACCAAGGTGAGGTTGTTGTGTTCACCAAGGTGAGCCCAATGTGGCCACCAAGGTGAGCTCAGTGTGGCCACCAAGGTGAGCCCAATGTGGTCACCAAGGTGAGGTTGTTGTGGCCACCAAGGTGAGCTCAGTGTGGTCACCAAGGTGAACTCAATGTGGCCACCAAGGTGAGCCCAATGTGGTCACCAAGGTGAGCTCAATGTGGCCACCAAGGTGAGGTTGTTGTGGTCACCAAGGTGAGCTCAATATGGTCACCAAGCTGAGGTTGTTGTGGCCACCAAGGTGAGGTTGTTGTGGTCACCAAGGTGAGCTCAATGTGGTCACCAAGGTGAGCTCAATGTGGCCACCAAGCTGAGGTTGTTGTGGCCACCAAGGTGGGCCCAATGTGGCCACCAAGGTGAGGTTGTTGTGGTCCCCACATTGCCAGGCCTGTGGGACACCTCCTTTCTGCCCCAGCCCTTTCAGCCCCCAGGACTGAAACCCACCCACCCTGGAAGCTCAAAAACCAGGGATTCACAGGAACAGGGAGCTGGAAACTCTGAGACCCTAAATCAAACATTTCTGTGCCTCTCCTTTGTCTCCACTCATGCTAAAGGTGAGAATTTGGCTCTCCCTGGTGTGAACAGGATGAGGAAATGCAGAACTGGCCACCACCACTTTTCGCCGTGTCCTTACTGACACTTTTCTGCAATTTCTCAGTGTTTCCCATGTTTTTATTGCCAGCAACCAAATTTTGGGGTCCAACCTCTCTGGGTATGTCCAGCACTGCAAAGGAAAGGAAAAGCCAAGTTCGTTATCCCTGGCAATTAATCTGTTTAATTACTCACTGTGGGTTTCAGTGTATTCACTCACCAGAAACCACACTTTACTCAAATATTTGGTTTTGTAGCCATCACTAAGGATGGCAAAGTTTTTCAAGGCTGTGAAAATGCTCTCATGTCTTTCCTCTTATATTTTAAGAGCACATAACAGGCAGAAAAAAAGATATTTGGATAAAACATTTCCCTCATGCCCATCTCCAAATTAGAGTGCAAAAATATCTATTTTTATATGGCTATAATATATACATTTATAAAATTTTATCATCCTGGGTGCTGTATGGAATCAGAAAATTAGAATTCTTGTGCTTCTGCTCTGGAGCTGCAGTAAGCAGAGTGCTTTAGGTACCTCACCCTCCCAAAATTCAGCTCCTGGCTGTCCTTACTCTCAGCTTGGGTGCTCCTTTCGCAAGACACAGCTCAAACATCTTCGACATAAATTTTGCTGGCTCTGAGGACAAATATTTCCCTCTCCAACGACATTTAAAGTCATTTAAGAGTTCCTGCTGGCTCCCAGGGCATTGAGAGGAGCTGTAATGCAGGGAGAAGAGGGTGCAGAGAGCATCCCTGCTGGGAAGGGTTTGATTTGTACAAATTCTCCACCGGGAATGGAGAGAAATCCTCTCCTCCAAACAGCCTTTGCCAAAACGTCCCCAATTTCCTGAGCTCTTCAAACATTCGCTGCTGCTTCCTGGGTGCCCTTTTCCGTGGCTGTGGTTGAAATTCAGGGAGGAGTGGATGCGTTTTCTGTCCTCAGAGCAAATCTCTGCCCTGTTTTCCTGCCTCGTTCCATTTCCCGTTGGGTTTTTGTTCTCCTCACTGGGTCAGTCCCAACCACTGGGCTTTTTTCTCCTTGTCCTTCCAGGGTTGCATCCCCACAGTTACTTGTATTTATGTCTGTAAATAGATTTCCAAAGCTTCCTAGCCAAAATATTTAGTGCTTGTAATTACTCTGCATTTTTCTGGTTTTTGGTTTTTTTTTTTTTTCTGTGTTTTTAATGAACTTACCTTTGTGTTTGCTGAAATACTGTAGTGAGACTTATTTCTTTTCCAAATTAGTTATTTTTAGGCTTCAAGAGGAACTACATTTTATTCACTTTTGTAAACAGTTATAGCATGGTCTCTATCCAACATCCTTCACTTTTTTGTGGTAGGGGAGAAACAAACGTGCAAAAAAAAAAAAAAAAATCTGTGGGTTATTTGTGGTATTTGGGGTTGGACAATCCCGGCTCTTTTTAAAACCAAAATTTCAGTGTGAGGTGGTGAGGCTGAGGGGGGACACAGCCCCATCAGAGTGGCACCAAAGGGAATTTGTTCAGCATTTTCTGGCCATGTTTACAAAACATTTTCCCTTTCACACTGAACTTTTCCTGAAGGGGAAACCATCAGCTTGGGGATTTTTCAGAGGGATTGATTACCGGGGACTTTTCTTCCTGGGGAGGGAGGGAGGGAGGGCGGGCAGGGGGTGGCTGCTGATTTTTGGAACCAGATAGGAAAAGAGAATAGAGTAGGTTTGATTTTTCCCCCACTCCAGGAATCTCTAGAGAGCACCCCAGGGTAAATTCTTGCTGTCCACAGGGATGGCTGTGTCCAGCACCACAGGAGAATTCATTACAACTACCCAGGGCAGCTGGACTGCTGCAGTAGTTCTAATGAACACTTTTCTTCCTTTTCTTTCTTTTCCTTCTTTCTTTCTTTCTTTGTACCACAGTTTCCTCTGTAAATTCAATATTATAATTAGTGTGAATGACAAATAAAATGTTTGACAAGTATGCACGTGGGCCTGGTGCATTTTTTTTATCTGGGAGGAAAAAAAAAACATCTCGGGGGGAAAAGGAGCCATCAGGAGGAGGGTGCTGAGCACGTGGCACTCACAACATCAAAATTAGGTTTCCTTACTTTTAATTCTTTTAAAATTCCTTCTTTTTTTTCTCAAAATAGTATTTTCCTGCTGTGGATTAAGCTGGTGAAAGGCCTGGAATCCAACAGGACACCAAACCAGGAGGGAAACTTTACAGAGAGGTTGTGGATTCCCCATCCCTGGCAGTGCCCAGGGCCAGGCTGGACACTGGGACAGTGGGAGGTGTCCCTGCCATGGCAGGGGTGGCACTGGGTGGACTCTGAGGTCCCTCCCAAGCCAAACCATTCCAGGATTCCATGAAATGAGATTTTGCATCTACAGAAGTCCAATAATTGCATTTTATCCCTGGCTTCTCAATTAAATTTCAGTATTTCAGATTCATCTACAGCTCTCATTTTTCTTCATCTTTTCCTTCTTGGATTGGATCTTTTTCACT
Organism: Melospiza melodia melodia; assembly: GCF_035770615.1. Taxonomy (NCBI): domain Eukaryota; kingdom Metazoa; phylum Chordata; class Aves; order Passeriformes; family Passerellidae; genus Melospiza; species Melospiza melodia. The sequence goes on from NC_086195.1 coordinate 2,292,573, forward strand.
GCTGATGGTTTGAAGCTTCCTTGAGGAGCACCAAAACAGATTTTAAGGTCATGTTACTTAAAAGATTTGTGTTTTTTTCTCTTTAAATAAATAATGAAACAAAAGTGGTAATGAAACATCACCATGGGTGTACCAAGCTTTCAAAATCAGCAAAATATATTGAAAGTTCATTTTTAAAGACTCTGTATCCAGGCATCTGTAAATATAGCCAAAATACCTTCTAATATTGGCCCTGCACAACATATTGCATGATATTAAAGAAGTTTTCAGTAATATCCTTCTCCACAATAATCAGGGAATCACAGAATGGTTTGGGATTGGAAGGGACGTTAAAGATCACCCAGTTCCAAGTCCCCTGCCGTGGGCAGGGACACCTTCCAAACCAGGTTGTTATATATGTTACATATATTATTTATATATATATATATATATAATTTATATATATTTTAATATAATTTATATATTTTTTAATATATACAATGTTTTTCAGCTGCTCCTCTCAGTGAAGTGAAAAACCAGCTACAAAGCAAAGTATCAAAGGTGCATTTTTCTTCTGCCAGCTCTAGAGCAACCCCCCATCTCTCAAACCATAATCCACATTGTCTATTTAAAATTGAGGCAAAAACACTGAGAGAAAACAGTGACTGGATCCCAGGTGCCTCTTTAGAGGTAGAAATTCGGGACCCCCACCTATGATGTGGGTTTTGGTTTTCCTGCTCAGCGTGGGCCCTCACATTTCTTTCCAGCTTGACCCTAAAATACTGCATTTGTATTTTTGAAGAGCCTCCCCTGCAGATTCCTGCCCTGACCCCGTGAAACCCAAGAGCCTTTCCCTCAAGGTGCACGGGGAGGCAGAGCACGTGTTTTATTTTGTCACTGGTTTTGACACGCAGGAAAAGAAGCCACAAATAGCAATAGTCAAAACAAACCCAAAAATATGACAGCCAAGGGCATCTCAGCAGGAATGTTTGCTGCTGGGTTTTGAAGGCTGCTCAAAAGAGCTTTCTGCTCTTTTGATCAGAGCAGGCTGCTGGAATTGAGAGATTTTGTAGAGAACAGAGCAGCAGAGCGCTGGTTGTGGAGAGGAAGGGAAGGCAGATCCATGGATCCCACTCTGAGCTGATCCATGGATCCAACTCTGAGCAGATCCATGGATCCCCCACTAGCAAATCCATGGATCCCACTCTGAGCAGCTCCATGGATCCCACTCTGAGCAGATCCATAGATCCCACTCTGAGCTGATCCATGGATCCCACTCTGAGCAGCTCCACGGATCCCACTCTGAGCAGATTCACAAATCCCATTCTGAGCAGATCCACGGATCCCCCTCTGAGCTGATCCATGGATCCCACTCTGAGCTGATCCATGGATCCCACTCTGAGCTGATCCATGAATCCCACTCTGAGCAGATCCATGAATCCCACTCTGAGAAGATCCATAGATCCCACTCTGAGCTGATCCATGGATCCCACTCTGAGCTGATCCATGGATCCCCCTCTGAGCTGATCCATAAATCCCACATTGAGCAGATCCATGGATCCAACTCTGAGCTGATCCATGGATCCCACTCTGAGCAGATTCACAAATCCCACATGGAGCAGATCCACGGATCCCACTCTGAGCTGATCCATGGATCCCACCCTGAACAGATCCATGGATCCCCCACTAGCAAATCCATGGATCCCACTCTGAGCTGATCCATGAATCCCACTCTGAGCAGATCCATGGATCCCACTCTGAGCAGATCCATGGATCCCCCACTAGCAAATCCATGGATCCCACTCTGAGCAGCTCCATGGATCCAACTCTGAGCAAATCCATGGATCCCACCCCGAACAGATCCATGGATCCCACTCCCTGTCCTTGTGGAAAGGCCATGTCCTCCTCCTTGCCAGGCAGCTGGACTGAGGAGAATCCCTCCTATGCCCAAATTCCCCAGTTTCCAGCGTGGTTGTGCCCCTCCAGAGCAGTGGCAGCTGCTGGATGCTGGCTGAGGGGAGGGAGCAGGAGCAGCTCCCTCTCCTGCCCTCTGCCTTCCTCCCTGCCCAGGAAAACAGGGAAGCCAGGGCAGCCCTTGGGACCAGAGGTGACCCCACCACACCAGTTTGGACAACTGGGAACGTCCAGCTCAACCCCTCCTCCCTGTGAGAGGGAGGAGGAGGAGGAGGAAAGGGCAGGGAAGGTGATGAAGATCAAGGCTGGAGGCTGCAGGTGGTGAGAGGAGGGGCTGCCAAGGGTGAATGCAAACGTTGTTGACTTCTTGTGGCACTTCACACCCAGCTTTTAATGAGCTGTAATTACAGAGCCTCCCACACACCGGCCTGCAAGGGCTCATTCAGCACCATCAGCCTTCAAGGCACCGTCCAGCTCCACACAGGAGTCCTGGAAAACTGACCCAGATGAGTGTCCAAATCCACACAGGAGTCCTGGATAAATAACCCAGCTGAGTGTCCAAATCCACAGGGATGTCCTGGAAAACTGACCCAGCTGTGTGTCCAGCCCCAGAGGGGTTTTCTGGATCAATAAATCAGGTGTGTGTCCAGCCCCACAGGGATGTCCTGGATAAATAACCCAGCTGAGTGTCCAAATCCACAGGGATGTCCTGGATAAATAACCCAGCTGTGTGTCTAAATCTACAAGGATTTTCTGGGTCAATAACCCAGGTGTGTGTCCAGCCCCAGAGGGATTTTCTGGATCAATAACCCAGCTGTGTGTCCAACCCCACAAGGATTTTCTGGATAAATAAATCAGTTGTGTGTCCAGCCCCACAGGGGTTTTCTGGACCAGTAACCCAGGTGTGTGTCCAGCCCCTCAGGGATTTTCTGGATCAATAACTCAGCTGTGTGTCTAAATCCACAAGGATTTTCTGGATCAATAACCCAGCTGTGTGTCTAAATCCACAAGGATTTTCTGGATCAATAACCCAGCTGTGTGTCCAGCCCCAGAGGGATTTTCTGGATCAATAACCCAGCTGTGTGTCTAAATCCACAAGGATTTTCTGGACCAATAACCCAGCTGTGTGTCCAGCCTCTGGATCAATAACCCAGCTGTGTGTCCAGCCCCACAGGGATTTTCTGGATCAATAACCCAGCTGTGTGTCCAGTCCCTCAGGGATTTTCTGGATCAATAACCCAGCTGTGTGTCCAGCCCCTCGGGGATTTTCTGGATCAATAACCCAGCTGTGTCTCCAGCCCCACAGGGATTTTCTGGGTCAATAACCCAGCTGTGTGTCCAGCCCCTCAGGGATTTTCTGGGTCAATAACCCAGCTGTGTGTCCAGCCCCTCAGGGATTTTCTGGGTCAATAACCCAGCTGTGTGTCCAGTCCCTCAGGGATTTTCTGGGCCAATAACCCAGCTGTGTGTCCAGCCCCTCAGGGATTTTCTGGACCAATAACCCGGCTGTGTTCCCTTGGGTGCACACGGCTGCTCCCCTTCCCAGTGGCTCCAGGGCCCTCCTGGGCTGTGGGGCAGGAGTGGGATCCCTTTCCCTGGAATGCTGCTGCCTGGCTCAGCGTGTGTGGCCGCAGAGCAGACAATAAACTGCATTATCTGCTCCCAGACAGAGCCTGTTCACAACCCCCCGAGCTCAGAAACCTGTCACTGCTGCCACTGTAATGGTCCTGTGCCTTCCAGACATGACTAAAACCTGACTCAGCCCAGCTCTGTAAAAGGGCCAAAAATAGGATTTTTCCCTGTCCCCACATCTTTTTGCAACGCTGAGTTTCTTCCAGGGCTGTGGGATAATTTGGGAATATCTCAATTATTACTCCACGTGATGCCTCAGGTTTGAGCTTTTATATTTTCAGATTCTCTGCTGCTTTAGTCTGTATTTCTAAGCTTCATATTATGGGGTGGTGAGCTCTGTGCACAGAGCAGGGAGACAAAACAATTCCTTCTCTAGCTGGACACCAAGGAAAAATTATCCAAATCTCAGCCCAGGAGCACAAACACCGTGGGCTGGAGAGAGAAAAACAAGCAGGGTGGGACTGCAGGGCTAAAGCTGGAATGGGACAATGAACTGCAAGGTGCAAATGTGGAAAATGAATTTGTAGAGAATTTTTAAAGTTTGACAGAAGGCTCACACAGTTTGTGCATCCGTGTGCAAACCTTGAGACAAGAAATGCTGACTGAGAAATGCCCTGGAACGGGACAGACATTGCTGAGAGAGAAATGGAGCTGGAAACAAGTTTCAAAGGATGGTTTTGTAAAAAAGACTGGACAGTTTGGGGAAATAGAACTGTGAAAGGTGAATTGTGGGACCCATGAGGGGAAATTTTAGATGTTTGGTTTTAAGGCATTTACAGCAAGGTGTGGCAAAAGCTGATAGGCCAAGAAACACTTATAGTGCATTGTAATTAGGAAATAATTAGCTTCTGATTGTGAATTATAACATCTGTATTGTCTCACCCTTCACATGAGACTGGAAATAGAATAAAAGTTTTTAAAACACCTCTCAGGTGCCCCATCTGTGGGTCAGGAAAGGGCCTAGTCCAACAAACCAGAGCTGATCCCAGGGACAGAGCCCGTGCCCGGCCGTGCATTTTGGGGCCATTTTGGTTCATCCTGGGTGCAGCCCTGGCTGGGCTCTGGTGCTGCCCAAGGTGCATCCATGGAGGAGATGCTGTGAATAAATCCCTGCTTTATTCTGTAAATAAATACAGAATTTATTCTGTAACTCTGCCCAGCCTCTGCTCTGGGCCAGCCTTCCCAAGGCACCACAGGCACCCCCTGTTCTCCTGGCACAGCCCCACCTGTTTTCCCTTTTGGAGCACTCCCAATAACTCTGCACCCCACATTCTCCTGGCACAGCCCCACCTGTTTTCCCTTTGTGGAGCATTCCCACTAACTCTGCACCCCATATTCTCCTGGCACAGCCCCACCTGTTTTCCCTTTTGGAGCATTCCCAATAACTCTGTACCCCACATTCTCCTGGCACAGCCCCACCTCTGCTCCCTGTTTTCCCCTTGTGGAGCACTCCCAATAACTCTGCCACAGGGATGCCCTGTGGAGCAGCACTTTGAAGTGTAGGCAGGAAAGGAATGTCCAAATTCCAGCTCATCCCAAGTCCTGCCTGCCGGGGGAGGGAGGCACAGCTCAGATAAAAGCGTGTTTAACCCTGAGGAGAAGGAAAATAAAAGGCCAGAAGCTCCAGGTCCCCATTGGAATGTCTAGCTCCTGAATTAGGAAGCTTGTTTGCTGGTTTTAGGTTACAGGGACACCTCGAAGTCTCCCAGACTGGATTAGTCAGCACGAGTCACTGTCTGGGAATTGTTTGGGTTTTTTCGACAGGAGGATAAAACAATTTAAGGAGAAAATCTAATCCACAGATTTCAAAGCCAGCCTGCTTGCAGAGCAGGGAGGGGGCAATGCTGCGCTGAGGGCTTTGGAAAAACCTCCTTTTCCTGAAGAAGTGTCAAAAATGGAGTAGAAGATAAAGAATTTTTGTAAAGTTTCATAGGGATAAAATAAGAGACCAAAAAAAAAAAAATTTAAAAAAAAAATCTAGAGCTGGGGTGCTCCTGGCCAACAGTGAGAGAGGGAAGCTGCTCCCTGCTGATCCAGAATTGTTTCTTGGAGCACCAAAAAGTGCCTCAAACACAAACACAACGCATCAGTACAGCTCCACAGCAACTCTAAATTAGCAGCGCCTGCATTTGCATTAATCTGAACTTGTCAGAGTAACAACTGCCCACCATCTATCACAAATTAAAAAAATTTTAAAAAGACAGATAATAAGGAAAAAAAAACCTCACACAAACTTTGATGAGCTTGCTTTGATGAGGATTAATAATGCATAAACAAAACAAGAAAACATGGAGCCACCTGATAAGGAAAAGGTAACCCATCCTGTAAAGTATTTCTTCCACACAGATGTGTTTGAAGCCATCATTTCAGCAGGAATTTACTAGAAAAGCTAAATTTACTAAAGAATTTCCTGCAGCTTTCCTGGGGAAGGTTTAGTGGCAGATTTCCACTGGACACATCCCCTGAGCAGAGGAGACCCAGGCGTGGCTCCTGAGGAGCTCTGACCACTGAAACTGCTTCTCAACACCACCAGCTTTATCCCTGCTGCAGTTTGTTTCCCTGTTTCCTCACACCAGAATCCCTCAGGACTGAGACCTCCCAGTTCACAGGATCCCAGAATGGTTTGGGTGGGAAGGGACCTGAAATTCCTGGAAAATCAGTGAATTTTCACTGAAGCAGCAAAATCCCTACATGAATCCCTCTATGGCAAACTTCACCCTTCCCCTCTGAAATGAGTTGTTCTGAGTCAAGGTTATTTCACACAGGAATGTTTCCAGGTTCATTTTTGCCCCATAAAACTGTGGTTAAATCTGAATTCTAATCCCTTGTCTCTGATATTTCCCCAGCTTCCTGCAGGCCAGGCCAGAGGTGTCAGCCCAGCACAGGTGATTTTGAGGGATGTGTGACCCCAGCCAGTGTTTCCATCCCATGGGAATTATGATTTTGGGGCTGGATGAGTGGAAGTTGTTCTATTTTAGAACAGAAAATCAAAACTTTCCGCACCAAAACTCAAAACATTCTGCAGATGGCAAAAATCTGTCAGTGTGGTCCTGAAAAATGGTTCAGTGGCATCCTTTTGAAAATGATGAAATGATTTTTGCTGCCAAAGGCTGGAGCCTGCCCGCCCTGGGAACGCTGGCCCTTCCAGGACTGTCCCTTTGTGGGAAGCAGGGCTGGTTCAGCAGCTTGTACCACAGCCCAGCCCAAATATTGCCAAGGTGTGAGAGGCCAAAATCCAGGGATTCTGGTGGATTTTCAGTGCTGTCCAGACCGTGGCTGTGACCCCACATGGTTACCTGGCTGATTTTGCATCTCAAAGGTGTTAAAGGTGCTGTTTTACCTCTTAGTCCTGCCTTTCCCAATGTGATCCCATTAATCTGAGCTGATTTTTAGGATCCCTTTTTGTACTGCCCAACTTTCTGGGTCTTCAGCCATATCACCTGCTGGAAAATATCCATCTCCTTTCACAGTGTCCCATGGCCAAGCTGGACATTTTCAACTTCCTAAAACCTTCCATGCACCTTAATTCTCATTAAGGCACCACATAAAACATTCCAGAAGTTTCCAAGTGTGGTTCCATTAGAGATGAAAAATGGGTGTCCCACGGAGTCCCCCCTTTGTGGGTGGTGAATTTTGCCACTTCTCAAGGCTTTTAGGACACAGAACACTCAGAGAAGAGTGGGGGAAGAGAGAAACCCCTCCAGACACTTCTGTGAGGGATATTTTTGTGCCCGTTTGCAGTAATATCAACAGGGATATTGAGAGGTGCCTCCCACACAAAGACAGTTTTGGTGGCCCAGGAGGGAAGAGGGAGTTGGGAGACAAGATGTCAAATTTATTCCAAATCTTTAAATAAGCAAAATTCTATTTCCAATGTCTTATCCCTCCCAGGTGGATATTGCAATTAGGAAACAGAAAAAAGCTCTAGGAGTCAAACCCCAGCTCTGTTAAGAGAATGAGGATTTTCATTGTCTATTTCTCCAGTTGTAAGAAGCCGGGAGGGGGAAACAAACCAAACCAAAAACTCCTGAATGTTTTTTTTTCTATCCTTGATAAAACAAACATGTCAGAGCTAACCCACCCTAGGAATTAGGTTCTCTTCTGTGCTGCTGATGAAGGCAAATGCCCCAAGGAGGAGAACAACCTCATTTTCGCCCAGTGTGATTTTCCCCCTCATTTTCCCCCAAACCTCATTTTCCCTGGGTGATGCATCTCAGCACAGACTGTGCCTAACTCAGGGTTTATCCCTGCCTTCTCCTCTGGCTGGAGCAAAATCCCTCCCTCCCCGTGCCTCAGTTTCCTCCTTGCACAAGTGACACAGATCTTTGAGAAGCCCTTTGAGCTCCCTGGATGAGAAGGGTCACAGTTGTTGTTGTTGTTGTCTCCACTAGAAAAACACGTCCATAAATCACCTTTCAGGGATAGTGAAGCAGGTTTCATTGGCTCCAGAGCTGAGTGACTGAACAGAGAAGAATTTCCTTCTTTGGCATTTTTCCCCTAGTTTTAATAACTTTGAACTCTTGCTTTAGATCTTGTTTACATTAGGCTGGTTCAGTAACTGTGCGTCTCCCTCCAGCAATTGTCTCCTTCTTCCCCACCTTCCTCAGGTATTTGGTTTAGGTACCAAACATCTGACTCAGGTCTTCCTGGAGAATGGCTGAGCTGGCGTGGATGGAAGAAGAAATCATTTTTCCCTGTCAGAGAGGAGAGGAACTTAACAGGGGAAACAGAGAGAGGCCACAACTGCCATGGACACAGGCCCTGGGGACAAAACCCCCTTGGCTGTTCCCACACCCCCTGGAAGCGTTAAACACAAACTGTACAGATGGAATTGCTGAGAGCACCTGGGTCAGAGGATGGCAGTGCGTCCCTCTAAGCTGAACAAGCTCTGGGGCTGCAAAGGTCACAGCTGTGCTCTGCGATGGGGTGGCCTCACCTCGAGTCCTGGGAGCAGCTTTGGGCAGCGCAAGGTGGAAAGGACATTAATGCTCTTGGGGAGTGTCCAGAGCAGGGTTACAGAGGGGGTGAAGGGGCTGCAGGGGCCACAGGAGGAGCAGCTGAAGGATCTCAGCTTGTCCAGCTGGAGAAAAGGAGACTGAGAGGGGATTCATTGGGGTCTACAGCTCCTACCAAGGGACAGCTCTGAACTCTGCTCCCTGCGACCTGGCAGGAGCCAGGGAGCAGCTGGAGCTGGGCCAGGAGGGATTGAGGTTGGATTTTAGGGCAAGGTTCTTGCCCAGAGGGTGCTGGCACTGCCCAGGGAATGGGCACGGCCCCGAGGCTGCCACAGCTCCAGGAGCTGCCAGGGATGCCCAGGCTGGGCTTGGTGGGCTCTGGGCAGGGACAGGGCTGGCACTGGGGGATCCTGGTGGGTGCCCAACTCAGGGAATTCTCAGGATCCTTTAACTTGGGATATTCTCTACCTCTGCACATTCCACCTGTGCAACTCTGCAGCACAGAAATAGAACCCCAGGCACAAGGCTGTGCAAACCCAGGGCACACAGGGAATATTTCTGTGTCTGTTCTGGGGTGCCCTGACCCCCAGGGCAGCACTGACTCTGACCCTCATCCATGGAGAAAGTTTCCCAGACTTCAAGATAGACTGGAATCCACAAAAGTGTGAAATAGATTATGGAGAGCAGTGTAGGTGCATCACTTGGTGAGAAATTGAGGTTTTGGGGTTTTTAGCGTGTTGTGGATGGCAGCAAGATGGAGAGCACAGGGTGTTGTCCTGGGTTTGTTCTTCATGCTTCTTCTTCCTCCTTCTCCATGGGTTTGGGTGGCATTTTGTAATTGGGCAGAAAAGTCCCCATTGCAGCTCTTTGGGATCAGTTATTGGGTTAAAAGGGAAAATAATCCAGGTGTCAGTTCTTCATTGGATAGTTTAGCCTTAAAAGCCCTTGGAGCAAGAGATTGTTGGCCATTTTGTGCCTTCTGATGAAAAGCTGCAGAACTCACAGCAGTGAGACTGTTTTACTGATAACAAATAATAAACACCTGAGTGTGAACATGGAACATCATCTCAAGTGCCTTCAGTCCAGACCCAAAAAAACCAACAACTGGCAATGCCACACCGTGTGGCTGCTCCTGCTTCACTTTGGCTGTGCCAGGCTGTGCCAGGGGAGGGATGAGGCCGCTCAGAGCCCGGCCTGGCCAGTCCTGCCTGCTCAGAGCTGGCCAGTTCTGCTGCGCCCCATGGAACCGAGGGCAGCATCCCCTGCGGAGCTCAGGCGGGAGGGGACAGGGAAGGCGCTCCCGGTGTGCCGCGGCCGCTGCGGCTCGCTGGAATCCCCGGCAGATGGAGCTCGACTCCAGGCGATGCTGCCTCAGCCTGCCCCGCTCTGCGCGCTGGGGAAACAGCTCCATCGTACCCTGCACCGGGGAAACAGCTCTGTCAAACTGGGGAAACAGCTCTGTCAAACTGGGGAAACAGCTCTGTCAAACTGGGGAAACAGCTCTGTCATACCCTGCACCGGGGAAACAGCTCCATCAAACTGGGGAAACAGCTCCATCAAACTGGGGAAACAGCTCCATCAAACTGGGGAAACAGCTCCATCAAACTGGGGAAACAGCTCCATCGTACCCTGCACCGGGGAAACAGCTCCATCAAACTGGGGAAACAGCTCCATGAAACTGGGGAAACAGCTCCATCAAACTGGGTTGTAATTCTTAAGAAAAAAGGTAAAGACACAGTGATATATAAAAAAATATATATTATTCCTGAGGAGCATTCCTAAATGAAGAGCAGATTATCTGGTTCTGCTGTTTCTCTGAACAACAAAAATCACAACAAATAAATAAACGTCATGAAAAGCCCAAAAATCATCTTATGCCAAGATGGGGCCTTTGTTTCAAAGCCCAGTTCTCATTCCTGGGATGAATCTGCGAGGGTGGCACAGGAGGGCCACCAAGGCCACATGTCCCCAAGCTACTGGGGGCCCCCTCAGTGGTTTCTGCTGGGAACGGGGACACAGCAACCAGCACGGCCACCAGCAGCCCCCGGCAGCGAGTGCCCAGAGCTCAGGGCCGGGCAGGGCTGCAGGGACACGGCCCCGAGCCCAGGGACAGAGCAGGGCCCTGCAGGGACACGGCCCCGAGCCCAGGGACAGAGCAGGGCCCGGCAGGGCTGCAGGGACACGGCCCCGAGCCCAGGGACAGAGCAGGGCCCTGCAGGGACACGGCCCCGAGCCCAGGGACAGAGCAGGGCCCTGCAGGGACACGGCCCCGAGCTCAGGGACAGAGTAGAGCCCTGCAGGGACACGGCCCCGAGCCCAGGGACAGAGCAGGGCCCTGCAGGGACACGGCCCCGAGCCCAGGGACAGAGCAGGGCCCGGCAGCGCCGCGGGGCCGCTCCGAGCGCGGCCTCACCGGGACGGCAGCGGTGCCACCTGGGGCTGGGCAGGACCCGGCCCTGCTGTCCCACACGGAGCTGCTGCAGGGGCTGAGCAGGAGCTCCTGGCCCTGGAGCTGTGATCCTGGGACTCTGTGAAAGTTCTCCTAAAACAACGAAAATCTGGGATGGGGCTGAGAGCCACCTGGGATAGTGGAAGGTGTCCCTGCCCACGTGTCACCATGCGATGAGAGGAAGATGGCTCTGCCCCAATGAAGGGGCAAATGGGACCACAGGAGCGCAACTGAGGGATTTTATTCAACAGGATGGATTTGACTGAACAAGAAGTGTGAGGAAGAGAGAGAAAAAGAAAGAGAAAATTCCTGCTAGATAGACAGACCCAGAGCAGGAGATAAACAGCTGGAACTCCATGAGCTGTAAGGTCCCTGCCAGCCCCAAGCGCTGCGTCCTGTAGGAGTTGTACGGACTCCAGAAGTGACTCCACAGCTGCTTTCTGCTGAGCAGGCCCTGGGCAGGGACAGGGGAGCAGAGGGGGCAAAGCTTCAGCCACAGGCTCAGCGGCAAGTTCCTTCTGCTGCGTGTTCTGGGTGCAAACTAGAAGTGGAAATGGGGAGAAGAGCCTTTGCAGCACCTTCTCAGGCACAGCAAGCCCGGCCAGCAGCAGCCATTGCTCCTGGCCCAGGCCCAACCGGCGCTGCCCTTCTGAGGCAGCCGGGCTGCCGGGCCACGGGCAGCGTCCCCGCGGGGCTGTGCTGGCTCCGCTCTGGCGGCTGCACAGCCCCGCTGCCAAGGGCTCTCTCCCAGCACAGCTCTCTCTCAGCCGGCCCCAACGGGCGCCTTCAGTTGGCCTGCAGAGAGCAGCGCCAGCCCTGCCCTGCCCGCCCGGCCGGCAGCTCTCCCGCTGCGCTGGGGCTGAGCGCTCCCTGCTCACAGGGGACTCCGTGCCACTGCCTGGGAAAATGCATCGGCACTGCCGAGAGACAGAAATGAAACCTGGGCACTCTGTTCTTGTGCCTTTTCAGAAACTTTATTACAAAACACACAAATTCTTCAAGAACGGGAACGGTGTTGGGACATTAGAATATATGGTAATTTGAGTATATGTTCTATTACTTTTTTTATATCCTAGACTATAATATAAATATACAATATTAAATAAAATGATAATTTTTCTAGTTTTATTTATTCATTCTTTTTTCTATTCTTATCCTTCTTAATGTTATTCTTCGTCTTCATACTGCTCTATCTTACTAGTCTTCTTTACTACTTCTTTGTATTTTTAAACTTGTACTCCTATCCCTATTCCTATCCCTATTCCTACTCCTATTCCTATTCCTATTCCTATTCCTATTCCTATTCCTATTCCTATTCCTATTCCTATTCCTATTCCTATTCCTATTCCTATTCCTATTCCTATTCCTATTCCTATTCCTATTCTTCTTTTTCTTCTTCTTCTACATATTTTAAATTCTTATTCCTATTCCTAGTACTCTTCTTTTTCTAAGGATTTCTAAGTACTTATTCCTATTCTTCTTCTAAGGATCCTTAAATAAGCCTTCTCCGTCTTTGTCTTCTTCCTCTTTGTCGTCTTCATCTTCTTGGTCTTCTTTGAGTTTGTCTTCTTTGCCGTTGTCTTGCAGTGGTTTGTGCTGAGAGTCCGTTCCAGGAGCCTCTGCTTTGTGCCCCAGAAATGGTTGCTGCACCTTCCAGGCCGGGGCCGGGTGTGTGTGGGGCGGGCAAGGGGGGAGCTTTGGGCTCTTTGGCTGCCCATTTTCCAAGCCTCACTGCCCAGCTGTTCCTGGCTCTGCCTGCTGCAGTTTTGCTTGGCTCGCTTGGCTTTGCCGGCCCATGCAAAAGCTTTTCCCTTGCCTGCCTTGGAGGAGCTGCAGCAGCAATCTTTCAGCCCCTGCAGCTGAACCCAACAGCTGCTGCTCCCACACCAGAGCAGCGGCACCGGCGGCAGCAGGACCGTCCCGTTCCGGCCCCAAGCATCAAGGAGCCCCGGCGGGCACAGAAAGCACAGCCAGAGACTCCGGCCCGGCTGCTTTGGCTGCCCTGGACAGGAGGTCCAGGAGCCCAGAGAGCCGCCAGGGCTGTGCCTGCTGCTGCATGGAACTCCTCTGGGCAGCTCCACTGCCCTCAGCGGGAAAGCCGCTGCCATCTCGCACCCCAAGCTGGGAAGGGGAATTGCTCCAACACTTGCCCTGTTCTCCAGGAATTTAGGGTCTTTGTTCCTGTGTCTGTATGAGGAGACAGTTCTGTGAGCTGGGGAGAGAGTTCTGTGAGCATTCTGTTGGAATTAACTGTCGCGTTTGGGTTTTGCCACTTTCCTCTCTTGCTATTCATTTTCAGCGTGTGGAGGGCAATTGCTGAAAGCCTTGAGAGGAGACATTTCATTAGGGACTATACTCTCTTCAATTTGTCTCAAAACTGAGACAGTCTTCTTCTTCTTCAAAATCTTTTTCCACTTGGTCTTCATGGTCTTGTTGGTCTCCATCATCTTCATGTTCACTTCATTGTCTTCTTTGTCTTCTTTGTCTTCTTTGTCTTCATCTTCTTCATCTTCTTCTTCATCTTTTACTAATCTGTTTCACTCCTCGGGCCGTGGCGTCAGGCAGGGACAGCGGAACAGCCCCCGCAGCGCCCGCAGCGCCCGCCTGAAGCGGGAGGGACGTTTCCTGGCCTTGGCTACACCAGGCAACACCTCCTGAGCAGCTCCGCCCCGGGCAGCAGCTGCCGGCTCGGCCTCCGTGGCACGGCCCGGGGCAGGAGAGGCGCTGGCCAGGGCAGGGGCTGCCAGCTGGGACACCTCTTCCAGAGAAGAGTCTGCCCAGAGCAGTGACGGCAGGGACTTCACTTCACCTTCCTCCTCCTCTCCCTCGCTGTAGGCGTCCCTCTCACTGCAGGGCTCACTGGAAAAAGGCGATGTCTCCTGGCTGCCCTCCAGGAACAGCCGTGGCCCTGCCAGCTCTGACCCGGCCCCTGCCCACTCCTCTTCCCAACCCACACTGTAGATGTCCCACTCAGGGCAGGGCTCACTGTCCCAAGCCGAGGTCTCCTGGCTGCCTTCCAGGGACAGCTCTGCCCCTGCCAGCTCTGACCCTGCCCCTGCCCACTGCGGCTGCTCCCCGGGGGCCGGGAATCCCAGCGGGGCAGGGCAGGGCCCGGGGGGCTGTGCGGGGCAGGCGCCGGCCCTTGGCTGCACGGCTCCTGTGCCGGGCACTCAGCCCAGGCCTCCTGAGGGAAAGGCGCTGGGAGCCCGTCTGCCCCAAAAACTTTCCCTTTTAGGTCTTCATCCTCTTCTGGGGGCAGCTCCATGATGCTCATCTCGTCCCACTCATCCTTCTCTGGGGCCAAGGGCTTGGTCCCCATGCTGTGCTCAGTGTGGGGCAGATCTTCACCCATGCATCATTCACAGTCACACACCTCCTGGGACAGCTCTGGGTCTCTAATGAGGAAAGGCTCCAGGTCATCCAAGAACTGCCAAAATTTCATTTCCTCATTGGAGTCGTTCATCCTCTGGGGCACTGCCAGCACTGGCCCCGCTGCCACCTCCTCAGCAGCTATGCACCAGGCAGCAGCTGCCGGCTCGGCCTCTGTGGGACGGCCCGGGGCAGGAGAGGAGCTGGGCAGGGCAGGGGCTGCCCCTGCTGCCTCCTCTGTGCCCACGGGGCTGGCAGAGTGGGGCCCCTCTGGGGCAAGAGCTGTGCTGTCCTCTGGACCAAGCTCGATGGCCTCTTCCACTTTGGGCAGCTCCTCATCAGTCGGGTTGTCCCCTGAAACCACCACAATGTTCTCTTCCAGAGGGGACAGCTTCTCCTCACATGTTCTGTCCCCTGGAGAGACCTTGATGTCCTCCTTCACTGAGGACAGCTCCTGGTCACTGGTGCTGTCCTCTGGAGTGTCCTCAATGTCCTCCTCCACTGAGGACAGCTCCTGGTCACTCATGTGGTCCTCTGGAGAGGCCTCGATGTCCTCTTCCACTGAGGACAGCTCCTGGTCACTGGAATAGTCCTCTGGAATGTCCTCGATGTCCTCTTCCAATGAGGACAGCTCCTCGTCACTCGTGTTGTCCCCTGGAAGAACCTCGATGACCGCATCCACTTCGGAATGTTCCTGGTCACTCACGCTGTCCTCTGCAATGACCTGGATGTCCTCCTCTTCCACAGAGGACAGCTCCTGGTCACATGTGCTGTCCTCTGGGATGTCCTCGATTTCCTCTTCCTCTTTGGACAGCTCTGACTCGGTGTTGCTCTCACCTGGAGAGAGCTCCATGGCCTCTTCTACCTGGGACAGCTCCTCATCGCAGGATGAAGGACACAGCTGGGAGCCCTCCTCGTCCTTCCATGAGCCCACAGGCTCCTCCTCACAACAGGAGCTCACATCATCCTCCCCCGGCAGCAGCTCTTGGTCTCCCAAATCTTTGTGAGGCTTTGGCCACGCTGCCCCAGCACAGCCCCAGCCCCACAGTGCAGAGCCCTGGCTTTGCCGCCTGCGCTGCCCAGGGCACCAGGAATTGGCCGCACGGACGGGCCGGGCACTCATGGGCAGCAGCTCCAGGAGCCGCGGGAGCCCGGGCAGCAGGGGTGTCCCTCAGGGCTCTGCCGGGCACCGGGGCTCGGCCCTGCCTTCAGCAGCGACAGCCGGGGGCACCGAGCGCGGCCTGGGCGCCTTTGCCGGGCACGGGAAGCCGAGCGGGGCAGGGGCAGCGCGCAAGGCCGCTCTGCCCACATGGGCCAAACAAACACAGAGCATGTGAGAAAATTTACATAGCTAAACCCAATTTCATTTTTAGATTTTTATTTGTAAAGAAAGCCAGCAAGCAGCACTGCGTGTCTGTGGAGTCACTGCTCTACTCACAGCACACACCACTTACAGCTTCGGCAAAGTGTATCTGCTGGTTTTAGGCCTACCAAGCATTTTCCACTGGGTTTATTTAGTCCCAATCTGCAAATATCCATAAGCTGAGATCAGCAATTTCATCATCTTTCCCAGTGCTCCTTGGCTTCCTCTCCTCTAGGAACCATACAGTACCTCCTTAAGCTGATGGATAAGATATGATATGATATTATATTTACAATCACCTAAAAAAAGTTATAATTTATACCACATCTAAATACTTCTGATCAATAACAACATGCAAAAGCTAATACATAATTGCATAAGTTATTTATGGGTTTTTTCTTTATTATTTATGACCATTATCTGGTAATTTTTACCAACTTCCAGTGGGATGAAGAAAAGGAAGGACAGGACAGATGTTTTGCAGATATGGAGGGGGATTCAGGGAAGGACGAGCAGCAGTTGCTGCCCCTGGAAGAGGGAATGTGCTCTGAGATGGGGCACAGTGCCAGGGCAGGGCTCTGCACAGAATTTGCAATGTCCAACTGAAATTTATCAATTCTTTATGTCCTGTCTCTCTCTTTTTTTTCTTTTCTTTTCTTTTTTTTTATTAACTCCCTCCCCTACTTCTCTCCCAGGTCTGTTGTGTGGGGATTGTTTTGTGGCTCTCAGATTGTAGTGCCCTTGCTCTGTGTGAAGTTTAAGGGTTAATAATAATAATAATAATGAAATAATCATTAAACAATCATGGGCTGTTGTCCTGTACAACACTTCTAGATGTGATTTACTGGTCTTTCCATGGCATGTCACTACCACAGAATCACAGAATCTCTGGCTTGGAAGGGAGCTTAAAAACCATCCAGCTCTCCCTCCTGAGAAAGAAATTGGAAAACATAATAAGAAATACACCATATTTTAGGAGATAAATGTTATGTCTTAAGGAAATCATCAAAAATACAAATTCTTTGCTCAGTTAAGCACCTGCTTAGAAGCTCTGAGCAGCATTTCCAAGAATTCTAAAATTTAGAAATTGAAATTTGAACTGGTGGCATTGCAGTTTGGAATGGTTAAATTCCTAAATTCTAGCAAGGAAGGGGAGAGGCAGGAGGTGCCAAGAAAGGAAAACAGTACATTAATGTAACACTAAATATATTTATTTTATTTAATGAAATGTAACTTAATGTTTAATGTGTTACTTAATACCTAATGTAACTTATCAGGGGTCATTAGTGAAACAGTATCATGCAAATCTGAACAGTTTCTCTTCTCTCACCTTGAAAAAGTGAATTCACGCATTTCCCTTGATTTTTAATTTTTTTTTCCAGCTGCTTTGAGCAACCAGGATTTTCTGTCTGCATGTTTAAAAACAAAAACAAACAAACAAAACCATAAAAATCCAAAAACCAAAAAAAAAAAACAAAAAAAAAAAAAAAAACAAAAAAAAAAAACCAGAAAAACCCCAAAAATAAAGAGAGAAGTGAAAGAGGGAAGAACAAAAGGGGGAAGGGGAAGAGGGGAAGAAGAGGGGAAGGGATGGCAAAGGGAAAAACAAGAAGGAAAGGGGAATATATCAATATTCCACAATATATCAATATAATAATATGTCAGTAATATATATCAATATTTGAATCCATTTCAGGCACAACCCTGTATTTTACTTCCCATGGGTATTTTGATTTTCTTTGGTTGGTTTGTTCCTTTGGTTTGCTGTCACTGGACTAAAATTCCTCCAGCACAATCACCTTTTTCCAAGCAAACTGACAGCTCCTTACATGGAACTCAAACTCTATTAATGTGACATCCAGTCTCTCATAAAAACCAAAAAAATTCCCAAAAACTTGGAAATCCAAATTCCAAAATCCCTAAATCCACATAGTAGTGTAATATCTATATATTCTAATAATGTAATATCTGTATATCTAATATACTGTCTTAGACTGTATCATAATAGAGATTGTAAGATGTTGAAATGCTTTTACATGTCACTAACTCAGTGTAATAATATATTATTTTACATAATATATATAAATAATTATATAATTAGGTATATTTTATGTATATATAAATAAAATATTTAGGCGACTTCTCAGACAGATTTGGGAATGATCTTACCTGAAAGACAAGATAACAGAAACAGAGACCAAAGCACTGAAAAAATAAGAATTTATTGATCCCCGTTATCAGGGAGTGAAAATACAACAGGATGGAACCAGAAGAAGAAATAAAATATATTAGTTTAATGTACGAGATAGCATGAAGAAAAGTCAAAGGTTAAAACAAGAAAAAGAACATCTAAACTCACAGGGATGTGTGAATATGTATGAACTCTTATGAATATGCATGTAATGTCACAGTAAATATAATATAATATGTATATAATATATAAAAATATAAAATATATAAATATGTTAAAATATAAATATATATAAAAATAAAATATATAAAAATATAAAATATATGAAAATGAAAATATTTTTAAAATAAAACATAGTTTAAGTTAACTATGTGCTTTTGGCAAATAGGCAAGCACCCAGCGCTGGATTTTATCCCTTTTATCCCTTAAGAAACTTTGATAAAAATTCTAAATAGTGAGCCGTAAGTTTTTCACGTCCCCGTGCATCCCGGGGCTCTCCCGGTGCGTTCCGGGTTCTCCCGATGTTTCCCGGACCTCTCCCCGTTCATCCCGAGGCTCTCCCTGTGTTTCCCAAGGCTCTCCCGGTACATCCTCGAGCTCTCCCGGTGCTTCCTGGAGCTCTCCCGGTGTTTCCCGGGGCTCTCCCGGTGCATCCCGAGGCTCTCCCGGTGCTTCCCGGGGCTCTCTCGGAGCTCTCCCGGAACATCCTGCGGCTCTCCCGGTGCATGCCGGAGCTCTCCCGGTGTTTTCCGGGGCTCTCCCAGGGCCTTCCGAGGCTCTCCTGGTGTTTCCTGGAGCTGTCCCGGTTCATCCCGGGTTCTCCCGGTGCTTTCCGGAGCTGTCTCGGTTCGTCCCGGGTGCTCCCTGCGCGTCCCGGGGCTCTCCCGATGCGGAGCCGCCGTCCCCGCCCGCACCGCCAGAGGGCGCTCAGCGCCCCTGGCTGCCCGCCGGGCTGTACCATCTCCCTCCGGGGGGGGGGGGGGAAAGCAGGTGACGCGCTGCGGGCTGTGGCACGACAGGACAGAGGGTGACACCGGGAGAAAGGTGACAGCGACAGCGCGTGACAACGACACAGGGTGACAACGCCAGAGCCCTCGGCTTATAGGCACAGCTGGAGCCCTCCCGCACCGCGATGGCTCGGCGCTCCCTCCGCGGCGCTCGGTGGTGCGGCCCCGCTGCGGGCCTGGCGGCGCGGGCGGGGGCGGCGGCGTTCCATAGGGCCGGGCTTCCATAGGGCGCATTTCCATAGGGCCAGGCTTCCGTAGGCCAGGCTTCCATAGTGCGCATTTCCATAGGGCCGGGCTTCCATAGCGTCGGCTCTCCATAGGGCACATTTCCATAGGGCCGGGCTTCCATAGGGCGCATTTCCATAGGGCCGGGCTTCCATAGGGCGTATTTCCATAGGGCGTATTTCCATAGGGTGCATTTCCATAGGGCGCATTTCCATAGGGCCGGGCTTCCATAGGGCGCATTTCCATAGGGCCGGGCTTCCCTAGGGCCGGCTCTCCATAGGGCGCGTTTCCATAGGGACTGCGGAGCCGCTCCCGCCCCGCCGCCGCCCGGTTCCCGTCTCGTCGCCGCCGGCCCCGGGAGGAGCGGGGCCCTGCGCAGGTAGGCGGCAGTGGCGGGGAGGGGACCCGGCTGAGGGGGCAGCGCTGGCCAGGCCGGAGTGCCGGGGTCGCAGATCGGGCGGGGTTGGAAGGGGATCGCCGTCCCCACCCGGCCGTGCCACGGCGCTCGCCTGGAGCCGGTGACACGGGCGGGCTCGGAACGGCCCCAGCCAGGGACACCCGCGGCATTCCCGGGAACGGGCACGGCCCGAGAGCCCCGGGAGCCTCTGGACAGCGCTGCCCGGGGTGCCCAGCGTGGGATTTGGGGGTCTGGGTGATCCTGATGGAGCTTCCCCAGCTCGGCACATTCCGTGGTTCTCCGCCGCCTCCATGGAAGGAGCCCTTC
This sequence comes from Melospiza melodia melodia, assembly GCF_035770615.1. Lineage (NCBI taxonomy): Eukaryota > Metazoa > Chordata > Aves > Passeriformes > Passerellidae > Melospiza > Melospiza melodia. The sequence goes on from NC_086195.1 coordinate 2,312,381, forward strand.
CTCAGGCTGGGGTGCAATTTCCTGGGTTAATTTCTGGCCGTCGCTCCTCGCCCTGACCGCTGAAAAGAGCCTGGCAGCGTCAGTGGGGGAAGTGATAAATGATTATTTACATCGGGGCTTGCTGGGGAAGTTTGTGACCTAAAGGTCACTAACCAAAAAGCAAGTGGGTTTTGTATGGGTCTTTAATTATTTTGTTATTACTCATTTTCCTGCCTTTGTGTCCAAGCTCAAACATTTTTATTTACCTTATTTCAATTACTGGCTTTTATCCAACCTTGCTGACATCTGGCAGCTGAGGTGCAGGAATATCAACCCACACTAAACCATCCCTGCTGTCCTGTGTGGAAATCAACCCTTTACCTGTCTTTTCACTGCAGAAATCCTGATTAAATAAATACCTTGGGAGCTGTTGTGCCCTGTGAGCAGAGCAGCTGCCTGGTTGTGAGTGACCCACACAAATCTCCTCTCCATGGAAGTGGCAGCAGCCCTGACTTGGCAGAGAGCTGCTGGAAAAACTTCCCACTCCTGCTTTGTCCTCAGCAGTGGAAACAATCCATGATTAAGATCCTTACATGAGATGAGGGAAATAGAGTTTCATTTCTTGCCCAGTGTTTGTATCAAATTACTCCTAATTTTTGCTGACAGTATCTTGCAGCTTTTCCACTTTGTTGGGTTTTATGGGAGGATTGACTTTAATTTTTTTTTTTTTTTTGGAACAAGCAGAGCTGGATCCCAGATAAATGAAATGTTATTCCCTGATTTCACTCTCTCTGCTGTGAGCAGCACTGCAAACATCCTGATAAAGACAAAATTAAATCCTCTTTGTAGCCAAACAAACCAAGCCAATCTGGCCCCGATGACATTGTGTGATAATTTTATTTTTCCATGGAGGTGGGTCTGGCTTGGCTGGCACAGAGTGGTTTTATTGGCAATGCCTCAATCCTGCTCAGGGGAGTGCAAAAGTGCCTTAAACCTGCACTTAAAATCCTTCCTGGTTTTTAATTTCATCCAGCACTTTTCTGCTTTTGAGGGTTTCTTACCAAACCTTTTCTATTGATGGAGTTAAAGTTGTTTATTACAACAAATTTAATGCTCTAAAGGACATGGAGGATGGCTTGGGTTTGTTTTTGTGTCCTAACAGCAGGAGACTGAATGCAGATGTCCTTCAGAAATATAAAATATTTTATTGCAGAGCTGTGCTTTCATTTCTGCATCAGTGATGCAGCAGGGATTGACCTAAACCTAAACCTAAACCTAAACCTAATCATATTTAAACTATTCTAGAAAAATATTTTGATGTTTTCTAACAGAACTGGGGTCAGAGGCAGCAAAGGAGAGAAGGAAGGATTTTTGAAGTAGGGAAGGAAGATTTTTAAGTAGGGAAAATCCAACCATGCTTGGATTCCATTGTTCTAAACCAGGTATATTTGAATTTTTAACCTAAATACTTTGCAAAACACAGGAAAATCAGGTCTGAACAGCTGATCTTTAAATATAAAAACATTTTTTAAATTGTTTATTGAACTAGAGGTAGATTATAATGCATGGCTTGGCATTTTGGCACAGCACCTTGGACTTGCACTTGAGCATCTGCTGCTGCCAAGTGGAGCTGCAGAGCTCTGAGAGCTCCTTGTGCTGAGGGCTGAGAGCCCTTGAGCAGGGTTTGGCTGGGAAGTTGTGTTTGCCCAGGGAATATTCCCCATTCCATGTTCCAGGAATATTCCCCATTCCAGAACTCAGGGCATGAGTTCCGAAGGCAATTCCCAGCTCCTTGGAGGGAAACTTTGGGATCCTCCCTTTTGTTATTGTGTGTGGAATGGGAAAACACCTTCCAGAAATAGGAAAAAGTGACTGAAAATCTTTTGGGAGAGGCAGTGGGAAGTCAAAATTAATTTGGGAATTATTTTTAAATTTTTGTTGAAATTTTGACCTGTTACTGACCTGTTTACTGTGCTCTGAGAGCTCCTTGTGCAGGATTCCCCATGGAAATTATGTTTGCACATGGAATATTCCCCATTCCAGGCTCCAGGAATATTCCCCATTCCAGGTTCCCCATTCCAGAGCACAGGGGATGAGTTCTGAAGGCAATTCCCAACTCCTTGGAGGGAGATTTTGGGATCCTCCCCTTTGTTATTGTGTGTGGAATGAGAAAACACCTTCCCAAAAGGAAATAGGAAAAAGCGACTGAAAAAATTCCAAATTTTCTCTTGGAAAAGTCAGTGGGAAATCAAAATTAATTTGGGAATTATTTTTAATTTTGTATTGAAATTTTAACCTGGAGCTCCTTGTGCTGAGGGCTGAGAGCCCTTGAGCAGGATTCCCCATGGAAATTGTGTTTGCACAGGGAATATTCCCCAATTCCAGGCTCCAGGAATATTCCCCATTCCAGAGCACAGGGGATGAGGTAAAAATTCTCAATTTACAACTTGAGAATTGGCAATTCCCAACTCCTTGGAGGGAGATTTTGGGATCCTCCCCTTTGTTATCGTGTGTGGAATGAGAAAACACCTTCCCAAAAGGAAATACGAAAAAGTGACTGAAAATATTCCAAATTTTCTCTTGGAAAAGTCAGTGGGGAGTCAAAATTATTTTGAGAATTATTTTTAACTTTGTATTGAAATTTTAACTTGTTTACTGTGCTGCCAGTGCTTGTCCATATTTATGACTTCAGCTGTGGCAGAGCTGAAATTTGGGTGATTTTTGTAACTCTTTGCCTGTCTGAGTTTTGCAGGAGGCTCCACCTTGCTATGAGCAGCCAGGATGGATCCAGAAGAGCAGGATTTGCTTGGGGATTACAGATACAGGAATTATTCTTCAGCAATTGAGAAAGCTTTGAGGAACTTTGAATCATCCAGTGAATGGGCAGACCTGATCTCTTCCCTTGGCAAGCTCAACAAGGTACAGTGTGAGGGGAATTTTTATCATTTATTTGTGATATTTGTATTGCTGTGAACTTTTCTGGCGCTTCCAGCACTTGAAAAAAACTAAAAATTCACTCAAGAAAAATAATGGAAGGAGCTAAGTCAGTATTTCTTCATATGAATGTGAGAAATTCTGGTGAATTGCTCACATTTATATAAAAATAAATGTGAGCAATTTATATTTAAAAAGTGAGCAAATCTGGTGAAAGAGCTTTCCTGCAAATGGTATTTGCTGTCTTCATGCTGCTAAGTTAATTTAACTTAATTTAATTAATTTAATTTTAATTAATTCAATTTTTACATCAAAGAAACCCTCACTCTAGAGCAGCTAAAAAGCTTTTCTAGAAAAGAGTTAATGACAAGTTTTAGAATATTTTCTGAGTCAAAGCTTTTATTTAAAGGTCACATTTCCCTTGGATTTGGGGAAATTTGGTGCTTTTTGTATGACCACGGAGAGACACAGAAATGTTGTTTTGGAACAGCAGTTCCACATTTCTGCCTTCAGTTTTTCACCATGATTCTGGCTCTCATCAGGAGCCAGATGCCTTCAAAAAGCTTTTCTCCAAAGGGAAAATATGAAATAATTAATGAGAGGAAAACTTTGATGTTTTGTTTTGACCCAGATGAGCACTGAGCACCCACCTGAGCTTTTACCCAGGTTCAGAACTGCCCAAATCTGTGGCAGCAGAGCAGAAACCAAGGAAAAAAAAGCTCTCAGCTGATCCAGGGCCCATCTGCTGGGGGGGTTTTAGGGATTTAATCTTTTTAGGAGCTTAAAAATTCCTGCAGCAAATCCTCCCCAGTGCTCATCCCTGGGTGTTGTCTGAAAACCAGGAGGGATGTGGAGGAGAAGGGAAATAAGATGTCAGTGGCTGTGGGGGTTTCTGGAGGATTTATGGGGATTTTTGGAGGAGTTTTGAATGATTAGAGATGGGATTTTTTGAGTTGGTTTTGATGATGAGGTTTATTTCTTTATTTTCTATACAGGTGAGCTTGGCTCACATTGTTCAGTATGGTTTAGAAGGTCACAAGACCCTTAAGTTTTAAGATTTTTAAGGAGTTATTGACTAATAAAACACTGCTAATGAGGATATTTTTATTTTTGACTCAAATATTTAAATATTTTGTCTGATGGACTTGTGCTACAGTGTAAGCTGTAGCTAATTATTCTTAGCTAATTATGTTCTGACACAAACCTGCAGTGCTGCATCCTAATTTCTCTGTTTACCTTTGTAGCTACTTTTAATTTTTTCATATCTTAAACTTTAAAACTTCAAACTTTCTTTTACTTAGTTTAACTTTTCTCTGCTTGAAATATAAATTCACATGTTTGCTTCCAGCACCTCAGTTTGGGAGGCTTTCCCAAGGTCTCAGATCAAATCCTGGGTTTAATTCTGAGCTTTGGCTTCCAGACCCAAAATTCTGAGTTTTTTATATTTGGGATTCCAACAATTCCCTGAACTCCTGGTGGTCTCTGACAGCCTCAAATAGAAATATTACTATAAACATTACTATAAACATTATTATAAATATTATGATAAATATTATGATAAATATTGTTATAAATATTACTGTAAATATTATTGTTGATTTTATCAGGAGGTGCTTCTGCCAGGAAAACCTCAGTGCTGGAGGTGGATGAGCAGGAAGGAGATGAGTTTATAAAATAAAATTATTTTTACAATTTCCACGTGGTTTTATTAAAGATCCTGGGGGTCACCTGTGTGCAGGGATAACTGAGATTCATCCCCATGAAAATGCTGAGAAAGGCAAGGACAAAACACCAGAAATGAAGAAGTTCAGAAGTTCTTTTCCAGAGCAGTGAGAAATCAGCATTACACCACAATTTTTTCATATTTTCTGAGACTTTTTCTCCTGCAGGCACCGTTGAGACACAAACATTGTTTTATTTCCATAAAGCTCAGGGGCATCACCCTCCAGGTAATCCAGGGGCTGGGAAAAGCAAAATGCAGATGTGCTTCAGAAATGTAAAATATTTTATTGCAGAGCTGTGCTTTCCTTTCTGTATCAGTGATGCAGCAGGGATTGACCTAAACCTAAACCCAAAACATTTTTAAACTGTTCTGGAAGAATATTTTGGTGTTTTCTAACAGAACTGGGGTCAGAGGCAGCAAAGGAGAGAAGGAAGGATTTCTTAAGTAGGGAAAATCCAACCTAGCTTGGATTCCATTGTTCTAAACCAGGTATATTTGAATTTTTAACCTAAATTCTTTGCAAATCAAAGGAAAATCAGGTCTGAACAGCTGATGTTTAAATACAGTTTTATATAAAAGTGGTTTGTTGAACTAGAGGGAAATTATAATGCATGGCTTGGCATTTTGGCACAACACCTTGGACTTCAGCAGCAGGGATTGACCTAAACCTAAGGATATTTAAACAATTCTAGAAGAATATAAGAATATTTTTATGATTTCTAACAGAAATAGGGTCAGAGGTGGCAAAGCAAAGAATGAACGATCCCTTAAAATATCTTATCCCTTAAAAATGAGGTAAAAGATTGAGTTTGGTGAAGAGAAACAACTCTGCTGCCTCTCTGGTGTTCCTTCATGATCTTAAAATTTATTCCAACCTCAATGATTCTACTGAGGATAAACTGGAGTTTGATTTTGAGTTCCTCTGTTGCTTCTACAACTCAAAATTATATTTTCTGGTGATGTGTAGAACCAGGAAAGCAACATCTGAATGCTCAGTTGGCAGATCTGCAGAGATAAATTTTATATATAATATATAATATATAATATATAATATATAATATATAATATATAATATATAATATATAATATATAATATATTATATATTATATATTATATATTATATATTATATATTATATATTATATATTATATAATATATATTATATATTATATAATATGTATTATATATTATATATTATATATAAAATATTATATATTATGTATTAAGTATTATATATTATGTATTACGTATTACATATTATTTATAATATATTATAATACATTATATTATATATTATGTATTATATATAATATATTATATATTATGTATTATATATTATATGTTATATATTATGTATTGTATATTATATATTACATGTTATATATTATACATTGTATATTATGTATGACATATGATATATTACATATTACATATTATATATTACATATTATATATTATATTATATATTATATATTATTTTTATTTTATATAATTATTTTATTTTATTTTATTTTATTTTATTTTATTTTATTTTATTTTATTTTATTTTATTTTATTTTATTTTATTATTGAAGGCCGGTGAGCTTTATGTGACGTGACATTTCATTTCACCTGGCATTGCTTTGAGGCAGGCAGAGGAATATTTGGTTTATTTTGGTTTATTTTTTGTTCTGTGACTCATCCCTTGCCCAAAGTAGGTCAGAGGAATGTTGTCCTAAGTCTGTGTTTGTTCCTTGCTGGTGTTATGGGGAGCCTGAGCAGTGGCTGCTGTTTTACCCCTTTTTTACCCCTTTTTTTGGGCTGATTTTGGGGTTTCTGAGGTCAGGAGAGATGAATTTCCCCTTCAGAGTTAAAACCTGCAGGTGCCAGGTGTGAGCATGAGAGAATTGACAGAATTCGCTCATTTATTTCAAACCCCAAACTTAGAAGGGAAGGATTTTGGGGGTTATTTTGAGTAACGTGAGTAATAGATCATGATGGGAAATGATAAACAGTGGAAAATAATATTTCTAATAAGAATGTAAATGGGCAGGTGCAAATATAGAAATATTATAGAAATATAAAGAATTAAAATATTTTAATATAAATATTATTTATATATTTGTGGCTAATATTTATACAAATATTATATTATACTATTAGAATATGGATACTATATTATAATAATAATACAAATGGGCAGATGTAAATATAGAAATATTATATAAATTGGAAGAATCAAAATATAATATAAATATTATATTTTACTATTTATATAATTAATATTTATATTTAACATTTATATAAAGATATACTATTAGACTATAAATATTATATTCTAATAAGAATATAAATGGGCAGATGCAAATATAAAGATATTATATCAATATAAAGAATTAAAATATTACTATATCAATATTATTTGGATAATATTTATTAAAATATTATTCATAGTTAATATTTATATAAATATTATATTCTACTATTAGAATATAAATATATTCTAATAAGAATATAAATGCGCAGATGTAAACATATAAATATTATATAAATATAAAGAATTACAATAACACAATATAAATATTATTCCTATAATATTTATTTAAATAATATTTATAGCTAATATTTATATAAATATTCTATATTAGACTATAAATATAATTTAACAGACATATAAATGGGCAGATGCAAATATAAAATATTATATAAACATAAAGAATTAAAATATTATAAATATGTTCTAATATTTATAGAATTAATATTTATATCTAACATTTATATGAATATTATATTCTACTATTAGAATATAGATACTATATTCTAAGAAGAAACGGGCAGATGTGAATATAGAAACGTTATATAGATATGAATGATTAAAATATGAAAATATAAACATTCTATTTTAATATATATAATTATTGTTTATATGTGCCATTTATATAAATATTATATTCTACTATTAAAAATATTCTAAAAGAATATAAATGTGCAGATGCAAATATATAGATATTATATAAATATAAATAATTAAAACAATATAAATATTCTAATGTTTATATAAATAATGTTTATAGCAAATATCTATACAAATATTATATTCTACTATTAGAATATAAATATTATATTCTAATAAGAATATAAATGGGCAGGTGGATGCAACAGGCAGTAAATATGGATGTCAGTGTTTTAAAGATGTTTCAGCTTCATTTTTCAGTAAGAAATCATTTCAGACTTTGCTAAAAAAGCTGCTGGGGTGGAGGGTTATTTAAATTTTAAAATTAAGTTAAAACTTTTAAACTTAAAAATAACTGCTGATTCAGTACAGGTGGGTTTGTCAATGCAATAGCTGCTTTTAACATTATTTTTATATCCAAATATTATTATTTTTATATCCAAAATGCCTGGCACTGTATTCAGAGTATAAACAAATTGTAAATCTATATAAAATGTTCAGGGCTGGGGAATTTCAGGCAGTTGGAGGATAAAAATGTGTGAGTTTGGAAAAAAACCAAATGCTCAGTTTGGGGATGTGTGCTCCAGAAATATCAACTGTGAGTGGGGGCAGGAAGTGGGGAAATGGCTCCGTTGGCAACGCCAAGAACTAAAATTAGATAAACTGGAATATAGTAGATATATTGGATATAATATAAGATATGTAACATTAGATATATAATATTAGATATATAATATAATACATAATATATATAACATATAATATATAGCATAATATATACTATATACTATATACGATATACTGTATACCATATCCTATATACCATATACTATATAATATGTAATATATAATGTGTAATGTATAATAGATAATATATAATACATTATATATTATATAGTATATAGTATATATATTATCTATAATATATAATATATATTATAATATATATTATATTATATATATTATGTTATGTATTGTATATTATATATTGTATACTCATATTATATATAACATTACATATTTTCTATATTATATATTACATATTATTAGATATCTTGGATATAATATAATATATAATATATAATATATAATATATAATATATAATATATAATATATAATATATAATATATAATATATAATATATAATATATAATATATAATATATAATATATAATATATTGGAGTAGAAAATACTGGATTTTGGTTCTGTAAGGAAATAAGGAAAGGAGTGGTTTTTGAAAATCCCTGAAATTTGGGGCGCTGAGGATTCCCAGGGAATTCCCAGAGCAGCTGGGGCTGCCCCTGGATCCCTGGCAGTGCCCAAGGCCAGCTGGGGACAGTGGGAGGTGTCCCTGCCGTGGCAAAGGCTGATCTGTAATAAATAAACAAATAAATAAATAAATAGATGGATAAATGAATGAATGAATAATGAATTAAATAAATAAATACATGAAACATATAAAATAAATAACACATAAAAATTAAATAAATAAAATAAAAAATTGAGACTTATAAATAAAAAATAAATAACATAAAATAAATCAAATAAAAAAATTTTAAAATAAAATAAATCTTAAAACAAATAAATTAATAAATTTATTTTTAATGTCCCTTCCAAGCCAATCCATTCAGGAATTTCAGTATTATCTGGTCTAAAAGAGCACTTTCAAACTGTTTTTCATCCTTGCATAAAAATGTCTATGTTTATTTTATAAATTCATATATATAATTGATTTAAAGTTTTTCTTCATCTAAATTATGTAATATTAAATTATAAATTATTTTTATAGATTTGTTATATAAATTTCATATTTTCAAACTGCTTTTTATCCTTGGATAAAAATGTTTATATTTATTACATAGATTTCTATATATTACAAATACATTTATATATATATAAATTATTTAAATTTGTATATAAATTATTTAACATTAAATTATAAGTTATTTTAATATATTTATTTTATAAATTTTAAGCTTTCAAACTGTTTTTTATCCTGGGATAAAAATTTTTATATTTATCATCTATATATATAATTTAAATATATATAGAAGTTATTTAATATTAAATATAACTTCTTTTTATATATTTATTTCATAAATTTCAAACTTTCAAAGTGCTTTTTATCCTTGGATAAAAATTTTATATTTATTACATAGATTTTTATATATTATAAATAAATTTTTATCCAGCTCCTACTTTCCTTACAACCAAATTTAAAATTCATTCTCCTATTTTAAAATTAATTCTATTTATGGTATTTCTATAGAAGCTGGAGTTATGTTTGGAATTTTTTTGAACTTGGAAAATGAATCAGGGGAAAAAAGGATCACAGGTTCTTCTTCTCCCCCTCTCCTCACAGCCACTGTTGTTTAAACAAGAATTATTTATTATATTATTATATTAATTACTGTATTTTAGCAAGAATTATGAATTCTATTATTAGGTATTTCCTATTTGAAGATAATCTTAGAAATTGATGCTGCCTTTTCCTGGAACTCTAGTGATGGAAATAAAAAGATTTCCTTGATTTGATGGAGTTTTTATCATTATTTTTAACAGATTTCTAGTGCAGAAGGAAGTAAACCAGGAACTGAGGAAATGCAAATATTCCTCTGTGCTTGTGGTTTAATTTTAGGGCACAGGTGCAAAAAATAGCAAGTTTTCCTTTTGTGGATAATTCTGTATTTTTGTAGCCCAATTTCAGAGAAATTCTGAGCATCTTTGGGTGTTAATGTTGGAGAAAAAGGTTTGGGATGGGATCTGGAGTTGATTCACCTCTACCAGCCAAAGTTGTAATTCCAGCATTCCTGGGTCCTAATTCTTTGTTCTTTTCTGTCTTGTGGAAGCTCAGGAGATTTAAAAATCCAATTTCTCAACTTTGCCTAATCCAACTTTTCCACTTTGCCTGTCAGCTGGAGGAGCTTAATTATAATTTAAAATCTCTCTATTATCACCTCACTCTTATATCAGTGAACATTTGAGATCCCTCTGCCATTGAAAGCCTTTCAAAACTTTTAAAATCATTGGAGCTGCAATTCTGGGCAAGCTGGATAAAACCCAGCCAAAGTTAAAATTCCAGCATTCTTGATTCTTTGTTCTTTTTCCTCTTGTGGAAGCTCAGGATATTTAAAAATCCAGTTTCTCAACTTTGCCTAATCCAACTTTTCCACTTTGCCTGTCAGCTGGAGGAGCTTAATTATCATTTAAAATCTCTCTATTATCACCTCACTCTTATTTCAGTGAACATCTGAGATCCCTCTGCCAATGAATGTCTTTAAAACCTCTTAAAATCCTGGGAGCTGCAGCTCTGGGAAGGCTGGGAAGAACGCAGCCAAAGTTAAAATTCCAGCATTCTTGATTCTTTGTTCGTTTTCCTCTTGTGGAAGCTCAGGATATTTAAAAATCCAATTTCTCAACCTTGCTAATCCAACTTTTCCACTTTGCCTGTCAGCTGGAGGAGCTTAATTATCATTTAAAACTCTGTCTGTTATCACCTCACTCTTATTTCAGTGAACATTTGAGATCCCTCTGCCAAGGAATTCCTTTCAAAACTTTTAAAATCATTGGAGCTGCAATTCTGGGCAGGCTGGGAAGAACTCAGAGAAAGTTAAAATTCCAGCATTCCTGGATCTTGATTCTTTGTTCTTTTCTGTCTTGTGGAAGCTCAGTATATTTAAAAATCCAACGATTTCACTTTGACTGTCAGCTGGAGGAGACAGATTTTTTAAATGATAAATCATCTATTATCACCTCACTCTTGTTTCAGTGAACATCTGAGATCCCTCTGCCAATGAATGTCTTTAAAACCTTCTAAAATCCTGTGAGCTGCAGTTCCGGGCAGGCTGGGAAGAAACCAGCCAAAGTTAAAATTCCACCTTTCTTGATTTGTTGTTCTTTTTCCTCTTGTGGAAGCTCAGGATATTTAAAAATCCAACTTCTCAACTTCTCCTGTCAGGTGGAGGAGATTAATTATAATTTAAAGGCTCTCTATTATCACCTCACTCTTATTTCAGTGAACATTTGAGATGCCTCTGCCATTGAAAGCCTTTCAAAACTTTTAAAATCATTGGAGCTGCAATTCTGGGCAAGCTGGATAAAACCCAGCCAAAGTTAAAATTCCAGCATTCCTGAGACCTAATTCCTAATTCTTTTTCCTCTTGTGGAAGCTCAGGATATTTAAAAATCCAATTTCTCAACTTTACTAATTCAACTTTTCCACTTTGCCTGTCAGCTGGAGGAGCTTAATTATAATTTAAAACTCTCTCTATTATCACCTCACTCTTATCTCAGTGAACATTTGAGATCCCTCTGCCAAGGAATTCCTTTCAAAACTTTTAAAATCATTGGAGCTGCAATTCTGGGCAAGCTGGATAAAACCCAGCCAAAGTTAAAATTCCAGCATTCCTGGATCTTGATTCTTTGTTCTTTTTCTTCTGGAGAAAGCTCAGCATATTTAAAAATCCAATTTCTCAACTTTGCCTAATCCAACTTTTCCACTTTGCCTGTCAGCTGGAGGGGCTTAATTATCATTTAAAATCTCTCTATTATCACCTCACTCTTATCTCAGTGAACATCTGAGATCCCTCTGCCAATGAATGTCTTTAAAACCTCTTAAAATCCTGTGAGCTGCAGTTCTGGGCAGGCTGGGAAGAACCTGAACCTTCCAGCAAAGCAGCAGGGAGGGCTTTTGGGACAACCGCAGCCTTTAAAAATGTTGGAATGGGGTTTCAAATCCCTGAACCTGCTGGAGATAGGTGTAGTGGGGTTTGGGTATAAAACCTTCTGTGATTTTCTAGGAATCTGCAAATGAGGTCAATTCCTTCAGCAGCCACATCAACTCAGGTGTTTTCATTTCTGTGTTACATAAAGAGAACCCGAAAGGCCAGGAACTGGCAACAGGAGGAAAAACTCTCCTAAAACCAGGCACAATAAAGAAAAGTTGCTCTTTGGTTTGCTCTTCACTTCCAGGCAGCAAATCCAGCACCCCATTCCTGCCCATCCCATTCCTGCCCATCCCATTCCTGCCCATCCCATTCCTGCCCATGCCATGGCAAATTCCAAATAAAAGGAATGTGTAGGAGCACAGAGCCCTCAGCAGAAGTAGGAGCCTCCTCAAGCCAGGTCCCATAAGCTCTTAGAGGTCTATTTCACATCCAAGCTAGCTCAGCTACCTTTGGAGGCATAAAATCACCAGGATGGCTTCTGTGGCAGTGTTGGAAGCAGAAAAGTTTTAATAAAAGGCAAAATAACAAAATTCTTTGCAGAGAAAAACCCATCCAGGTGCAGGAGGCCCTCCTGCCCCTGGTAAGACACCCCACAAAAGCCATTGGTTTCTTTGTTCTCTTCTTTTTCTAGGAAATTGCTCAGGTGGGACTGTTTGGTTCCTGTCCTTAAGTTTGAGGTGAAGTCCCCCAGGCCTATGGGATGCCTTTTTCACCTAATCAAAATGAGAAACTTCTGGGCTTATTTCCTTTTTAAGGGGACAGAAATTAGTTTTGTCACTCCCTCAACAACGAGCACATTCCTATCTTCAGCCTGTGGTGTTGTCCTGCTCAGGCCACAAAATCCTTTTCCTTTTCCATTTCCCTTTCTTTTCACAACATCCAAGGGATTATTTTGGGAAGAGATGACCCCTGCTGCAAGAAAGATGGAGAGACACAATTTCCAGGGGCTGGAGGGACACTCTGTTGGGTTTTAGTTTGAAGTTTTTGCTGCTGCTGTGGTTTTAGGTGTAGCAGCGCCACACCACCCTCCCCATGGCAGAATGGGTTTTTGTTTAGATAAATATTTAGATAAATGAAGGTTTATTCCAGCAATCCCAAGGGAAATCAGGGACAAAACACAAACCACGGGGTGTGCACAAGGTTAAGAATGGGGTGGCACAGAGGGCATTACCCTACAGCGAAGATGGGGTGGCCACCAGGGATACCACAAACAATGAGGGAACAGGGAAAAGAGAAACCAGGAGAATTTGGGACATTTGGGGACAGGAACTGGGGAGGATGATGGTGTTGTGAGGCTCCATGGGGAACTCTTCTCTTTCAGCCCAGGTGAGACTCTGTGGTTTATTCTTCCAAGGCAAAGTCCTGGGGGTTTCTCTGAGGGTTCCAAAGGATTCCACAACTCCCCTGTTTTTTCTTACTATGAAGACTTCAATGAGGGAACGGGGAAAGGAGAAACCAGGAGAATTTAGGACATCTGGGGAAAGGAACTGGGGTGGTTCATGGTGTTGTGAGGCTCCATGGGGAACTCTTCTCTTTCAGCCCAGGTGGAGACTCTGTGGTTTGTCCTGAAGGTTCCAAAGGATTCCACAACTCCCCTGTTTTTTCTTCCTATGAAGACTTCCCCAATGGATCTCTGCAGACACTTTAACTAAACAGGGAAACATGAGCAAAACAATAAAAACAATGATTACAACCAAAAAAAATTCCTTTAACAAAAGGTGAAACCCATCCTGTAAACGCCCATTGTCCAAAAATTCATTGATCCAATTTGAATTCTCAACTTTTATTGTTCTACTTGCTCCCTCAAGTAGAAGTTCCTCTACTTGATCCCAGCTTGTGATGCTTGTGTGGATGGATTCTGAATGTGAGGAAAGGTTGAGGCAGCACATCCCTTCAAAGTCTTGGCAGCCATGTGTGGGAAATGGATTTGTAGGGAATTTTTCAAGTTTGACAGGAGGCTCACACAGTTTGTGCATCTGTGTGCAAACCTTGAGACAAGAAATGCTGACTGAGAAATGCCCTGGAACGGGACAGACATTGCTGAGAGAGAAATGGAGCTGGAAACAAGTTTCAAAGGATGGTTTTGTAAAAAAGACTGGACAGTTTGGGGAAATAGAACTGTGAAAGGTGAATTGTGGGACCCATGAGGGGAAATTTTAGATGTTTGGTTTTAAGGCATTTACAGCAAGGTGTGGCAAAAGCTGATAGGCCAAGAAACACTTATAGTGCATTGTAATTAGGAAATAATTAGCTTCTGATTGTGAATTATAACATCTGTATTGTCTCACCCTTCTCATGATTCTGAAAATGGAATAAAGGTTTTTAACACCCTCTCAGTTGCCCCATGTGTGGGTGAGGAAAAGGGCATTGCCCAACACCAATGCCATGGGCAAGCAATAAAAAGTTACAGCAATAAAAAATCTGTGGCTCCTCAGTTTTGCAATGTTGTGTGCCTGGCAGTCCCAGTGTCACCAGGCAGGTCAGGGCAGGTGACATTTGCCAGTGTCACCAAGCAGGTCCCTCAGTCAGGGCAGGTGACATTTGCCAGTCTCCCCAGGCAGGTCACTCGGTCAGGGCAGGTGACATTTGCCAGTGTCACCAAGCAGGTCCCTCACTCAGGGCAGGTGACATTTGCCAGTGTCACCAAGCAGGTCACTCGGTCAGGGCAGGTGACATTTGCCAGTGTCACCAAGCAGGTCACTCAGGGCAGGTGACATTTGCCAGTGTCACCAAGCAGGTCACTCGGTCAGGGCAGGTGACATTTGCCAGTGTCACCAGGCAGGTCACTCGGTCAGGGCAGGTGACATTTGCCAGTGTCACCAAGCAGGTCACTCAGGGCAGGTGACATTTGCCAGTGTCCCCAGGCAGGTCACTCAGTCAGGGCAGGTGACATTTGCCAGTGTCACCAAGCAGGGCCCTGGGTCAGAGCAGGTGACATTTGCCAGTGTCACCAAGCAGGTCACTCAGGGCAGGTGACATTTGCCAGTGTCACCAAGCAGTCCCTCGGTCAGAGCAGGTGACATTTGCCAGTGTCACCAAGCAGGTCACTCAGGGCAGGTGACATTTGCCAGTGTCACCAAGCAGGTCACTCGGTCAGGGCAGGTGACATTTGCCAGTGTCCCCAGGCAGGCCCCTCAGTCAGAGCAGGTGACATTTGCCAGTGTCACCAAGCAGTCCCTCAGTCAGGGCAGGTGACATTTGCCAGTGTCACCAAGCAGGGCCCTCAGTCAGGGCAGGTGACATTTGCCAGTGTCACCAAGCAGTCCCTCGGTCAGAGCAGGTGACATTTGCCAGTGTCACCAAGCAGGTCACTCAGGGCAGGTGACATTTGCCAGTGTCCCCAGGCAGGCCCCTCAGTCAGGGCAGGTGACATTTGCCAGTGTCACCAAGCAGGTCACTTGGTCAGAGCAGGTGACATTTGCCAGTGTCACCAAGCAGTCCCTCAGTCAGGGCAGGTGACATTTGCCAGTGTCACCAAGCAGGTCACTTGGTCAGAGCAGGTGACATTTGCCAGTGTCACCAAGCAGTCCCTCAGTCAGAGCAGGTGACATTTGCCAGTGTCACCAAGCAGTCCCTCAGTCAGAGCAGGTGACATTTGCCAGTGTCACCAAGCAGGTCCCTCAGTCAGGGCAGGTGACATTTGCCAGTGTCACCAAGCAGTCCCTGGGTCAGAGCAGGTGACATTTGCCAGTGTCACCAAGCAGGTCCCTCAGAGCAGGTGACATTTGCCCTCAGAGCAGGTGACATTTGCCCTCGTGCTAAGCCAGCATTCCAAATGAGACAGCTCGCCCAGACCCTCAGCTCTGCCACCCAAGGTAAAATAGTGAGACCACAACTCTCTCTTCTTTGTTCTAATTTTGAAAGTATTCCTGTGCCCCCATGATTAATTAATTAATTAATTAAGACAACTGGGTTTTTTTTCCTCTTGTGGAGAAGTCTCCATAACATTAACAAGAAAAACTTCCCTCCCTTAATAAACTAAATAAAGACTATTTTCAAAGTGGTAAACTAACTGAAAATTTTAAATTTTGTTTATTTATGTTATCAGTGAAAAAAAGAAAGATTGCAGGAGAAAAAGAAGTGTTCTAAAAGGTTTATTTTAATTCTTACTACTTTTTTTTCTTTTAGCTACTATTAATAAAATTTTCTTTATACCCATTTAAAGTTTTAAACCTACTTTACCTTTCTCCTAATCCTATCTTCCTACCTCACAACAAAAAATAAGAACTAATTGTTAATTATTATAAAACTAATTGCTAATTATATAATAAGAACTAATGGCTAATTAACCAACACCAAAACACACCACACTCTTTAATACCTTAAACCAAAAAATCTTAAAATTAAAGAAATCTTAAATTAACAAACCAAAACCACTATGCAAAATTATTTCCACCCAGTTTCAAAGTAAAACCACCACATTGGCTGTCACAATTTCCCTCAAATTCAGTGTATGATCTCTTTTGGTGTGCCAGTTATCAGGGATAAGTGGAAATTTTGAATAGGATGGGATTGGGAAGGAATTCCTGGCTGGGAGGGTGCCCAGAGAATCTGGGGATCCCTGGAAGTGCCCAAGGGGATTTGGGATGGGATTTGGAGCACCCTGGGATGGTGGAAGGTTCCCTTCCAAATAATTCCCTGATTCGAAATATTCAGTTTATCATTAAATATTGTTATCCCTGATGTTTGGAGAAGGGAGTTCTTATTCCCTTCAAATCCTTAGGAAATGTTGGAGCCAAAGCTGAGGTGCCATTATTGCCGATGCTCTGTGGAATAAGCAGTGAATATTTCCATTTTCTGCCTGGTTGATATTTCAGTATTGGAATATTAAGATGGTATTTGTTCAGTCTGAACACTGAGAGGGCAAAATATTTACTGTTAGAATACAGAATACAAAAAACTTTCAGAATTTTGAGCCTGTAAACCAAAACTTAGAATTAAACACAAGATTTAATCTGAAACCTTGGAAAAGGCTTCCAAACTTAGGTGCTAAAAGTGAAAATGTAAATTTATAATTTAGAACAAAAACATGTTAAACTAAGTAAAAAAAAGTTTAGAGTTTTAAAGTCTAAAATATAGAAAAAATAACTACAAAAGTAGATACAGAATTTGAAATACAATACTATGAGTTGATGTGTTATAGATAACTAAGAAAACTTATACTGTAGCATAAGTCCATAAAGCAAAATATTTCAAAATTAGGTCAAAAACATAAATATCCTTGTTAACAGTGTTTTAACTCCTAAAAAGTCTTATAACTAAAAGTCTTGTAACCTTCTAAACCATACTATAACAATCTTAAGCCAAACTCACTCTTCCTACCTATGTAAAAAATAAAAAAACCCAAAACACATCATCAAAAACAATTTAAAAATCCCATCTTAAATTCCTTCCAAAACTCCCCACAAGTAAATGATCACAATTTACCACTGGTCTGCTTTTTTGTAATTATCTCCTTTTCTATCTCTAAATATGCAGAGAGGGTGTGGGCAAATAGAAGCCAAGCAATATAAATAGAAAGTGTCAAAGTCCAGCTTTCCAGAAATCTTCACAGCTAAGGAAGGAATCCTTAACTCTTAAGGATTTCAATGTTGAAATAATATTCTTCATGTGCCACATGAGTAAAAGCCCCAAATATAAATATACAAATATAAGAGGTGTAAAAAAGTAACTGCACAAATATGTGAAATAATGGTTTATTTGTGGATTCTGGTTTTTATCATCCATTAAATGCAGCTCTGCTGTGGGGAGAGGAGGAGGGGATGGAGTGGCTCTGAGTGACATCTGTGTGTCTGCCAGGATGGGCTGATTTTCTGTTTGCTGTTGTTGTAAATTCCCAACCTTTTTTATCTTCTTGGGTAAATTTCCTGCCAGCTGCTCCCTCTAAAGGGGTTTTATCTCCTCCCCTTCCTGCTGAGGAGGGCTCAGGGTAAAGTCACCTGCTGTAGGTTCATGCCAGGAATGGTTATTCCACTTGCTGCTGCTTTTCCAAGCAAAACAGAACCGCCTCAAGTTGAAAAGGATTCCATAGGATAAAACCATGGGATTCCATAGGATAAAACCATGATTTCATTTGGGAAGAGACAAGAATTTGCCTGATACTGAAAATATCCCAGATGTCCACAGGCTCTGGAACATCTGTGCTGGTTTTCAGCTTTGTTTTTCTGCCTCTGTCGAGGTCAGGGTTGAAGGAACTTCAGACCACAGGTCATATTCAGGCTCAAATGTTTATTTCTTATTTATGGTACAGTCTCACAGCAGTGAGTTCTGCAGTATGTCCTTAGCAAGGCACAAAATGGCTCACTATCTTTCTCTCCAAGGCCTTTTAAAGATAAACTGTCCAATTAAGAAATGACACCTCAATTATTTTTACTTTTAATTCAATACCCAACCAGCCGTGCCCGCAATGGGGACTTTTTTATCCAATGACACAAAACCACCCAAACCCATGGAGAAGGAGGGGAAGGAGAAGGAGAAGGAGAAGGAGAAGGAGAAGGAGAAGGAGAAGGAGAAGGAGAAGGAGAAGGAGAAGGGGAAGGGGAAGGGGAAGGAGAAGGAGAAGGAGAAGGAGGAGCAGCCTCCACCCTAAAACCTCCATCTTGCTTTCTATCTATTCCTGTATTCTAAACCCTTCAACTCTGAGTTTCCCACCCTGTGATATCACACACTTCTGTTCAAACTCCACCCCCACAATCCCAGCTCTGTCATTCCATTCTGGAAGCTTCTCCAGGCCCTCAGGTCAGTGCAGTGTTCTCTGGGGCTCAGTGCCTGGCAGCACAGAAAATCTGGAATTCTCAGCACCCAGAACTCCAACAGATCTGTTTGTGTTTGCCCATTGAGCAAAGCCTGCGGTGCCCTTGACTTCCAAATTTTCTTTTTGATTGTCTGTGACTTGAAGAGAAAACTGATTTATTTCCCTGCTGAAACGCTCTGGTGGCTCAAGGAAAGGAATTCCCTTTCCCAATAAGGGCTTTTTCCTAAAACCTCTCCCAGCATCAAAACTTATTTAAATATTTCCTGTCCTAAACATCTTTTACTTGCACATGAATGCAGTGAGTTATCCAGCCCAGTAAATGCAGCCACAGAGAATTCCAGAGCAGAGGCTTTTATCCCATTTCATCATCTCTGCTTTGGCTGGAAAGTTCGTTCTTTTTTGTTTCAGATATTGTTTACTAGAAAAATTTATTGGAAAAAAATTATTAAAGAATTATTTATTGGCAAAATTTGTTCCCTGTGAGGGAGGGGAGGCCCTGGCCCAGGTTTCCCAGGGAAGCCGTGGGCTCCTCATCCCTGGAAGTGCCCAAGGCCAGGTTGGCCAGGGCTGGGAGCAGCCTGGGACAGTGGAAGGTGCTGGAACAAGATGATCTTTGAGGTCCCTTCCAACCCGTTCCATGATTCCATCCATCAATGGAGAACTTAGGAGGAAAGAGAAATCTGAAATTCTTTCTTTATTCCCTAAAAGCTGAGGTGCTCTTCTTGTCACTTCCCTTTTCCCATGGAGAGGGAATAATCTGGGATGATGTGACACCCTGTCCCAATCCTGTTCCTTTTCCCTCCTCTGAGCTGACTCACACCAGGCATTTCCAATTTTTCCATGGCTGATCCCAAATAAAAAATCAGCTTCAGAGTTCTGCTGCAACAAAATGCAATTAGGAGTTCAAACTCTTCCCAATATTCTCCTCAAGCTTTAATAAACAGCCATTAGATGTTTTATATTCCACATTATAACTATTTGTTCTCCTTTCTCCTCAAGCTTTAATAAACAGCCATTTGATATTTTATTTTTTACTTTATAACTCTTTCTTCTCCTCTCTCAAGGTTTAATAAACATCCATTAGATATTTTATATTTCACTTTTTCACTTTTTTTTAAACTTTTTTTCCACTTTTTCTTCTCCTCTCCTTTCTCCTCAGCCTTTAATAAACAGCCATTAGATATTTTATATTTCACTTTATAACTATTTCTTCTCCTCAGGCTTTAAGAAACAACAATTTGATATTTTATATTCTACATTATAACTATTTGTTCTCCTTTCTCCTCAACCTTTAATAAACAGCTACTAGACATTTTATATTTCACTTTTTCGCTCTTCTTTTCACTTTTTTCACTCTTTCTTCTCCTCTCCTTTCTCCTCAGCCTTTAATAAACAGCCATTTGATATTTTATATTTCACTTTATAACTCTTTCTTCTCCTCTCCTTTCTCGTCAACCTTTAATAAACAGCCATTAGATATTTTATATTTCACTTTTTCACTCTTTTTTCACTTTTTTTCAGTATTTCTTCTCCACTCATTTCTCTTTAACCTTTAATAAGTAGCCACTAGATATTTTATATTTCACATTCTAACTTCTCTCCTTTCTCCTCAGCCTTTAATAAACAGCCATTAGATATTTTGTATTTCACTTTATAACTTTTTCTTCTCCTTTCTCCTCAGGCTTTAATAAACAGCCATTTGATATTTTATATTTCACTTTTTCACTCTTTTTTCCATTTTTTTTTCACTTTTTCCTCTCCTTTCTCCTCAACATTTAACAAACAGCCATTAGATATTTTCTATTTCACTTTGTAACTCTTTCTCCTCCTCTCCTCTCTCCCCAGGCTCTGCAGAGTAACCTGAAGTATTCTCTGCTGCCCAGAAGATTGATCATCAGTAAAAGATTATCCCAGTGCTTGCACCCAGCCCTGCCCAGTGGGGTGCACTTAAAGGCTTTAGAAACCTATGAAATAATCTTTAAAATCATTGGCACAAAATGGCTTGCCAAGGATTTATTCCTGTACAGGTAATTTGAATTTTTTTTTCTAAGGCACAAATGGGCTCACTAAGAATTTCTTTTTGTACATGTCATTTTAATTTATTTTTTTTTAAAGGCATAACCGTCTCAATCTATTAAAATTAACTTTCATTTTGTCTTTTTTTTTTTTAATTAAAGCTCTGGTTTGTTCCCTCTGCTGGCAAATGCAGCCATGTCAGTGAGACCTGTTCTCCTGGGCTTGTATGAGAAATATTTTCTCCCTCTCCAAAAATCCCTCCTGCCTGGTCTCCAGGCCTTTGTCATTGGGCTGCTGCCTGGCCTGGAAGAAGGATCAGAAATTTATGACAGGTAATATTAATTATTCCATATTCATTGGAGCAATATCCACTGTTTGATTTTCTAGGGAGTTCTCAAAAAAATTTTATCAGATTTCTATAAACAAAAGAGCTTCTAAAGGGGGATGAAAGGTGGGACCTGGAAAAATGCTGAAATAAAAAATCCCTTTCCTCTCTGTTTTCATCCCAGGAGGAGGAGAAAAGAGGAAAAGGAGGGTTAAAAAAAGAGAAGAGGAAAAGGAGGGTTAAAAATAGAAACGCTGAGAGAAAAAAATAAAAAAAATTCTTAAAGCTCCTCTGACTCCTAAATAATTCACCTGTCTCCCAAAACACTGCTCTGGAGATAAATTCTGTTTGAATTCTGTAACATGAGAGAGCAGCTGAATTCTGTCCAATATTTCTGTATAATCTGGCAAAAATATGGAGCAGGGAATTAATGGGAATTAAAAATTAAATTCCAAGATCTGACCTCTAGTTTTACACCTTTTCCCCCATTTTTCATGGCATTATTTTCCTCTTTGAACAAACAGGATCTGACATACATTTCATAAATCTTGGGAAATATTTATGTCAAAATTAATTTGGTTTTTTTTTAAATACCAATTTACATGAGGGAGTTGTTATTTTGTTTACTCATTGCAATGATTCTGTGCAAGAATATCTTGTCAGAAGCTGTGTCAGGTTAATTTTCAATTCTTTTTCATGAGAGGCTCTCTGCTGAATGTTTTCAGAACATTCAATATTGAGAACTAAAATTAATCAGATGAACTTCCAAGATCTGACCTCTGGTTTTACACCTTTTCCCCTATTTTTGATGGCATCATCTTCCTTTTTGAACAAACAGGATCTGACATAAATTTCATAAATCTTGGGAAATATTTGTTAAAATTAATTTAATGTTTTGTTTGTTTGTTTTTTTGTGAAATACCAATTTCCATTAGGGACTTTTGTTTACTCATTGCAATGATTCTGTGCAAGAATATCTTGTCAGAAGCTGTGTCAGGTTAATTTTCAATTCTTTTTCATGAGAGGCTCTCTGCTGAGTGTTTTCAGAACCTTCAATATTGAGAACTAAAATTAATCAGATGAACTTCCAAGATCTGACCTCTGGTTTTACACCTTTTCCCCTATTTTTGATGGCATCATTATCCTCTTTGCCTTGAACAAATAGGATCTATTTCATAAATATTGGGAAATATTTATGTTAAAATTAATTTAATTGGGTTGTTTTTGAAATACCAATTTACATGAGGGAGTTTTTCTTTTGTTTACTCATTGCAATGATTCTGTATTAAGAATATCTTGTCAGAAGCTGTGTCAGGTTAATTTTCAATTCTTTTTCATGAGAGGCTCTCTGCTGAGTGTTTTCAGAACATTCAGTATTGAGAACTAAAATTAATCAGATGAACTTCCAAGATCTGACCTCTAGTTTTACACCTTTTCCCCCATTTTTCATGTCATTATTTTCCTCTTTGAGCAAACAAGATCTGATATATATTTCATAAATCTTGGCAAATATTTATATTAAAATTAATTAAAATTTTTTTTGGTGAAATACCAATTTACATGAGGGAGTTTTTCTTTTGTTTACTCATTGCAATGATTCTGTGTTAAGAATATCTTGTCAGAAGCTGTGTCAGGTTAATTTTCAATTCTTTTTCATGAGAGGTTCTCCGCTGAGTGTTTTCAGAACATTCAATATTGAGAACTAAAATTAATCCATCTCCTGCTGTTCCTGAAAGAGAACAAAGTGCTGAGGTTGTGCTTCAGCCCAGACACCATTTCCAGCTCCAGATTTCCCTGACTTTGTGCACTCACACAGAAAATGGCAGAGGAAAACTGCTTTGAGGGATTTTTTATAAAGAAATGGGAAAAAATCCATCACACTGGGAGGTGTTTCCTCTTCTGAGCTGGGATTTTCCTCTTTTGTCACCCTTGCATTCCTCATGTGAGGTTTTAATTCCTCCTTTATGGTAAAATACCAAAGTGTTCCAGAGCAGGGACTGTGCTGCAGCCCCAGGATTTTCTGTGGGATGGTCTGGAATTCATTCCAGGGTGTCCTGTGTGCAATTTGTTGTTTTATCTCATGGAACCCTGGAATGGTTTGGGTTGTAAAGAACCTCAAATCCCACCCAGTGCCACCCCTGCCATGGCAGGGACACCTTCCACTGTGCCAGGCTGCTCCAAGTCCTGTCCAGCCTGGCCTTGGGCACTGCCAGGGATCCAGGGAATTTCACATCTCTTGTTTTTCTTCATCCAGTGCCTTAAAAATTGACCCTGTTGGTTTCAAAGTAGGAATTTTTAGGATTTTTTAGGATAACCTCCAGCTCCCAGACTGATAAAATTGTCTTTCAGATTTTAATACCTGCTGAAATGACTTCCAATTTAGCTTTTCACACCTCTGGCAATCAACATTCTGCAATCACAGGTGCTGCAGTTGTTTGGTCAGAGCTGAATATTTGCAGATATTTCCTGGAGAACTTTCCAGTGTGTGAACAGAGACCTTTATTAATGACAAAGAATTGAGTGGGTTTGATTCTTTTGTACAATGAGATTCATCCATCACCACCTGGGATAGGGGAAGGTTCCCTGCCCATGGCAGGGGGTGGAATGAGATGATTTTTGGCTCCCTTCCAACCCAAAGATTCTGTGATAAAGGGAAATATTGACAACACAAAGCTGCAAAACATCAAATAAATTATATAAACTCTATATAATTCCATTTCTGTGGTATAAAATCAGCTAACAAAGGGGTTTTTTCTCTGCCTGGGTACAGAACAGATGCTCTGCTGGTGAAGCTGTCCCTGCTGATGGGCCAGGAGGTGTTTTATGGAGCCCTCTGGGGCAGTGTCCTGGGCAGCCCCTCCATCAGGCTCCCTGCTTCCCTCTTCGTTGTGAGCCACATCAACAGGGAGCTCTCTGGCAAACAGCAGAAATTCATGCTTGGCACTGATTATAAACTCACTGTAAGTTCATTTTACACCCTTGTGTGGGTTTGGAAAGCCAGGGGTCTGCTAAGGAAGGCAGGAATCTCATTTGAAATGGAAAATGTAAACCCTCTCCTCCAAATTATTGTAATTTTGAAATTAAGGGGCTCTCAGGTAAAGATATGGGAATAGGAATAAAAGTTTTTTATTAGGGAAAAAATTAAAAGAAAACAGAAAAATAAGAATGCAGTAATGCAAAGCTGCAATGCCAGAGTGAGAACAGGCCCTGACACGCTGTGGGTCAGGGTGGTGGCAGCAGTGCCATTAAATTATTATAATTTTGAAACTAAGGGGCTCTCAGGCAAAAATATGGGAATGGGAATAACAGTTCTTTACTAGGAATAAAAAAAAACAAATAAAGATAAAAATAAGAATGCAGCAATACACAACAAACCACTGCCAGAGTGAGACCGTGCCCTGTCCCCTGTGTGCCAGGGCGGTGTCCCAGCCCCATCCCAGGGGGGCTCAGCCCTCCTGCAGTGCCAGCTGTGGCTCTGCTGCAGCAGGGATCCTGCACAAGGGGGGAGTTTTCCTCTGCAGCTCCAGGGGAAGAGGCAGCTGCTCCTCTGGCAATGCAGGGGGCAAAGGCTGCTCTGCTGTGCCAGCACCTCAGATTGGATCCAGGCAGGAATGCTTGGCTCCTCCCCTGGGCGGAGCATCTCCCCATGGGATGCTGGGATTGGATCAGCCCTGCAGGGACACTCAGTGGCCATGGGCAGCAGAGATCTCCTGGAGGGAGGGTTGGCTGTGGGAGAGAGAAAGGAAGAACTGCCCCAGGAACAGCAGAGCACTGCCCCAGCTCTGACAGATGGGGACAGAACACACACCTCCAGCCACATCCTGTAACCTAAGACAACCCCATAACCCCAGCCTTGTCTGGATTAAATTAGGATGCCATGCAATTAAAAATATTTTGAGACTGAAAGGTCCATGCTCTGAAATTGCTCCATCCATTTCATTTGAAGAGCAGCTTTTCTGGTTTTCAGTGTTTAATGTGCAGTTCTCGAAGTGTTTGCTGTTCTGAGGTTTTGTCTTTTTATTTTTCCAGTGAAATGGAAATCTTCTGTAGGCAGTAATTTGTGTTGAGTGATGGAATAAGTGTAAGGCTAATTAGAGTAATATCTGCATTTTGGGAGGTTTCACATCTTGTAACCCCGGGACATTCTGTACTCTTACAAACCCAATATTAACAATTCTCTTAAAAGCCACAAAAATTTGTTTTAACTCACTTTGGGTGCAGGAGTTAAATTGTAATTATCCTCTTATTTAAACAAGATATTGTTCATAGGTAGCCAAATTTATTTCCTTCCTTCCTTCCTTCCTTCCTTCCTTCCTTCCTTCCTTCCTTCCTTCCTTCCTTCCTTCCTTCCTTCCTTCCTTCCTTCCTTCCTTCCTTCCTTCCTTCCTTCCTTCCTTCCTTCCTTCCTTCCTTCCTTCCTTCCTTCCTTCCTTCCTTCCTTCCTTCCTTCCTTCCTTCCTTCCTTCCTTCCTTCCTTCCTTCCTTCCTTCCTTCCTTCCTTCCTTCCTTCCTTCCTTCCTTCCTTCCTTCCTTCTTCCCTCCCTCCCTCCCTCCCTTGAAATTTCCTTGAAATTTCCTGAATTTGATGGTAAAATCAAATAAAATGTTGTGTTTTCCTTTTCCAGATAAAGTCTTTGTGTGTGTCAGTGCTGGATTCCAATGTCCTGGTGCAGAGGAACACTCTGGAAGCAATCCTCTTCTTTTTCCCATTTTATACAGCTTTGGTAAGGGGATTCTTTTGGGATTTTTCCATGGAAGGTGTGTTCTGTGCAAGCTCCCACCTCTGTTGTTGCCAAATGGCTGAATTTTGAACCTTCAAAATCCCTGAATTTTGAGATTTCTAGTGCCCCATCAATTTAAGGAGTGGAGGAGCCTTTGCTGCTTCTCAGTCTTCCAGCTTCCAAGGCTGAAGCAATGATTTCACAGGGGCTTTTGGGGGATGTTTAGGATGTGCTTGAACTATTCAGGCCTGAATGGTTCATGTGGAAAACATTTGGAGTTTATTCAAGTAGCATTTTAGAATTTAGAATTGTCCACATTAAGTTATTTCTGGTAAAGACCAGGAGAGAAAATCTTACTTAAAACCAAAATTATTCCCACTGTTTCCCCACCTCGCTGTAAGACAGGCAGTGTTTGGGATGGAGAGGAGAAGCTTTGGGCTGAGCTCAGGGTGGCCTTGCAGGGCCTGGAGGAGCCCCAGGAAAGCTGGAGAGAGACAATTGCCAGGGGATGCAGGGACAGCACACAGGGAATGGCTCCACACTGAAAGATTGTAGGGTTAGGTGGGATATTGGGGAAAAATTCATCCCTGGGAGGGTGGGCAGGGGCTGGGATGGAATTCCCAGAGCAGCTGTGGCTGCCCCTGGATCCCTGGCAGTGCCCAAGGCCAGGTTGGACACTGGGGCTGGAGCAGCCTGGGACAGTGGGAGGTGTCCCTGCCATGGCAGGGGTGGCACTGGGTGGGATTTAAGGTCCCTCCCATTCTGTGACTCCATGAACCCACTTTGAGATTGTGTCACTTTTCCTTTATTGATGACAAGGATGAGGGTGTTGAGCCTTTCATTAGTAAATCTGCTGACCACACTAAGCTGGGAGCTGTGTCCACCTGTTGGAGGGTAGGAGGGCTCTGCAGAGAGACCTGGAATGGTTGGATGGATGGACAGAGTCTAGCAGGATGGAGTTTAGTAAGTCCAAGTGTTGAGTCCTGCATTCTGGCCACAAGAACCCCCTGCAATGCCCGAGGCTGGGGATGGGCAGTGCCCAGGCACAAAGGGACCTGGGGGCACTGACTGACCATGAGCCAGCAGTGAGCCCTGGGGGCCACGGAGGGATGGCTCCTGGCCTGGGTCAGGAATGGAGTGGCAGCAGGAGCAGAGAGGTCATTCTGTCCCTGTGTCTGTCCCTGGCTGTCCCTGTGTCTGTCCCTGTGTCTGTCTCTGTGTCTGTCCCCGTGTCTGTCCCTGTGTCTGTCCCCGTGTCTGTCCCTGTGTCCGTCCCTGTGTCTGTCCCTGTGTCTGTCCCTGTGTCTGTCCCTGTGTCTGTCCCTGGCTGTCCCAGGAGCAGGGAGCTCATTCTGCCCCTGCACTGCTGAGGGCACACCTGGAGTGCTGTGCCCAGCTCTGGCCCCTCAGTTTGGGAAGGGCCTTGGGACACTGAGCACATCCAGAGGGGACAACGAGGCTGGAGAGGGGCTGGGAACACAAACCCTGTGAGGAAGCCCTGAGGGAGCTGGGGGTGCTCGGCCTGCAGAAAAGGAGACTCAGGGCTGCCCCCATCACTCTGCACAGCTCCTGAAAGGTGCCTGTGCTCACCTGGGGCTGGGCTCTGTCTGCAGCAGCACTGACACACCCAGAGCACACAGCCTCGAGCTGCACCAGGGGAAATACAGGGTGGAGAGCAGGGAAAAGGTTTTTCCAGCCAGGGTGAGAAAGTTCTGGAATGGCTGCCCGGGGAGGTGGTGGAGTCCCCATGCCTGGGTGTGTTTAACAAAGCCTGGATGTGGCACTGGGGGCCAGGGTTCAGTTGGGGCTGGGCTGGACTCGATGGTCTTGGAGGTGTCTTCCAACCTGGTCATTCTGTGATCCTGTGAATTCTTGATATTTTTAGCTCACAAACCATTTTTCTGTTGATGCTTTGTTCCCTTTTCCCCAAAACATTTTTATTCCCAGTTCAAAACCCAGCCCATCACCACTTTGACTCCTTTCAGTGCTCACCAGCAGCTGAATAATCTTTCTTTTCCACCCCAGGACTGCAAGGAAAGCACCATCCTGCTCAGAAGGGCTGATCTGGTTTATATCCTGTCAGCAGCCACTCAGACCCTGCTGAGGAGAGACATGTCCCTCAACAGGAGATTGTATGCCTGGCTGCTAGGTACTGTGCCAAATCCAGAGATTTTCAATATTCTGCAGACTTTGGAGCAAAAATAATCAGTGTTTAAAATTTAAATACACTTCTTTAGCTGTTAATGAATTATGATAAAGTGGTGTTTATTTGCCATTTATTAAGTGCCTTAATACAATTAAGTATTTGGTGAACAGGGCTTTTCTTTAGGGGTGAATTTATTTCTCTCTGAATCTCAGGGCATCTGATAAATTCTGGTTCCATCCTCAGCTTGTTCAGTGAACTAAAAGGACTAAAAGTTACTATTTTAACCTTATTTTTCTGGAAGAAATAGTGATTCCCAGTCTATTTGGCCTTGGTTTTGATTTATGTGTTGTGCTCAACATCTGGATGCCCTCCAATTGGGACTGTGGGCTGTTGAAATGCCAAAGATTGAAAATGCAGAGTAAATTCAATATAAACCCCTCAGTGCTCTGTGCTGCTTTCTGAGCTCCTCCTGCCTCTGTTTTCTTGTAGGTTCTGATATTAAAGGTGGCACTTTTGCTCCAGACTCCACCACTTCTGAAGACCATGCTGTTTATTTCTTTGGAAAATACTCTAAAGATCTTTTGGTTGAGGTTGGTGTTCATTTAATACAGATATATTCCAAATAAATTCATGATCCTTGCAATTTTAGCTCAAACTGTGTCCAGAATCATTCTCAATTTTTGGTTTGTCCTCCCTTCTCTGTCCCTGTGGTTACATTTCCATCTGTGCTGTTTTTATGCCAACATTGGATTGCTTATGGAATTTAAGGAAACCAAAGGGAAGAATCTTGGCTGAATTACCTGAATTATTTACAATAATTTTAAACTACCTGAATTATTTAAAAATGTTTCTCTGGCTAAGATCAGCCTTTGAGTAGAGATGATGGGAAGTTGGAATTGATTTGTTTACCCTGGATGGAAAGTTAGAGTTCATTTGTAGTCAGTCCTAAACAAAATCAAATTTAGAAACACTTCAGCCCTTATTAAGATGACAATCTGTCTCTGATGGAAAACGTTGTGATAACATTGTGATGTTTTCCTTTTCCTAGAGTTTGATTGTGATTCTGCATCAGAAATTCCCAGAGGCTGACCCAGAGGAGCAGCACCAGGCTTATCTCAAACCCTTCCGGATCCTTATCAGCCTCCTGGACAAACCTGAAATAGGTGAAGTGTTCATCCCAAACCTGAGCAGGACTTAACAAAACCCTGCCCAACCCTAATCCTGTGGGCGTGGGAGTGTGCAGGAGGCTGTTCCTTGCCTTGGCCCTGCTCTGGAACAAATTCCCAGGTTTGGGAATTCCCACAGAGCCCTGCAGAGCATGGATGGGTCCCAGGGAGGGAAATGCAAATCTGTGCCCTCCTGTAGGGTCAGCACAGCCCAGGCTGGGGGTTCTGCCAAGCCCAACCCTACAGGCTGGGACAGAGAGTCCTGAGAGCTGCTCAGGCAGGAAAAGGCCCTGGGGGTGCTGTGACAGGGGCTGGACATAAACCCAGGGGTGCCCAGGGGGGCAGGAGGCCCCTGGCAGCTGGGCTGGATGGGGAATTGTGTGTGCAGCAGGAGCAGGGCAGGGATTGTCCCTCTGTGCTGGCTCTGAGAGGCCCCTCCAGGGCTGGGCCCAGTTCTGCTCCTGCAGGAGAGCCCTGGAGGGGCTGGAGCGTGTCCAGGGCAGGGTTTGGAAAACTCCTGAGGGAGCTGGAAGGGGCTCCAGAATCCCTGAGGAGCTGGAAGGGGCTGCAGAATCCCTGAGGAGCTGGAAGGGGCTGCAGAATCCCTGAGGAGCTGGAAGGGGCTGCAGAATCCCTGAGGAGCTGGAAGGGGCTGCAGAATCCCTGAGGGAGCTGGAAGGGGCTGCAGAATCCCTGAGGGAGCTGGAAGGGGCTGCAGAATCCCTGAGGGAGCTGGGAAGGGGCTGCAGAATCCCTGAGGAGCTGGGAAGGGGCTGCAGAATCCCTGAGGAGCTGGAAGGGGCTGCAGAATCCCTGAGGAGCTGGAAGGGGCTGCAGAATCCCTGAGGAGCTGGAAGGGGCTGCAGAATCCCTGAGGAGCTGGAAGGGGCTGAGGCTGGAGCAAAGGAGGCTCAGGGGCCCTCGTGGCTCTGCACAAGTCCCTGCCAGGAGGGCACAGCCGGGGGGGTCGGGCTCTGCTGCCTGTCCCAAGGGAAAGGAGGAGAGGAAATGGCCTCAGATGGCACCAGGGCAGGCTCAGGTTGGAGATTGGCACAGAAAATTTCCCTGGCAGAGTGGTCAGGCCTTGGGCTGAGCTGCCCAGGGAGGTTTGGAGTCACTGAATTGTCCCAGAGCAGTCTGGGTGTGGCCCTGGGGACAGGGATTGGGGTGAGGGCACTGGGTGATCCTGAAGGGCTCTTCCAGCCTTGATAATTCTGGGGTTCTGAGCCTTGAGCTGGCATCTGAGGGCACTTTAAAGTAGCACTTCCACCCTTGTGTCAGTATTGAGCTCCATTTGTTCCTTGGGTGGATCTGCCCTTCCCTCTCTATGTCTGTCCATGCAGCACCAGCAGGATCAGGCTCTGCCCTTCCTTATTTCAAGGGCAAATTCACTTTTCTGCACTAAAGAATCAAACCAAAGTGACTTGACAAATTTTTAAAAATATTTTGGGTGGGGAGTGATGTCACCAAAGAGATTGTTTCTGTTAGAAATCTATTGATTAATCTAATTCAGAAAATAAATGAGGGACATTGCCCTGCTGGATGTGTTGCTTGGCTGCCTGACAATGTGCATTAATCCAAAGTACAAATAAAGGGATCATAAATCCCTCTTAAACCAGGGATATTCAGCTAAACTGCATTATCCTCTTTAATCTTCCCAGTCAGAACATAAAGTTTGACTCCTTGAGCCTTAAGCCATTAAGACTTTCACTCTCTTTAGAAATGGATTTAACAGTGTAAAAATTATTTAAAGGTATCAAATCAAACATAACAAGCTTTGACCTTTTCTGCTATTGTTAGTTACTTTAACTTTTTTATTTTCATTTTTAAAAGCACTCATTGCAATGTTTTATACACTACTTTTATTTTTTTTTTCATTATTCCAAGTTTAGGGCACTGAAATTATTATTTCTTCCCCTCCTCTGTGGACAATTCCTGGATTTTTTTCCCCTTTCCTTGCAGGGCCACAGGTTGTTGGGGATCTGTTCCTGGAAGTTCTTAGAGCTTTTTATTCCTACTGCAAAGACACCCTGGGTTCTGATCTCAAACTCAGCTACAACCAAAGTGGCAACACCCTGGCAAGGTATGACAGATTTCCAGCTCTGAGCTGAAACTGCATCATTTTTTTAAAGTTTAATGGTTAAAATGAAGGAGTTTAATGAAGTTTTGGGTTGTAACAAAGGGACTTTCTGGCCAGAGGATGAAATTTTTTCTCTGGCTTCCCCTTTTCTCTACACACAATGAATTTCTCTTGGATTAGCAGATAAAAAATGAAGTTTGCTGCATGTGATGGGTGTGGAGTAACCACAGTGACATCAGGCTGCTGACAGAGCTCAGCCTTGTGACTCCCATCATCTGAAAGATGCTCCAGCTCCAGAATGATTTAGCCTTTGATTAAAAAAAAAATTAAAAATCAACATTTTTTAGCTTGTAGAGAAAGGGGAAATGAGATTTTTGAGTCCATCAGCTCATGTGATGTGAATCCTCACTGACATCTCCTTTTCCTTTCCTTTTCTCTCCTTTTCAGTGCAATCAAAGAGAACAAAAATGCTTCAGAAATTGTCAAAACAGTGAATTTGTTGATCACATCCTTGAGCACTGATTTCCTCTGGGATTACCTGACCAAATGCTTTGAAGATTGTTTCAGGTGTTTATGTTGTGCTCTCAAAAATGCCATTTCAGAGCTGTCTGTACAGGATAATAATATTTACTGCAGCTTTTAAGGGCCATCACACATGGTAGAACCAGCCAGGTCTGTAAGTTGTGTCCACAAATAATTCAGGAGTGCAGCCAGGTAAACAGTTAGATGGGAAT
Organism: Melospiza melodia melodia; assembly: GCF_035770615.1. Classification (NCBI taxonomy): domain Eukaryota; kingdom Metazoa; phylum Chordata; class Aves; order Passeriformes; family Passerellidae; genus Melospiza; species Melospiza melodia. Next base: position 2,344,621 of record NC_086195.1, read on the forward strand.
TTCAATCTGTGAACACAAAAAATTCCTTTCAAATCAACAGAAGAAGGAAAAAGGGTTGGGAGGGGAGGTGGAGAGGTCTTTATAGAAGAAAAATTAAGATACTAAAGGGGCTTTAGGGTCTCTTTCAACCCTCTGATTAGATAATATCTCTCTTTTTGTCATTTTCTAACTCTAAGAAAGAAGATTCTGCAATCTGAAAATCAGCAGTTCATCATACCACACAGAGCTGAGGTTGTTTTGACAGAATATTTTCCCCTGGCCTGTTAGAAACCCTTTGCCTCAGAGCTGTTCAGTATTTTGTGCTGACTTTAACAAAGCTTTTTGCTTGTAACCAGAATTTTACCACAATAAAAAAAAAAACCCTTCCATAAGAATGTTTCTCTCACTCCAGAAACAAATCCACGGGGATGAGGTATCCTCTGGAAAATGTGAGCACTCCTCCCACCATTTCAGAGCTGTGCACTCTGCTGGTGTTCCTGCTGGATGTGATTCCTCTGGTAAGGCTGGGTTTGAAAGTCCCTCCCTCCCAGTGAAGGATGAGATGGGATAACTCTTTAAACATTCCTTTTTTTTTATTGCAGGAGCTCTACTCAGAAGTGCAGACTCAGTACCTGCCCCAGATGCTCAGTTACATGGTGCAGTCTCTCCTGGAAAACATGGAGGTCTTGGGGCTGCCAGAACTCACTCATGCCTTAAAAACCTGTTTTAAGGTGCTCAGCAAGGTGCAAATGCCTCCTTCCTACCTGGACACTGAGACTGGCAGTGGCAATGGGGTAGGTGACTTTCAACCCCTCAGAGAGGGGTAAAACCATTTAAAAGTCTTGGTTTCAATGATTTTGGGACAGAATTTAAAATAATAAATCTTAAAATAATAAATCTCCTTCAGCTTTAATTACAATTGCACATGAAGGGAGCCACAGGAAAGGTGGAGAGAGACAATTTCAAAAAAATCCAATTTCGGAATTGGATTGAGAGAGACAATTTCCAAAAGATGGAGGGACAGGACACAGGGAATGGCTTCCAACTAAAAAGGAGCAGGGTTAAATGGGATACTGGGAATGATTAATTGTTCCCTGGGAGGGTGGAGAGGGCTGGGATGGAATTCCCAGAGAAACTGTGGCTGCTCATCCCTCAAGTGTCCAAAGCCAGCTTGGAGCAGCTTTGGAGCAGCCTGGGACAGTGGGAGGTGTCCCTGCCATGGCAGGGGTGCCACTGGATCATTTTTTCCAACCCAAACCTATAATTCTATGAAATTCTTAAGTACAACAATAAAGATTTTTTTGAAACTTCCCTTCTTTGGCTCCTTCCAGAGCACTCTGCTGCCTTGTTTCTCTCGCTGGGTGTTCAGTCCTGGCCTGTTTGAATTATTTGTGGCACTGAAGGGGTTTATTCTTGTCAGCCCCAGAGAAGGATGGAAATAAATGGTTTTGGAAGCAGAATGCAATAGCTAAAAACTGGAGTGAGCAAATGCAGCCCAGCTTCACAGCTGGTTGGGTCTGCAGGGCTTGCAGTGAACATTTCAGTGGAGCACAAAGGGGCATTGTTGGTGTGCAAAGGAGCATGAGCAGTAAATGGGGTACAGCAGGGCCAGGAGCACAGCCTGCAAAATGTGTATATTTATATATAATAAATATATATATGTATATATATATATATATATATATATATAATACATTTATATATAATATAAAAATTACATATATATATATAATATAAAAATATACATTTTTATATAATACATTTATACAGATATTGGGTATTAAAGGAAAATAATGGAGCTGCTCTGGGGGGAAATGGGTTTAAGGGAGCACATCCCTCTGTTTGATCAGTCAGTTATACAGATATTTATATATAATAAATATATATATTTTATATAATATATTTATAAAGATATTGGGTTTTAAAGGAAAATAATGGAACTCTGCTCTGGGGGGAAATGGGTTTTAAGGGAGCACATCCCTCTGTTTGATCAGTCAGTTATACAGATTTTTATATATAATAAATATATATATAATATATTTTATATATATATTTATACAGATATTGGGTTTTAAAGGAAAATAATGGAGCTGCTCTGGGGGGAAATGGGTTTAAGGGAGCACATCCCTCTGTTTGATCAGTCAGTTATACAGATATTTATATATAATAAATATATATATTTTATATAATATATTTATAAAGATATTGGGTTTTAAAGGAAAATAATGGAACTCTGCTCTGGGGGGAAATGGGTTTTAAGGGAGCACATCCCTCTGTTTGATCAGTCAGTTATACAGATTTTTATATATAATAAATATATATATAATATATTTTATATATATATTTATACAGATATTGGGTTTTAAAGGAAAATAATGGAGCTGCTCTGGGGGGAAATGGGTTTAAGGGAGCACATCCCTCTGTTTGATCAGTTATACAGATTTTTATATATAATAAATATATATATTTTATATAATATATTTATACAGATACTGGGTTTTAAAGGAAAATAATGGAGCTGCTCTGGGGGAAAATGGGTTTAAGGGAGCACATCCCTCTGTTTGATCAGTCAGTTGTGTGAGGTTTATACAGATATTTATATATATGAAATACATATATTATATAAAATCACATAATATTAATATTAATAATTACATATTACTTTTATATAATAATTATTATATATAATATGTAATATATAATATTATATTATAATTATATATTAATTACATTAAATATTAGTTACATAGTTTATACAGATAATGGGTTGATATAGATATTGGTTTTTAAAGGGAAATTAATGGAGCTGCTCTGGGGGAAATGGGTTTTAAGGGAGCACTCATCTGTTTGATGAGTCAATTGTGAGGTTTATACAGATATTTATAGAACATAAATACATATATATAATATTTTATATATTATATAAAATTATACAATATTAATATTAATAATGAGATCTAATTTATAGATAAAATTAATTATATATCATTAACATTGTATATTATGCAATATATATAATATTGATTATATATTATATTATATTATATTATATTATATTATATTATATTATATTATATTATATTATATTATATTATATTATATTATATTACATATTAATTATTATATATATTTTACAGATATTGGCTTTAAAGGGAAATTAATGGAGCTGCTCTGGGAGAAAATGGGTTTTAATGAGTCAATTGTGAGGTTTATACAGATATTTATCTATAATAAATATATATATCATGTATTTTATGTTATATATTTATATAGATATTGGGTTTTAAAGGGAAATGAATGGAGCTGCTCTGGGAGGAAATGGGTTTTAAGGAAGCACATCCCTCTGATGAATCAGTTGTCTGAGGTTTATACAGATATAAATATATAATAAATACATATATATATAAGGTATTTTATATTTTACAGATATTGGGTTTATACAGATAAACTGTATTTACACAGATAAACTGAGATATTTATATATGATAAATACATATATATAATACATTTCATATATTATATAAAATTTTATCATATTAATAGTAATAGTAATAATTACATATAATATTATTTTTATATAATTAATAGTGTATATTATATTATATTATATTATATTATATTATATTATATTATATTATATTATATTATATTATATTATATTATATTATATTATATTATTATGTTATGTTATGTTATATTATACAGATATTATATTATACAGATATTATATTATATATTATTATATATTATTATATATTATTATATATTATTATATATTATTATATTATATTATATTATATTATATTATATTATATTATATTATATTATACAGATATTATATTATATTATATTATATTATATTATATTATATTATATTATATTATATTATACAGATATTATATATTATTATATATATTATACAGATATTGGATTTATACAGATACTGGGTTTTAAAGGGGAGTGATTGGAGCTGCTCTGGGGAGAAATGGGTTTTAAGGGAGCACATCCCTCTGTTTGATGAGTCAATCGTGAGCTTTATAGAAACATTTATATATGATAAATATATATAATAGATAAAAAGAAATATATATAATATAATTATTTATAAATAAAAAAATATATTATATATAATTATATATAATATATTTATACAGATAGTTGGTTTTAAAGGGCAATGAATGGAGCTGTTCATAAACAGCTGTGATCCTGCAACCGGGAATCACAAACATCAGTTTTTCCTTTTTCTGTCCCGGCTGTTCTCCAAGTGAGCCCTCTGTTGGCAGTGCCCCATTAACCCCGTCCCTGCTGCTGTTGCAGAGCCCAGTGCCCAAGGCAGACGTGGACACAGCCCTGGAGGGCAGAGCTGGGCTGCAGGAGGAGGAGGAGGAGCAGGTGTCAGCGAGGACATCGCCTCCCTTCCCCACGCTCAAGTCAGAGGACAGCGGCATCGGCCTGAGCGCCTCCTCGCCAGAGCTGTGCCAGCACCTGGGGCTGCCCACGGTCACCCTGGACAGAGATGGCGTCTGGAAAAAAGGAGGCAGCATCCAGAAAACGCTGCACTGCATCCAGGAGCTGGTGGCCAAGTTTGCCAGCAGATACATTTTTGGGATGCAGCTCCAAGAAGTGAGTCCTGAAGGGATCGCAGCGATAAATCTGAGCGGGAAGGAGAAAAAGGAGAATGGCTACAGGTTACCTGAGAGTGGCAACAAGAAGAAGAGTCCCTGGGATGGCAAACAAATCACTGTGCCCCAGGTGAAGCAAATGCTCTCAGAGCTGTTCTCAGCCAGGGGCTCGCCCTTCAGGAGCAAGAATTCCACTGCTCTCCTCTCTGAACACAAAAAGGAGAAGGAGGAGGAGGAGGAGTGGGACCTGGAGCTGGTGCTGGGGCCCCTCAGAGGGGACTGCAAGGAAGCTTTCTCTGCAGCTTGTCACCTGCTGCTGGACTGCACCACATTCCCAGTGTACCTGTCTGAGGACGAGATGGAGCACTTGTACCTCTCTCTGTTCCAGGGGCCTGGTAAGAATTCTCCTCTCCTGAGCATTTTTAGGATGCAAACAGTGAGAGCTTGGCTATTTTCAAGACTAGGTCCAGTAAAAAACCCTTGGACAGGGCTGAAGGCAAATTGGGAATTAAAGCCTCACCCACCTCAGCATCTGGGGTGTGTCTGGCAGCTGAGTTTTACCGAGCTTCTTCAATTCAAATATTTTTTGGAAAAATTCCACTAGAAAATTTGGAACTGAAGAGAGACAAAGACCTCCTGGCCTGTACAGCCCTGCATGGTTCAGGAATTTCAGGATATCCATCCCTGTTGTCCCTGGGTTGTATCCCTTAAAAGGATGTTTTAGAGGAAGATGGATGTAGGTGGAAAATTTGACCTCTAAACCATAACAGAGGCAAAATCATCTCTTATCCCAAACCCTCAGCATTCAAAGGAGTTCAGTGTAACAAATAAGAATAATTCTGTACAGCTGGAGGGACTGTTTGTTCTTGGATTTCCAGTTCATTCCTTGGCTTTAGCAGGAGCTGGTATTGACCTGAAGGTTAACTCACAAACAGGTTTGTGGGGAATGGAGAGGTGGGAAACTGGAAAATTGGGTTCTGTTCCTCACCTCACTCCACATTCCTGCTGTCTGATGATATTCCCATATCTCCATGGATATTCCCATATCTCACCAACATTGGGTTCTGTTCCTCACCTCACTCCACATTCCTGCTGTCTGATGATATTCCCATATCTCCATGGCTGAGCATGGGAATTAAAGAAGAGTTAAAGAGTTAAAGAGAGTTAAAGAATAATTCCACTGCTCCCTCAGGAAAAGATGGCTTGGATGATGTCAGCCACTCCAGTTGTAATTTATAAATCCTGAAAGGAGGGGCCTCAGTGCTACTAGAGGAGCATCCATGGATCCTGAGCACTCTGGAGCTCTTTGTGACAATGGCAGCTGGAAAACAAACCAGCAGCTCTAAATAATCAACGTATTAATTGGGAATATTTATTGGGAATATTATATATTATTGGGTTGGGAATAAACATAAAGGGCAAAACAGAAATCCTGGAGGTTTTGGGGTCCTGCAAGAGCTTTCTGCTGGGAGAAGTAGGGAAACCATGGAGAGATTGTGGCTGCCTTATCCCAGGAAGTGTTCCAGGCCAGACTTGGAGCACTCTGGAACAGTGGAAGGTGTCCCTGCCATCTCCAAGGTCCCTTCCAATCCAAACCTGCTGTGATTCCATGAGCTGTTGGTGACAGGATCTGGGCAGTCATTTTGGTCCTGTCACCTTGCTTAAAGGATTTTGGGAGTATGACCCAGCCCTGAGGTTGTTTCATGTGCATTCTTTTGCTTCTTTTTTCTGCCAGGGTCAAGATTAAATGTGTGAGAGGATATTTCTTGTTGGGGCTCAGATGTTTATCAGTTCTTATCTCTGTCACAGTCTCACAAACCCTGAGCTCTGCAGCACTTCACTCCAACAAACTAAAAATGGAGCCCTGTCTCTCTCTCCAAGGCCTTTGAAGGATAAACTGTCCAATTGAGAAATGACACCTCAATTATTTTCACTTTTAACCCAATACCCAACCACCTGTGCCTGCAATGGGGACTTTTTATCCAATGACACAAAACCACCCAAGCTGCAGATGGTCACCCTTCCTCCCATTGCTCCTGTAGTCCTGAAGATGATCTCAAAGAAAACAGATTTCTACCAGGTGTCCATTTTCTTTTCCTTTTTTTTCCATGGACAAGAAGGTGGAGAAGAAGGAGCAGCCTCCACCCTAAAACCTCCATCTTGCTTTCTATCTATTCCTGTATTCTAAACCCTTCAGCTCTGAGTTTCCCACCCTGTGATATCACACACTTCTATTCAAACTCCACACCTTTAATCTCAGTTTTATTATTGAATTTTGGAAGCTTCTCCAGGCCCTCAGGTCAGTGCAGTGTTCTCTGGGGGTCAGTGCCTGGGAGCACAGAAAATCTAAAATTCTCAGCATCCAGGGTTCTAATAGTTCCAAACCCTTTCTCTCCCTTCCCCTGTGAGCAGGAGGTGACCCCAGCTTCCCCCTGTGGCTGAAGTCCCTGATGACAATCTGCTGCTGTGTCAATGACTGCTACGTGCAGAACGTGTCCATCTTCACCCTCCTGGAGGTCATCAACCACTCCCAGTCCCTGGCCCTGGTGATTGAGGACAGGATGAAGAGGTACAAAGTGTCTGGCCACAACCCTTTCCTTGGCAAGCTGCAGATGGTCACCCTTCCTCCCATTGCTCCTGCAGTGCTGAAGATGATCTCAGAGAAAACAGATTTCTACCAGGTGTCCGTTTTCTTTTCCTTTTTTACTGCCCAGCTACACTGACCCTCTAATTCATTGAATCCTGGGATTCTGAGGCAGTTTGGGAATTCTTTCTGGTAACAGGAAGCCAGGAGGGAAATGGCTGTTTTTAGGAATATAATTATGAATATATTTATATTCAGTTGTTTGCTCTTTTTCCGTAGAGAGTTGCCTGTGTGCTGTGGAATCAGCTGAACAAGGAGACTCGGGAGCACCACATTGCCTGTGTGGAATTGTTCTACAGACTGCACTGCCTGGCTCCCTCAGCCAACATCTGTGAGGACATCATCTGCCAGGCCCTGCTGCACCGCGACAAGGTAGGTGCTGAGCAGCTGCAGCTCGTTCAGGGAGAGAGGCACAACAGCCCTGGGGTGTTTCTGGGCAATGGCAGGGGGGAACTTCAGAGAAAGAGAAAAAAAATTTTAGAGAAAAATATAATATAACATAACATAACATAACATAACATAACATAACATAACATAACATAACATAACATAATATGATATATTATATAATGTGATATGATATGATATAATGTAATATAATATAATGCAATGCAATGTAATGTAATATAATGTAATATAATATAATGTAATGTAATATAATATAATATAATATAATATAATATAATATAATATAATATAATATAATATAGTATAATATAATATAATATAAAACATTATATATATATAACATAATATGACATGATATGATATGATATAATATCATATCATATCATATCATATCATATCATATCATATCATATGACATAATATAACATAACATAACTTAACATAACATAATATATAACATAACATTATATGATATGATGTGATATAATATAATATAATGTAATATGAGATAATGTGATATAATGTGATATAATGTGATATAATATAATATAATATAATATAAAACATTATATATATAACATAACATAATATGACATGATATGAGATGATATAATATAATATAATATAATATAATATAATACAATATAATATAATATAATATAATATAATATAATATAATATAATATAATTAATATAACATAATGTGATATCATATCACATAACATAACATAACATAACATAACAAAACATAACATAATATATAACATAACATTATATGATATGATGTGCTATAATATAATATAATATAATGTAATATGAGATAATGTGATATAATATAATATAATATAATGTGATATAATATAATATATTACATTTTAATTGCTTAAATATTAATATATTTATTTATATTATTACATTTATTTACTTTATATCTTTATTTTGTATTTATATTATAGATTTTTATAATATATGTTTATATTTTAAGTATAACAATGTTGAATTTGATCGAAACATTTATTTTTATAGAGCTAAGGATTTTTTCATTTTTGGTGTTTAAAGGATGTTTAGGAAGGAATGTGGATTAAATGCTTTATTTATTCAAGGGATTTAGAATGAATTGAATGAATTGTTAGCAATGTGGAGGAATGGTTTTTTATAGTTGTTATGTTTTCCAAGAGTCTGACAGGCTCTGTCCATGCTTTTACAGTTCCCTGGGATTTGTTCAGCATGGGATTAGTGCTGGGTTTAATCCCTGGATACAAAATCTAGCCCTGGATATTAGCTGGGGTTTTTAGTTCAAGCACAAATCCTGTAGTTTTTGTCATGATTTCCCACTGCCCCAGTTCTACCAATATCTGTAAAATCACTTTATTTTAGCTTGATTTTATAGTATTTGATCTCACAATAAGCTGCATTCTAAGTGAGCTAGTTATTAATTATTTTCCTTCCCTAATACAATGGCAGCACAGTTCTTTAACAGCTGACAGAACGTTTTGCACAATAAAACTTTAACCGGTCTTTGCTATTGTTCTCCTGTCCTTGCAATTTTGCAACATAGAAGTTTGCAAACATTTTTAAAGCTTCCCACCAATAACCAATGTATTCCAATTTTGTTTCAACTTGGAAACCTCCCTAAATCTCCTTTTTTTCCTTGCCAAGGGGACAAGGCTGGAAGCTCTGTTCAGATTCTCTGTCATGTGGCACCTGACCAGGGAGATCCAGGGCAGCAGAGTGACCTCCCACAATCGCTCCTTTGATAGGTATTTCCACTCCCATTTGCATTTTTTATATTTATTTATATCATGCTTTATTCTCTTTTCTGAGGTGGGGAGGAGTTCTCTCTAGGGAGCATAAAAAAAATGAACAAAAAGAACATTTTCCACTTCCTTGGAGTTTATCTTTGCAGGACACTCTGCATACTCTGTGGTTTTTCTGGGTGAAGGAAGTTGCTGTAAAAGTAGAAAGAGCTCCATAAAGGAGAAGGAGCTTTTCTGGAGAGCATTTTTTTTTTTAATCTTGGAGTGAATTAAATTTGCCTTCCAAAGAAAATAACACCAGCTCCTAGTAAAAATAAAAATCTTAGTTTAGTTTTACCTCCTATGGGATAAAATAAGATAAAAGCAAATAAATATGGGAAAGAACTTGAAAAGTGGGAGGATTTGTGTGGCCTTGCTTGTACAATTCCTCAGTCCAGGAAAAGCTGCTTGGCCAAAGCTGTTGGAGCAGGCCTCAGCCATTGAGCACGCTCTGGGTGTGTTCCCTGCCAGGATTTTATTGCTTGATTTAACTTATTTTAGGGATTTCAGCTGTCCTTGGTGGTGGTTATGCCTTGCAGTGGCTCCCTAGAGCAGAGGCTAGCCAAGATGAAGAGAATAAGAGCAGGTATTCATTAAAGGCTCCCCAGATACACCTGGGGCACTCAGAAGCCCCCAGAGGCCTCACCCAAGCTGGACAATGCTCACCAGAGTTTCACACAATTATCAGTTTGGTCATTTACATATCAGGGGTTAATTCTCCAGTTACAGCTTCAGGTAATGAAGTCATTCACCCCCAGTTTGCTCCCCCCAATTCACTTTTGTTTGTATTTTCAGGGCCTGAGGCTGTGGGGTGTCCTTGGGTCTCAGGCCTGGGGGGATTGTTTGGTCTGACAAAAATGTGGAGACAGTGATGCCTTAAAGGCTGCCTGGAACAGAGGCAGGGCAGTGTTAAAGGAATAAAGTAGGGATTTATTTAAAAGGCCTTTAAAGGATACACCTTGGGCAGTGCAAGAGCCCAGCTGAGGCTACACCCAAGATGGACCCAAGATGGGCCTGGGGTCAGGAGTTTTCTCACTTTTATAGGGTTTGGTCCATTTCCATGTTGGGGTTAATTGTCCAATTACAGCTCCAGGTTGTGCAGTCCCACCCTTCCAGTTTGCTGTCCTCAATTTGCTGCTGTTTGTGTCCTTTTGGGCCTGGAAAAGGATCGTTTTGTGTGACTGAACTGTGAGGAGAACTTGCTAACACTTCATATGAAGTTCAGAGTTTTATAAGCAGTACAAAATCTGGAATAAATGAAAGCTAAACCTTAAGGCATCAACAGTAACTAACACTTTATAAGGAGTTCAGAGTTATGCACTAATGTGTGAGAAATGGATTTGTAAGAATGCATTGTAAGATTTGTAAGAATGGATTTGTAAGAATCCACCCACTAATCTATAAAATAATGTGTAAGAATCCATACACTAAAGTGTGAGAAATCCATTTCCCGCATCAATGCAGTAAAGGATTTGTAAAGTCAGAAAAGCTGCTGATGTGGGGAAACAAACAAACTCCACAACTTTTTTGAAAGTTGTAAAGCCTGTATGTTTATTACATAAATATTAATATTGTGTTTGTGTTTATGTTTATGTTTATTCTTCTTAATAAGGCATGCTGCCTCTGGGACCTCCAGATCCTTTTTTATCTCCCTCTCAAATCCATATGCATGCAATTTCACAATAGGTTCATGCATATTCAATAGGTTCATGCATATTCATTCCACTGATTTCATGTGACATTTGCTAATAATTTTTTCGTATCAGAAAGAACTCGTGGGTGATCCTGCCCCGTTTCCCACAGCAGCCTCTGTCTGTTTCAGAGTTCAAGTGCCCTCCCTTATCTCTGCCCTTGGGCTGTAGCAGTTTCTCCGAGCGCAGGCTTTTTTGCGAGAACGGGCAGTCAGACCAAACAGCAGCGTGTGCAAACCAGACACTTAACTCAAAGACGTCCATTTCACCTAAATCAGAATTTCCGGGAGATTTCCCCAGTGCCTCCCAGCAGCGCTGAGGCATCCCCCCCGTCCCCACAGGTCCCTGTTCGTGGTGCTGGACAGCCTGACGTGCTCGGACGGGGCCATCGGGGCGGCGGCGCAGGGCTGGCTGCTGCGGGCGCTGTCCCTGAGCGACGTGGCGCGGATCCTGGAGCCCGTGCTGCTGCTGCTGCTGCACCCGCGCACCCAGCGCACCTCCCTGGGCTGCCTCGGCCGCGGCGCCCCCACAGGTACCACAGGGGATCCCTGTGCAAGGGAGAGATGAGGAGGAGGACTCCATGGATACCAGGAGGCTAATGATATACTTTATTATACTAGATTATTCACTATACTATATTCTATTATACTATTTATATATATCTATATGTAGTGTATATAGTATATAAATAGTATATAGTATATATACAATATATATATTATTCTATTCTATTCTATTTATATTTTATATCCTCTCTCTGTCTCTATATATGTACACTATATACTATATACTATATACTCTATATACTCTATATACTCTATATACTCTATATACTCTATACTCTATACTTGTTTTGGTTTGGAAAGACAGGTGCTTGCTAAAGAAGGCAGGAGCCTCCCCTGAAATGGAGAAAATTAACCCCCGCCCCCGCTCTAAATTGCTATAAATTTTAAATTAAGGGACTCTCAGGCAACAAAAATTATGGGAGCAGGAAATAACAGTTCTTTAATAAGGAAGAAAATAAAAGGATAAAATGAACAATGCAGTAAGCTAAAACAACACTGCCAGAGTCAGAACCCAACCTGACACCCTGTGGGTCAGGGTGTTGGTGGCAGTCCCATTGGAATTGTGGCTCAGCCCTCCTGCAGTGTCAGGGGTGGTTCTGCTGGAGCAGGGATCCTGGAGAAAGGTGCATCTTCCTCTGAAGATCCAGGGGATGGAGAGGCAGCTGCTGTTCCTCTGAGGAATCCAGTGGAGAAGCTGTGCTGGTGTTCCAGAATCTCCAGATTATATCTGGGTAGCAATGCTTGGCTCCTCCCTCTGGGCCCACATCTCCCAATGGGATGCTGCAGTTCTTATCAGCCATGCAGTGACATTCAGTAGCTGTTATCAGCAGATGTCCCCTCCTGAGGGAGGAGTGACTGTGGATGAGATAAGGCAAACTGCCCACTTGACAAAAGACAACTGCTATACAGATGGTAATAGAATACATCCTGCCTTGCAGTCTGGAACAATACTATATACTATATACTATATACTATATACTATATACTATATACTATATACTATATACTATATACTATATACTATATACTATATACTATATACTATATACTATATACTATATACTATATACTATATATATATTATATACTATATACTATATATATATTGTACTATATACTATATGTATTATACTATATTTCTATATATCTCCCCAGGTACCACTGTGCCTGTTGTAGAAGCAGGCACTCCCGTGGCAGGGAGAAATGATGAGGAGGGCTCCATGGATATCAGAAGGCTGATTAATTACTTTATTATACTATATTATTGTCACTCTTGCACTGTCACTGTCACATTTTCTGCATTTTATATACAGGAAGTTCCTGTTCCCTGTCCTGTGCCTGTTTACCGGGCTGTGCTTTCAGCATCATTTCTTGGTGTCAGTTGACAAATAGATGTCACACAATTAAAGCATCCACAGGGCTGCTATAGAAACACAGAGCTAATCTATTCCTTCCTTGTTCCACAGCATTTAATCAAGGAAAACATTTAATTAATTAATTAATCAATCCTCTGCTGCCATTCTTCTCATTGCCCTCCTGATCCCCACAAATATTTAATGTTCAGGAAGCATAAAAAAGGCAATTGTCACTCTTGGAGTGTCTCAGCCAAAAATACTTTATGTTTTGATGCTGTTCTTTTTGCAGTAGGTTAACACTGCTCTTTAACCACTTTAAAAGAGAAATAATTCTTGCCTTAGGTGTAATTCTTGTCCATTTTTTATCCCCACTCATCACAATTAATACTGGACTGGAGCAAAGTAGCTTTATAAACTTTTTTAAAAACAATTTATTGAATATAAAGCATGATGTGTTGACTAAATGACCCTTAAAGATAACTGCTAAGCCAAACTGTGATATAATTTTATGTGTGAAATAGAAATTAAATGAAAAAAATCTTTTTTTCAGACTATGTTCGTGATTGGCTTTGCAAGAAAAAGGCCCCTCTGAAAGAGTCTGGCATCTCTGAGAGCAATTCTGAGGAAAACCTTCCCTTGAGCCAGTTCACTGCTGTGGACAGAGAAGCGATTTGGGCAGAAGTGGAAACTGATCCAGAGAAAGCAGAGCTGAAAGCTGAGCAGCCTGACAACGACGGATCTTCCCAGGACACCGAGGGCGACCAGGACAACAGTGAGCACACGGAGTCTGCAGACACCAGCACAGGCCACGACAGTGACAACACCTCCTCCTTGTCCCCTTCCCTGGAGCTGCAGGAGGTGAGCAGCGAGGACAGGGAGGCTGCGGCCGATGGCAGGGAGGCCCCAGGGCACGGGAGCTCCCTCAGTGCCTCCGAGAGCTCCAGGTCCGGCGCGGGGCTCAACCTCGTCAGGGCCGACTCCGAGAGGACTCAGGCCTCGGAGTCTCTGTCCAGCGACGAGGAGATGGAGCTGGAGCTGCAGGAGATGGCCCAGAGCAGGCTGCTGAGGCAGCAGAAGGAGAAGCAGGAGATGGCAGAGGCCCTGTTCAAGCACACCCTGCTGTACCTGCAGCCCTACGACTCCCGGCGGGTGCTCTACGCCTTCTCCGTGCTGGAGGCCGTGCTCAAAACCAACCCCAAGGAGTTCATGGAGGCTGTGGCCACCACCAGTGTGGACACCAGCTCCACAGCACACCTGAACCTCATCTACAACCTCTTGGCTCGCCACCAGGAAGCTCTGGTAGGGCAGAGTTTCTACGGGAAGCTGCAGCCTCAGTCTCCGGCGGCGTGCCCGCACTCGCTGCTGATCGAGCTGCTCACCTCGCTGTGCCTGCGCTTCCTGCGCTCCTACTACCCCTGCTGCCTGCCCCTGAGCCACAGGGACCTGCTGGCCAACAGGGACGTGCAGGTCAAGAGCGTGGAGGTGCTCATCAGGATGATGGCCCAGCTGGCCAGCACGGCCAAGGCGGGCGAGCCCAGGAGCGCGGAGCTGATCCGGGAGCTGCTGGGGCGCTGCCAGGTGCAGGAGCTGGTGCTGCTCTCGCTCTCGGCCTCCATGTACGTCAGCCACAAGCGCTACCAGCTGCTGGCTGGTGCCACCAACCCCCAGGAGCAGGAGATCTTCCAGGAGAGCCTCATCAATTTTGGCCAGGATCAGATCTGGAGCGAGCACCCTCTCCAGATTGAGCTGCTGAAGCTGCTGCAGGTGTTGATTGTGCTGGAGCACCACCTTGGCCAGAGGCCTGAGGAGCAGGAGAACCAGCCAGACCTGTCCAAGGAGTGGCAGCAGGCTCTGAACTTCCAGCAGGCCATCGGGGCCATGCAGTACGTGTACCCACACCCCATCACCTCCCAGGGCTTGTTTGTCTCTGCCGTGGTGAGGGGGCTCCAGCCCGAGTACGGCCATGGGATGCACCCCACGTGGGTGGCCTTGGTCACCAGCTCCCTGCCCTACTTTGGGAAGTCCTTGGGCTGGACCGTGGCCCCATTTGTGGTGCAGATCTGTAAGAACCTGGATGAGCTTGTCAAGCAGTATGAGAATGAAGCTGTGAAGACTTCTGCCAAAACATCGGCCAGGTAAGAGCCACCAGGGGCTGTGACCGTGTTCACAGGGGTCTGAGGAAGAGGGGAGAGATGAGGATCTGACTCCGTGTTTCAGCAAGCTTGATTTATTATGATATATATTTATCATATATATATTTATTTATCATTTATATTTATTTATATATTTATAAATATTTTTATGATATATATCTTTATTATGATATATAAACTATACTAAAAGAATAGAAGAAAGGATTTCATCAGAAGGCTGGCTAAGAATAGAAAAAGAATGGAATCAATAACAAAGGCTTGTGTCTCAGAGAGTCTGAGCCAGCTGACTGTGATTGGCCATTAATCAGAAACAACCACATGAGGCCAATCCCAGATGCACCTGTTGCATTCCACAGCAGCAGATAATCAATGTTTGCATTTTGTTCCTGAGGCCTCTCAGATTCTCAGGAGGAAAAATCCTAAGGAAAGGATTTTTCAAAAAATGTGTCTATGACAAGGGGGGATTTGTTATTCCTTTAATTCTCCTTTCCACAGAGCTGGGAGTGTGTAGAAACTCCCTGGGTCAGCACTGTGGCTCCCAGGGTTTGATCCTTAATTCTTGCTGCACCTGGAGGAAGAGAGGAGAGAGGAGCAGCAGCAGCTCTGATATTTCCTGGCTCCCTCTGCCTTCCATCCAAGTATAAAAGCTCCCAGATTTATGGATCCCTTCATTTTCATATTCCTGACCTAATATTCCTAATATTCCCTCCAGTTTTAGCTGTGGAATAGAAACAGGAATTTTTAATCAAGAAAATACCACTTGCCTTATTAACATGTTTGGGTTTTTTTCCTCCCTCCCAAAGCTTCACTTCTAAAAGAGAAAATGTGACTCCTGATTACCCCCTGACCCTTCTGGAAGGGCTGACAACCATCGGGCACTTCTGCCTGCTGGATCATCCCCATCCCACAAAAAAGGTACATGACAGCAGAGCCACATCCCCTTCCCTCCCAGGTGAACAGAAACGGGGAATTGTACAAGGAAATAACCTTGGAGAGGCCTCAGAGCACTCCCAAAGATCTGAACTGACTCAAAGTGAAAGGACTGAGCTCAGTTTTTCTGAATTTGCAGCCTGCAAAGTGAATTTTAAGTTATTGTTCACAAAGATCTTGGTGATGCAAATATCAGTCCTCTGTCCTTTACAAACTGGTTTATTTCCTTTTGGCTTTATAATGTTTTGTGTTTACAATGTTTGGGTTTGTAATGTTTTGATGTTTTCCCTACAATTTTTAGGCTCTTGTGCATAGGACATTATTTTAAATTGATATTTTGGGGTTTTTTTTTTTCTCCCAGTCATCCTGTTCAGCTGAACCTGCCAACCTGAGGAATGCCAGGAATGCCATCCTGGAGGAGCTGCCCAGGATTATGAACACCCTGAGCCTGCTCTGGGGGGTCATCAAGAGGGAAGACTCCCAAAAAAGACCAACTGACTTCTTTGGGACAACTAAAGGCTCCTCTTCAGTCTACTTCAAAGCAACCAAGGTAGGAGCTCTTTTAAAATCCTGATTTTTTTTTTTAGCTCCTCATCCCCCTCAGTGCATTTTACATTGAGTTCTTTTATTGTTCTTTTATTTTTACTGGTTTTAAACTTTTATTTTTACGTGGGATTTGGTTTCACTGCAGCTCCTTATTTCCCTGGGAATTGAGCATACCATATTTTCTGTATATCCTAGAAAAAGAAATAATATTTTATAAACCAGGAGCTGATCTTTGCCTGACATTAGTAATTCTTTTCCTCCTTTTACAGACATTAAGAACGAAAATATTGGATTTCCTGAATCCCTTGACAGCACACCTTGGAATGCAGCTGATGGCAGCAACTGCAGCAGTGTGGAACAGCAAAAAACCTCACAGGAGTCACAGTAAAACCAAGGTGAAGCTAAAGAAAAGCACCTTTTTATTTCCTATAGAAGGGCAAATGTTACATTTATGTGGTCAGTTCTCAGCTCTGTTTGTAGATTCTTTGGGGTTTTTAAAATAGGACTGAAAAATCTGAAATCCTCTTAGTTAGAAAAAGCATCAGGACTGCAATTAAACCTCAATAAATAATCAAATAAAACCCACATTGTGGGTTTAAATCTGAGAGTAAAAGCCATTTTTTATTCAATACTGGATTGCAATTGGCCAATTATATTTTAAAGCATTAATCAGCTCAATTTCCAGAGAAAATGAGAGCTGTGTTCTCTGGAAATCATTATTTATTCTGGGGAGAACTTTTCCTTTCCTGCTCTCACTGGGGCAGAACCCAGTTTGTTTCATGAGGTGTTGGGAGATCTTTAATGGCAAGGGCTGGGTTTGATTTTCCTCTGTAATTTACATTTCATTGTGAAACGTGTGTGTTGTGTTTTGTTTTCTCTTGTCAGATTCTCCCCGTGGCCAGTGCATCCCAGCTCATTCTGGTGGATTTAATTTGTGCCCTGAGCACACTGAAAATTGACACCATCTTGTGTCTGGTCAAAGAGGTGGTGAAGAAACCAGCACAGATCAAGGGGGAGGAGGTATGACATGTTCTGCATTTTTAAACAGCTCTTTTACACGGCCAAAGGAAGAAGAAAAGAAGATAACAAATAAGTGTGGGCTTGCTTTTGTTTTTCAGAAACCCTCTCTGGTGGATATCCCAGTGCTGCAGTTCAGTTTTGCTTTCATTCAGAGGTAACTCAGTCCTTCTAAAAGAGAATTTTCTGTTTGACTCCAAGGAGGGAACAGCCAGCATTGCCATTTTCTGTCCTTTGATCTCCATGTCCCAGAACATTTCTCTGCAGGAATTGTGCTGTCCCTTGGTTGTTGACACACACACAGAGTGCCAGGGCTGTCACACTGACACTCAGGAAGGGCAGCACTGATCCTAAAGCTTTCAGGCCACCAAGTTCCTCTTATTTGTTGGTTTTTGTCCTTTCCTTGACTCCACCTTCACTCAGGTGTGCTTTGGTTTTATTTTTTTTTTTGGCAGACTGCCTGTCCCAGCCCTGCAGGAGAATTTCCAGCCCTTGCTGGGGCTCCTCAGAGAGTCAGTGCAGCTGAGCTTGGCTCCTCCTGGCCACTTCCTTCTCCTCAGGTACTGTGGGAGAGAGCAGAGGTTCCTCTGGGGCTCCACACTTGTAATTCCTAACTGAGGGTGCTCTGCTCTCCCCCAGCATCCTCAATGACTTTGTGACGAGGACACCCACCCTGGAGAACAAAAAGGACCAGAAAGACCTGCAGGTACAGAGGGTTCAAATTCTCCTTGTAGTTCTAAACAAGTGGAGATGATCTGATCTGTGCTTGGATCTGAATTCCTGTGTTTGGGGAGTGCCTGGATGTGCATCCACACATTTTGGCTGAGGCCTGGTGAACAGGGCAGACTCAAACACGAGAATCAAACAGAATTTTGTCCCAAATGCTTGAAATCTTTTCAAATCTGGATTGGTTTTTTTTTTTTTTTTTTATTTTTCTCAGAACTGAGCTGGTAACACAAGTGGGATGTCATGAGTTCAAGCTGTGTGTGTGGACATTGAAATCTCCAAGCTGTCTAGGAAAATTAATGAGCCCTTGGAGCTCCCAGCTGGGCTTGGCAGTGGGAATGACTCTGAGCTCAGCTGTGTAAAGAAAGGAGCAGAGCAGGATCCTCCTCCTGTTCTGCCTTATTTCACCAGCACAGTTTGAACACTGGGTGGGTTTTGCCTGGCTGGGTTTGGGTTTCATATGCCAACAAAGAAATTCAATCTCCCCTTCTGCTTCAGAGTCTTCCCAACAAAATGACAGAAAATGTAATTTTACAGCCTCTGCCTTGCTTTGTTTGAATTTGGTTTCATTGCAGCTCCTCATTTCCCTGGGAATTAATCATACCTATTAAATATCTGATGCCACTTTGGTTACATTACAGGAGGTGACCCAGAAGATCCTGGAGGCTGTGGGGACCATTGCTGGTTCTTCCCTGGAGCAGACCAGTTGGCTGAGCAGGAATTTGGAAGTGAAAGCTCAGCCTCAGATTTTACCAGATGAGTTCAACACGGAGGATGTCAATGGTAACTTGACTTTCCCTGACTCTGCTGCTCCCTGTCCTCTGCTGAAGGCAGCGAGGAGCACGAGGGGTTTGATGATGTGTGGTTTGCATGATTTCATATTTCATGTAACACCAATTTGCACATAAATGCTCTGTTTGGGCAGCAGATTAACAAACAGCAGCATTTAAACCTGTCTGAAGAGAAAACTCGATTATTTTACTTCTTTTAGATACATCAGTGGCACCATCTTCAATGGTTTCTGCCTCTGCTCCTTCAATCTACAGTGTCCAAGCCCTTTCTCTGCTGGCAGAGGTCAGTGGGGCCCTCTCATCTGTGGGGGTTTTAAGCTGAGGATTTTATCACTCTGCACAGCTCCTAAAGGTGCCTTGACAAAGCCTGGATGTGGCACTGGGGGCCAGGGCTCAGTTGGGCTGTTGGGGCTGGGTGGGACTCGATGGCCTTGGAGGTCTCTTCCAACCTGGTCATTCTGTGAATTCTGGGAATTTTGTGAATTTTGTGAATTGCTCTGCACAACTCCCTGACATGAGGGCACTGAGGGGAGGTTGGGCTCTGCTGCCGTGTCCAAGGGAAAGGAGGAGAGGAAATGGCCTCAAATTTAGGAAGGACCTTGAGATGTTTGAGTGCATCCAGAGCAGGCAACGAGGCTGGAGAGGGGCTGGGAACACAAACCCTGTGAGGAAGCCCTGAGGGAGCTGGGGGTGCTCGGCCTGGAGAAAAGGAGACTCAGGGCTGCCCCCATCACTCTGCACAGCTCCTGAAAGGTGCCTGTGCTCACCTGGGGCTGGGCTCTGTCTGCAGCAGCACTGACACACCCAGAGCACACAGCCTCGAGCTGCACCAGGGGAAATACAGGGTGGAGAGCAGGGAAAAGGTTTTTGCAGCCAGGGTGAGAAAGTTCTGGAATGGCTGCCCGGGGAGGGGGTGGAGTCCCCATGCCTGGGTGTGTTTAACAAAGCCTGGATGTGGCACTGGGGGCCAGGGTTCAGTTGGGGCTGGGCTGGACTCGATGGCCTTGGAGGTCTCTCCCAACCCAGAGATTCTGGGAATTCTGTGAGTTCTGTGAGTGGGATTTTCCTGCTACATTAAACAGGAGTGCCAGTCTTTTGGGGGCTGTTGCACTGCACAGATTTCCATGCTGAACGTGGCTGGAGGCCTTGCAGCAGTGGCAGCAGTGTGTGCAGAGCTCTGTGTCCCTGTGCAGGTGCTGGCCTCCCTGCTGGACGTGGTGTACCGCAGTGACGAGAAGGACAAGGCCGTGCCCCTCATCTCCCGCCTGCTCTACTTCGTGTTCCCCTACCTGAGGAACCACAGGCCAGTCTCTCCCTGCTCCTGCCATCTTCCCTCCCTCATCTTTTTGTTTCTCCACTCTCTGTTCCCATTCTAATGAGTTTGAGCAGTGTTTCCCCCGGGAGCTGAACCTGTTGTTGTTTGAGCTCTGGTTGGCCCACCGGGGATTTTGGGTTTTACTCAGATCTCCCCTTTCTGTGCCTGTCAGGGGATGGGGATGGGCAGCAGAGCATGGACAGGTCCCAGGATCCAGCAGGAAGCAGAAAAACTTCATCTCCCCCTATCCCCTTCCTACTTTTCCTCACAAATGTGGGAGAGATGGATGTTACCCAGTGGGGACACAGGGCATGGAGTCCTGGAATGTTTTGGGTTGGAAGGGACCTCAAAGCCCACCCAGTGCCACCCCTGCCATGGCAGGGACACCTCCCACTGTCCCAGGCTGTTCCCAGCCCCAGTGTCCAGCCTGGCTTTCGACATTTCCAAGGATCCAGCAGCCCCAGCTGCTCTGGGAATTCCATCCCATCCCTGCCCACCCTCCCAGGGAACAATTCCTTCCTAAAGATCTCATTCAAACCAACCCTTTTGTGAGCTGGGATCTATTTTGGAACTTTCAAAAAGCCCACATTGATCATTTCTGTGCTCTCCCCCAGTGCCTACAACGTTCCCAGTTTCCGTGCTGGTGCTCAGCTGCTCAGCTCCCTGAGTGGATACGCCTACACCAAGAGAGCCTGGAAGAAAGAAGTGCTGGAATTGTACATGGATCCATCTTTCTTCCAGATGGACACTTCCTGCACTCAGTAAGAATGGAATTGCAGCACTCCAAGCTTGTATTCTGAATTTATAAGGAAAGGCTTTAAAGGAGAAGAGTAACATTGGGAAGAAAATTCCATTTAGTGCATTCTTATGGAACGGGATAATGTTAACAATGGGTCTCAGCACTAATTCTGCTCCAGACAAGAGTCTGCACACAAATCCTGCCTGGAAACTGTTTCCTTGTATGAAAAGTTTGACCCAAATAATTTCTGAGGTGAATCCACACCTCAGCTTTCCCTGGATATCTAATCCCTTCTTTCTCTCCTGCAGCTGGAGATCCATCATTGATCATCTCCTCACACATGAGAAAACCATGTTCAAGGATTTGATGAGTAAGTGTCAGCTGATGATCAATTATTTCTACCTCAGTTTGAAATCTATTTGCATTGGAGCCATTTGGGTGCATTTTTATTACACTCATTTATCCATAAAGTGCTGACTGTGCATAATTGACCATTTTGGGAACTTGATTCCCAGCTAAAGCTGAGTTAAATCTGGATTTTGGCCATGTCTAAAACACACCAGAGGAGGTTTTGCTGTAAAGGTGCTTCTGTTGGATTCCCACATTCACATTTTGCTCTAGTTTTGGGGTGTCCAAGTGTGACCTTTCTGAGGAGGAGACTTTGGCAAACTCTGCAGGTGTCTGCCATGAGCAGCACAGCAAACCTCCCACTGCTGTGCTGTGACCTCTAATTCAGGCTTGAGGAGAGTGGGGAAAAACAAATCCTGCAGGAAAGGGTGGGATGGGACCCCTTAAATTGGCCTCAAGCACCTTTAGTCTCTTTTTCATCCTTTCTAAAAGAATAATTATGTTATAACACAAGACAAATTTTATTATGTGATGTGTGCTGGCAGTTTATGTGCAGACACCAACGGGATGGGGCTGCTGTGACAAGTTTGGTTTAATTAAGTTACAACAGATTTGTGACTTTTGCTAGAGCTATTAGTGAAGAGAGTTACTGCATTTAAAGGTTCTTCACTTAATTTAGGTGCTTTTTTTAAAACTCAATTTTGCTTGTAATAATTTGTGAGCTGGGTAATGAACAGAACAAGCACTCGGGAATTTCAACAATGCATACTGTAAATTATCAGAATTTTGCATTGCTCAATTGAGATAATTTTTTTTCAATGGTAAATAGATAACTGCAAATTTTGGACTTGCTAAAGTTAGCAATGTGGTTCTGACTTTAATTACAATTTGTGCTATCATTTCTAAAACTGTGAAAACAGTCTTTGGAAACTTGTAGGGAAGAAAAACCTATTCTATTATTAATAAAGGATTTGTCTTAGACGGGTCTTGCTGAAAAATGAGATCACAAAGTTGCATTTTTTCTTTTACAATTATCGGTCAGTGACCCAGGAGAGTTTTTTTTCTGGAAGATTTGAGGATCCAGGGCTGATGGGCAGCCCCAAAGGAGGCAGTTCCTGAGGGGTGGTGGGTAACTGACCCAGGAGAGTTTTTTTTTCTGGAAGATTTCAGGATGCAGGGGTGATGGGCAGCCCCAAAGGAGGCAGTTCCTCAGGGTGGTGAATAACTGACCCAGGAGAGTTTTTTTCTGGAAGATTTGAGGATCTAGGCAGTTACTGAGGGTGGTGGATAACTGACCCAGGAGAGTTTTTTTTCTGGAAGATTTGAGGATCCAGGGCTGATGGGCAGCCCTAAAGGCAGTTCCTGATGGGTGAATAACTGACCCAGGAGAGTTTTTTCTGGAAGATTTGAGGATGCAGGGCTGATGGCCAGCCCTAAAGGCAGTTCCTGAGGGGTGGATAACACCCAGGAGAGTTTTTTTTCTGTAAGATTTCAGTATCCAGGGCTGATGGGCAGCCCCAAAGGAGGCAGTTCCTGAGGGGTGGATAACTGACCCAGGAGAGTTTTTTTCTGGAAGATTTGAGGATCCAGGCAGTTCCTGAGGGTGGTGGATAACTGACCCAGGAGAGTTTTTTCTGGAAGATTTCAGTATCCAGGGCTGATGGGCAGCCCCAAAGGAGGCAGTTCCTGAGGGGTGGATAACTGACCCAGGAGAGTTTTTTCTGGAAGATTTCAGTATCCAGGGCTGATGGGCAGCCCCAAAGGCAGTTCCTGGGGGGTGGATAACACCCAGGAGAGTTTTTCCTGGAAGATTTCAGTATCCAGGGCTGATGGGCAGCCCCAAAGGAGGCAGTTCCTGAGGGGTGGCTGACTGTGCTGTGCCTTGCAGCCATGCAGAGCAGTGCCCTGAAGCTGTACCCCAGCTGTGAGCAGAAGGCCATGCTGCTGAAGCGCCAGGCGTTCGCCGTCTTCAGCGGGGAGATGGACCAGTACCACCTGTACCTGCCCCTGATCCAGGGTGAGCCTCCACTGCCCTTCCCTGGGCTGCAGCACAAACCCCTGTGGCCACAGAAAGCCCTGGCAGTGCCCAAGGCCAGCCTGGATGGGGTTTGGAGCAGCCTGGGGTGGATGAAGGTGTCCCTGCCCCTGGACCTGGCTGATCCTTGATGTCCCTCCCACCCCAAGCCATTCCATGACAGAAATTCTGTAAGAAGGCAAAGTCACCTCTTTTCCAATGCATGCTTTGGGTTTGTTTTTTTTTTTAATTTTGAACAAAATTTATAATCTCTGAGTTCCAACAGACAAATGATCTCAGCAAGGAAAGACAGGAATCTTGGTTTCAAGGCCTTTGTGTCACATTCACATTCTCTGAAAAATCCCTTAATCCAGGATTTTTCTCCTGGGAAGCTGAGAGGCCTCAGAGAAAAAAGAAAACAATTTTTATCTCATTTGCTTCACCTGTATTTACTCCTTTGGAGATTGTTTACCACAGGTGATTGTTCCATTGGTTTCATGTGAGTTGTTTTCACTCTTTGGCCAACCAGGGCCAAGCTGTGTCAGGGCTCTGGAGAGAGTCAGGAGGTTTTATTATTATCTTTTTAACATTGTATAAGTATCCTTTCTGTATTCTTTAGTATCATTAGTATAGCATTCTATAATATAATATAATATAATATAATATAATATAATATAATATAATATAATATAATATAATATAATATAATATAATATAATATAATATAATATAATATAATATAATATAATATAATATAATATAATGTCATAAAATAATAAATCAGCCTTCAGAGAGCATGGAGTCAGATCCATCATTCCTCCCTGCCACAGGAGTCCCTGCAAATACAATACCTTTGCTCTGGAACTGGGATTATTTCATGGCAATCTTCCAGCCACTCTTGACCTGCTGTTGTGCTCATTAAATGCCAGTTTTGATCACATTTTGTGCACCATAAACCCACTCAGGCTTTGTATGAATTCCAACTCAGTTAATACAAGGCAAAGAACTCAGCCCCAAAGCTGATGATCCAATAAAAATTGTGTTTTGCCACCTTCCACAAGGTGGAGAGGGACCTTTCACAAGGAGTGACAGGACAAGGGAGTGACCTTAAACTGCCACAGGGCAGGGCTGGGTGGGATCCTGGCAGTGAGGAATTGTTCCCTGGCAGGGTGGGCAGGGCTGGCATGGAATTCCATCCCTGGATCCCTGGCAGTGCCCAAGGCCAGGCTGGACACTGGGGACAATGGGAGGTGTCCCTGCCATGGCAGGGGATGATCTTTAATGTCCCTTCCAAGCCAAACCATTCAATGATTCCACACCTGAATTCCCAAACAACACAAATTCATTAAAATGCTGCTTTTATTTCACTTTTACCCCTTTTCATGCTTCTGCAGAACGCCTGACTGAGAACCTCCGCGTGGGCCAGACCTCTCTGGTGGCTGCCCAGATGTTTCTCTTCTTCAGAGTTCTCCTCTTGAGGATTTCCCCTCAGCATCTCACCTCATTGTGGCCAATCATGGTCACAGAACTGGTAAGAAAGAAGTTTTGAACATTTGAAAAAAAAAAAAATTACATTTGAAAAAATTCAGCCTGTGGCTTTTCCCAGTTTCAGCTCTTTCCTCTTCCCTGCTTGGAAATTTTTCCACAGTTTTACATTAATCTGATAATTTGGAGGAGAAAAGTTAAATTGTCATTAGGAAATTCCTTTTGGATTAATTTTGGTGTTGTTGATGGAATTCATGCCTGAATTATTCATTTGTTACATGTCATAAAGGCTCCTTTTCAATGTAAATCATCACTTTTAGTTGGGATTGAGCTGTGTGAACATTTCAGCTTCTCAATAATTATTTCTTTCAAGATCCAGACATTTCTACAGCTGGAGGAAGAATTAACTGAGGAAGAGGAACCAGCAAAGTAAGAGCTGCCATTTGAGAGACTTTTAAAAAATTAATTAATTTAATTAATTCCCTGGGGTAGGGAGAAGAGTTTGAGAGATTTCTTTAAAATTAATAAATTAATTCTCTGTGATAGGGAGGAGCCATCAGGACATTTTGCTTTTGCATTTTTATTTTTCTATTACTGCAAAATCATAATTTAGATTCTTTTTAGCAGCTAAAACAGTGATATGCTTAAAAATATAATTACTAAGTATTACTTGTGTACAGAAATAAATGCTAAGTTGGCAGTTGAATAATTTTAAGATGCTGCCATTTTTTGGGCACATTTTAGATTATTTTGCTCCTGCAGAGCAAAAATAAAATAAAAATACTTGTAGAAGAACCTCCTACAGAATAAAAATAATTGTCCAAGAGCTCCTTGGTGTAAATGTGGGCATTCCTCTTGTGCTGACTGAAAAACCTTGGGTGGATTGGAGTTTGAATGGGACTTTTTTTTTTTTTTTAATTTAAACACAGGAGCAACAGCAAAATGAGCAAAGGCAAAGGCTCAGGGGCTGAGATCCAGCCCAAGGAGCTGTGCCTGTACCTGGCAGCCTGCAAATTCCTGGACACTGCACTTTCCTTCCCCCCTGACAGGATGCAGCTCTTCCAAATGTGAGTCCCTCTTCTCTTCTTGCTCCTTTATCCTTAAAAAAAAAAGTGTTTTCCTCAAGATTTCATTTTGCCTTTCCTCAGTTCCTTATAGGAGTGCTGATATTGGATATAGGGTGATGGATATTGAATTGAATATATGGTGGTATTGAATTTATGGTGATAAATGGGATTTGGGAGAAGAATTTGGTTGTGGTGTGGGAGGATTTCCCCATCCTCTTTAGGATTCCTGAACTTGGAAAATTGGGAGAGGAGAAAGTGGAGTTGTTTTCCATCTGCACACACTTGGGAATGTTTTGGAGCTGGTTGTATTTAAATATTGGCAAATTAGTAATGTAATAATTCATTAATAGCAAAGAAGAACATTTATGACAGATTTTTATGGAAACCAGCAGTGCTGCACTAACGAAGGCATGATCCAAACAAGGATTTTCACCTTTTTAAGGAATCAACCCATTTATTCCAGGTACAAATGGGCCTTTGTGCCAGAGGTGGACACAGAAGCATCTCCTGTCACCTCCCAGCTGGTGGAAAACCACCAGGAGTGCCAACCACACATCGTGAGGATCATGGACCTGCTCAAGGCGAAATATGGGGTAAAGAAACTTCTCCTTTTTATTTTTAATCCATTAATTGACTTTTCCAAACACAAGATTTTAAGTTATTCAGGGGATTTTTAGGTATTTCCTGTGAGGAAGAGGAGGAGAAGCGGTGGCTGGATCCCTGGCAGTGCCCAAGGCCAGGCTGGATGGGGTTTGGAGCAGCCTGGGGTGGATGAAGGTGTCCCTGCCCCTGGACCTGGCTGATCCTTGATGTCCCTCCCACCCCAAGCCATTCCATGACAGAAATTCTGTAAGGAAGCAAAGTATTTTTCAACAAACGCTTTTTTGGGGTTTTTAAAATTTTTTTATTTAAAATTTCTGAATCTCTGAGTTCCAACAGATAAATGAGCTCAGCAAGGAAAGACAGGAGTCTTGGTTTCAAGGCCTTTGGTCTGGAAATGGGATTATTTCATGGCAATCTTCCAGCCACTCTTGGCCTGTTGTTGTTGTCCTTAAATGCCAGTTTTTAAGTCATTGAAGGGATTTTTAGATATTCCCTGTGAGGAAAAGGCTGCTCAGAGCAGCTGTGGCTGCCTTGAGATCCCTGGAATGTCCAAGGCCAGGTTGCCCAGAGCTTGGAGCAGCTGGGACAGTGGAAAACTCACGGATGACCTGCTTGATCTTCAAGATCCTTTCCAACATTTACCTTTAATAAATCCCTGATTTTTTTTATTTTTTTTTCCCTCTTTCAGGACCCAAAGCACCCCGAGGGAGCTGCCAGGAATCCCAAATTCCCCCTGCTGAGCCTGCACTCGGTGTCCAGCATCACCCAGCTGCTGCCTTTCTTCCACACCCTGTGCTGGGCATTCACAGCCCCTGGCAGTGCCCCCCACAACTGCCAGCCCTCTGCAGCTGCCCCCCTGCATTCCCCTGGCAGCAGCAGCAGCAGCAGCAGGGTCCTGCAGCAGCTGGAGGAAAGTGTGGAATTGGATTTCCTGGAAAATATGGAAAGCTGAGCACTGGGACACTCCTGAATTAACCACAGGGGAAAGCTTGGCTGAAATTCTGGTTTTTTTCCCCCAGATTTCCAGCTGCATTTTGGGATTTCCAGCTGCATTTTGGGATTTCTCTCCAATTATTCAGGTGGTAAAAAGCAGGAATCTCCAGCTGCTGTGGAGATAAGGGAGTAAGGGAAGTTTGGTGGGAATTTCTCAGAGTTTCTGTGGTTTATTTGTTTTCCATGGGAAGGATTAAAGATGTTTTGTAAATAGAGGAAGAGTATTTTGGACTTGGTGGAAGTAGCAGCTGTCCTGGGAGTTCTCCAGGACTTTAAAGTGCTTTTGGAACTGAGTCCTGAAGGAAAATGGAAGGAAAATCCAATATTGCATGTCAGTGTACAATCAGTTTGCAGCGAGTCATTTCCTGAGGTGAAAGCCCCTAATTTGACCTAAATTGATCAAATTCTACAAAAATCCCCCAAATTCCCCCCACATGGATTGTCTGAGGCTCAGCATTGTGCAAGGAGCTGCAGCTTTGCCCTGGCTGTCATTTCAGAGCAGCATCTTCAGGCTTAGCAATTCCTCACAAATCAGAAATGTGCATAAAACACAAACCTCTGCAGGAACATTTTGTAATTAGCATTACTTGAGGGGATTTTGATTTTAATTAATCGATTAAAATATTTAAATTCATATTTTTTAAATGAAAAACTTCGGTTCTTTCAGTGACTCAGGTGGCTGCAGCTTCTGAAATGCAACTAAATGAAGATAATGCTGTAAAAACAGAAATTGCTTAACTGAAATGAAAATAATATTCTTTGTTTTTTGTTTTTGTAAGAACATTTTTGTACAAAAGAATGTATTTGGCTGTTGCTGGATGGTGAGAGAGGTAGGGGGATCATCCCAGTGCTTTTCCTAAGGGAAAAATTTTCTATGGGAAAAGATTTGGTTGGGAGTCAAGGATTTCTCTTTCCCAGACTCCCACAACAACAAGGGAGGCTTCTCTGCAGTTTTAGGTACAGATGGATGAGATTTTCATCTTGGGTTTATAAACTAAAATAATGAAACATCCTTTCCTCTCACACTGGAATACTGGACAGAAATAACAGCACAAGAGGCTTGTGCTAAACTTATTTAAATCTTTGCATTTTTACAGTGAAGGAAAGTGGTGGACTGAGGTGTGGTCATTAAGAATGTGAATTATTTCTATTAATATAATTTATTAATGGTCTCTAATGCTGTTGGAATGAGCACAAGTGAAAAGTTACCCTTTGAAAGCATCACTTGAATGTTGGAGCAGGACATTGTTAAAATGTTTGTCTTCATTTCCCACCCATCTTCAATCATTTCTGTGGATAATCTGAATACTCAGGACGGTTTGGTATTTTCACTTTCAGTTTCCTGCTGGTTGCATTCCGTACTTGGATATTTCCCTTCAAATGCTGAGAAAGAAGAGCAGGGTTAGCTGGGATAGGTTGGGTGGGCAGGAATTCCTGGCTGGGATGGAATTCCCAGAGCAGCTGGGGCTGCCCCTGCACCCCTGGCAGTGCCCAAGGCCAGGCTGGGCACTGGGGACAGTGGGAGGTGTCCCTGCCATGGCAGGGGTGGCACTGGGTGGGCTTTGAGGTCCCCTCCAACCCAAACCATTCCAGGATTCTGTTATTCCATGATTCTGTCAAATGGTGTTAAAATCTAAGAAAACTTTTTGCTTTCAGTGGCATCAGACATTTAAGGGACTTGCAGAATCCTTCCACTTCAGAAGAAAAGGTTCTTTAAGATTTAGTATCCAAGCAGATCTTTTATAATTATAAATAAGAAGTGAAAAAGGAGGAAAGGGCTTTCACTAGAAGTCCTGTTTGAGTGCTGGAGGAGCACAGTTCCACAGGCCCAAAGGGGAATGTTTGATTCCTTTATTCCATGACTTTGTCACTGTTCCATGTGGGACTAACTGTGGTTTTCTCCCGCTGATAAATCCCCTGAGGAGCCACAGCAGAGCTCCCCTGCTCTGAGCTGCTCCCACCAAAGCAGAACAGCCTCCCTGGCCATCTGCAATCTGGAAATGTTTTTGCCTGGAACTTCAGACATCCTCTGCTTTTCCAGGGCAGGAAATGCTTTTGCTTTGCTGTGATTTTGCTTTTCAGTCTAACCAAGCTCAGCTTTGTCCTTGGGACACTTCAGCTCCAATACAGCAGAGCCACACTGCTCAAAGGGGAAATATTCCAAAGGATTTCATTGTCCTGAAAGAAAAAATCAAAATCAGGAGGTGCAACCAAGGTAAAACTGCTGAAGAGCAGCAGGACTTGAAGTGTAGAGCATTAAGTGATGGTTGTGTATCCCATGCCATACATGAATGTAATTCTTCTATGAATATTAAATGTTATTTTGCAATGCCTTTTCAAATGCAGTTCTTATTTTTCAACCTGCCTTCACTGCTCACTCACCAATTCTAATTTTTATCTGACTCTGGAAAAGCTCCCAGATTCAAGCACAGAAAAAATCTCCAAGATCATCAGGTCCCAGCTGTGCCCCGTGAGCGCCTTGTCCCCAGCCCAGAGCCCTCACATTTCCACACATCCAAGGGAACATTTCCACATCTCCAAGGGAACATTTCCACAAATCCAAGGGAACATTTCCACACATCCAAGGGAAAACTTCCACACATCCAAGGGAACATTTCCACATCTCCAAGGGAACATTTCCACTCATCCAAGGGAACATTTCCACATCTCCAAGGGAACATTTCCACACATCCAAGGGAACATTTCCACACATCCAAGGGAACATTTCCACATCTCCAAGGGAACATTTCCACATCTCCAAGGGAACATTTCCACTCATCCAAGGGAACATTTCCACTCATCCAAGGGAACATTTCCACACATGGAAGGGAAAACTTCCACACATCCAAGGGAACATTTCCCATTTCCACACATCCAAGGGAACATTTCCACATCTCCAAGGGAACATTTCCACACATGGAAGGGAAAACTTCCACACATCCAAGGGAACATTTCCACTCTTCCAAGGGAACATTTCCACATCTCCAGGGGAGCATTTCCACATCTCCAAGGGAACATTTCCACACATCCAAGGGAAAACTTCCACACACAAGGGAACATTTCCACTCATGGAAGGGAACATTTCCACTCATCCAAGGGAACATTTCCACACATCCAAGGGAACACTTCCACATATCCAAGGGAATGTCTGGGAAGAAAACTCTTCTGTGCCATGAGCTTTAACAGCTCAGGCTGGAGGAGTGTGGTTTAAATAAAGGTGTGTGGTGGTTTTAGTTTGAAATTGGTTGGAAACACTGATTTTGTGTAGTGGTTTTGGTTTGTTAATTTGAGATTTTTTGGTTAATGTATTAATTAGTGTGGTGGGGACAGTGTGGGTTTATTATTAGTGTACTCACTAGAATGTATTTACTTATATTTTTGCTGTGATGTAGGATTAGAAGAAAGGTAAAATAAGTTTAAAATTTTTAAAAAGGTACAAAGAAAAATTTATTAAGAGAAACTAAAAGAAAGAGTAATAAGAATTACAATAAAATCTTTAGGATACTTTTCTTTTCCTTATAACTTTTTTACTGACAATGTAGAGAAAAAGAACCTAAAATTTCAGTCAGTTTAGTGCTTCCAAAATAGTCTTTTATAGTTTACTTAGGGAGTTTATGTTATGGAGATTTCTCTACAAGAAAACAATTTTCTTGTGCTTCTCTTTATAAATAGCAGCCCAGGGAAAATTGTAATTGTGAAATCCTTCTCATTTTTTATAAGTTTTGTTATAGTTGTGTTTATGGGCTATGCTACCTTATGGGGGAGTGTTTTAAAGATGAGCTGTTTAAAGGTAAAGGTTCTCACTATCTATCTCTGAAATCATCTCCTTGGGGGTACAGCATCTTTATCACTCTGATTTCTCTGTTTCAAGTTCTCACAGAATCTCACAGTTACTTTAATATGTTATTTTAACATGTTTAACATGTTACTTTACCATCTCTATTTCAGTGTGGAGGCTAGTTTATTTTTATTTATTTTTTAATTTAGTTGATTTTAGTGAGGAGGCCACACTGAGGGAAAGCTGCTGCTCCCATTTCACCCTTCCCTGCCCAACATTGGGTGAGGGATGGATGTGCAGAGCTGAGGAGCCACCCAAGGATTGCTGTGAGGAACAGCAGGATGTGGCTGTGGCCATGAGGAGTGGGACAGCAATTTCTGGGACAAATGTCCTTGCTCTGGCACAGGGATGAGGGCAGGGAGTGTCACACAAAATTCCCAGAGGCTCCTCCAGGGTCATCCTGCTCTGCTCCAGGAGATGAGCTTGGGGTCAAAGAAGGAATCCCAGAATCACCAAGGCTGGAAAAGATCTTTAGGTTCTGTCAAGATCCAGTTATTAAAGTTATTAAAAATGCCTCTGAATTAAGGTGCAAACAAGACCATATGCCATGACAATAGTATGGGTTTATCTGATAGTAAATAGAGAGAGAAAATAAAGAAATAGA
The DNA here is from genome assembly GCF_035770615.1 of Melospiza melodia melodia. NCBI lineage: Eukaryota > Metazoa > Chordata > Aves > Passeriformes > Passerellidae > Melospiza > Melospiza melodia. The sequence continues at coordinate 2,376,851 of NC_086195.1, forward strand.
AAAGTGATGGGGGGGACAGAAAGAGAGTGACAAGGACAGAATAAAGAAAATATCATCACTCCACAGTTCCCAGTGATGTTCTGTTGATCCTCTCCAGTGCTCCTGGTGGTGATGGATCCACAACAGCACAGAATCCCAAGGGTTAATGTAGCTCAGGCCAGGGGGGAATGCCCAGGGCTGTCCCTTGCAGCAGACAAGAGATCTGTAGCATCCCATGCAGTCCTGAGGTGCAAGATTTCAGGAATGACTCAGGGGGCACTCAGGGATGGACTGTGACACCCCTGAGGGGTCCCTGATGTCAGTGTCCCATGGATGGACTGTGACCCCCCTGAGGTGTCCCTGATGTCAGTGTCCCATGGATGGACTGTGACACCCCTGAGGTGTCCCTGATGTCAGTGTCCCGTGGATGTGCCCTGTGGGGCTGGAATGACTCAGGGAATGACTCAGGGGGCACTCAGGGATGGATTGTGACCCCCCTGAGGTGTCCCTGATGTCAGTGTCCTGTGGATGTGCCCTGTGGGGCTGGAACGACTCAGGGGGACACTCAGGGATGGACTGTGACACCCCTGAGGTGTCCCTGATGTCAGTGTGCCGTGGATGTGCCCTGTGGGGCTGGAATGACTCAGGGGGGCACTCAGGGATGGACTGTGACACCCCTGAGGTGTCCCTCATGTCAGTGTCCCGTGGATGTGCCCCTGGGATGTGCCCTGTGGTGTACAGTGCCTCTGGACTTTGGGTGAGCCCCTGAGGTGACACCCAAAGCTGCTCCCTCGTTCCAAGGGGGGCTGTGCAGAGCTGCCCACTGTGGTCCCCACACCCCAAACCCTGCCAGGGAAGGAGCTCTGCTGGGCTTGGCCCTTGTTTTCCCTCTCCCTCAGCCCTGTTTGTTTCCCCCAGGCTGGCAGGACTGAACAATGGTGTATGTAGGGGTTCAGCTTACAGGCCAAAGTCCCAGCCAGGTGGAGGCTTCTGTGGTTCCACAGTTTTTGTTTTAATGGGCAAAACTCCTTCATACCAATGCTCCAGGCATGAATCATTTCAGTCCCTGAAGGTTCCTCACAGCCAGCCATGAGCCCAGCACCACCACCGTGTTCACCATGAAACCCCGGCCTCAAGTGCCACATCCACAAGGTTTTTGAACATTTCCAGGGATGGGAACGCCACCACAACCCTGAGTGTCCTGTTCCAATGTCTGACCATCCTTTCCATGCAGAAATGTTTCCAAATATCCACCCTGAGCCTGCCCTGGCCCAGCCTGAGGCCGCTCCCTCTGCTCCTGTCCCTGTTCCCTGGCAGCAGAGCCCGACCCCCCCGGCTGTGCCCTCCTGGCAGGGACTTGTGCAGAGCCACGAGGGCCCCTGAGCCTCCTTTGCTCCAGCCTCAGCCCCTTCCAGCTCCTCAGGGATTCTGCAGCCCCTTCCAGCTCCTCAGGGATTCTGCAGCCCCTTCCAGCTCCTCAGGGATTCTGCAGCCCCTTCCCAGCTCCCTCAGGGATTCTGCAGCCCCTTCCAGCTCCCTCAGGGATTCTGCAGCCCCTTCCAGCTCCTCAGGGATTCTGCAGCCCCTTCCAGCTCCTCAGGGATTCTGCAGCCCCTTCCAGCTCCTCAGGGATTCTGCAGCCCCTTCCCAGCTCCCTCAGGGATTCTGCAGCCCCTTCCAGCTCCCTCAGGGATTCTGCAGCCCCTTCCAGCTCCTCAGGGATTCTGCAGCCCCTTCCAGCTCCTCAGGGATTCTGCAGCCCCTTCCAGCTCCTCAGGGATTCTGCAGCCCCTTCCAGCTCCTCAGGGATTCTGCAGCCCCTTCCAGCTCCTCAGGGATTCTGCAGCCCCTTCCAGCTCCCTCAGGGATTCTGCAGCCCCTTCCAGCTCCTCAGGGATTCTGCAGCCCCTTCCCAGCTCCGTTCCCTGCCCTGGACACGCTCCAGCCCCTCCAGGGCTCTCCTGCAGGAGCAGAACTGGGCACAGCCCTCGAGGGACCCCAGCACAGAGGGACAATCCTGTTGTGGTAATGGTGCCCTGAATGGAGAATAATAAGTATTGACTCTATGATTGCAGAAGGCTGATCAATTGTTTCATTAAGCTATATTATATTATAATACTGTACTGTACTATACTATACTATACTATACTACATATTATAGTACATATATATTATATACTATACTATACTATACTATACTATACTATACTATACTACACTACACTATCTCACTAAGAAGTCTGTAACCCTGACTGACAGTCTGATACAGCTCTGACCTGACTGGCCAATCCCTCTAAACACCATCCAGTGTCTAATAAAGAAATCACTCTTTGGTAAATAATCTCAATAGCACGTTCTACATGTACACAACAACAGGTGTAGCAAATGGAGATAAGAATTGTTTTTCATTCTCTTCTCTGAACTTTCTCACAACTTCTCGCAGCTTCCCAGGAAAATCCTGGCAGAGAGCTGTGTCTCTCTCTGTTCAGAGGATGTGATCACCACACAATCCCTGCCCTGCTCCTGCTGCACACACAATTCCCCATCCAGCCCAGCTGCCAGGGGCCTCCTGCCCCCCTGGGCACCCCTGGGCTCGCGTCCAGCCCCTGTCACAGCACCCCCAGGGCCTTTCCCACTGAGGCACATCTGGGACTTTCCCACAGCGCTCCTGCCCTCCAGGCACTGCGAGTGTTCCCGTCTGGCTCCCCAGTCCAGTTTCTACTTCAGCATTTTTGCTGATTCCAGGTGTCCCTGTTCAGGAGACCATGATCACAACAGGATTGTCCCTCTGTGCTGGCTCTGAGAGGCCTCTCCAGGGCTGGGCCCAGTTCTGCTCCTGCAGGAGAGCCCTGGAGGGGCTGGAGCGTGTCCAGGGCAGGGAATGCAGCTGGGAAGGGGCTGCAGAATCCCTGAGGAGCTGGAAGGGGCTGCAGAATCCCTGAGGAGCTGGGAAGGGGCTGCAGAATCCCTGAGGGAGCTGGAAGGGGCTGCAGAATCCCTGAGGAGCTGGAAGGGGCTGCAGAATCCCTGAGGAGCTGGAAGGGGCTGCAGAATCCCTGAGGAGCTGGAAGGGGCTGCAGAATCCCTGAGGAGCTGGAAGGGGCTGCAGAATCCCTGAGGAGCTGGAAGGGGCTGCAGAATCCCTGAGGAGCTGGAAGGGGCTGAGGCTGGAGCAAAGGAGGCTCAGGGGCCCTCGTGGCTCTGCACAAGTCCCTGCCAGGAGGGCACAGCCGGGGGGGTCGGGCTCTTCTGCCAGGGAACAGGGACAGGAGCAGAGGGAGCGGCCTCAGGCTGGGCCAGGGCAGGCTCAGGGTGGATACTGGGAATTTTTTTTTCCTGGAAAGGGTGCTCAGGGGGGGTTTGGAGTGTCCATCCCTGGAGGTAGCACTGAGTGCTCTGGGCTGGGGACAAGGCGGTGATCGGGCACAGCTGTCCAGGATGATGTCCCAGCCCTGTCCCAACCCACTCCATCCCCTCACTCCGCCCCGCCGCCATCCCCTCACAGCGCCCTCAGCGCCCCGGCCCCGCCCACCGAGAGGAGGGGGCGTGGCCTCTCCCCAAGCCCCGCCCCGCGTGCGCGCGCCCGGGCCCGGAAGCGCGCAAGGCCGCGGGGAGGCGGAAGCGCGCGCGGGGCCGCGGCCTGAAGATGGCGGCGAAAACACAGGGCGGGATCCGCCTGAGCGCGGTGAGTGCGGGCGGGCGGCGGGGCCGCGGCCGGCCGGGACACGGCACCCGGGGGACCCGCTGCGGACCGGCTCCTTCCAGCCGGCTGTCATGGCCAGGGACACCTCGGAGCCCGTCCGGGCTGGCCTTGGGCACCTCCGGGGTGCCTCCCCCAGCGAGGGCGGGGAGCGCTGAGTGTCTCTGTGGGGGCCGGGGGCTCCCCGCCCTCAGCCCCGCTCAGAACCGCCAGAATTCCGCTCTGTGGGGCCGGCCGGGCTGTCCGAGGGGACGCTGAGGGCTGGGGGTGGGCTCGGGGCTGGGGGCGGGATTTCCCCGCCTCTGGCGAGCGCCGTGACCTCTAATTGCCGACTTGGAAGTCCAAATCTTAACTACTTTTATTGCGAGCGGCCTAATTAGAGTTTAACCCTAATTGCGGCTGAGAGCGATGAGTGTTCGCGCAGTTCGGGGCTGCTGGGTTGGGTTTTCGGTCGCGGTGCTGTTGCTGAGCTGTTGTGGCGATCGGTTCGGTTGTTTGTGCTGATAGAAATGAAGTTAAAGCTGCTTTTTTAGGGGAAATAGGAGAGTTTTTCCCAAGTCAATGTCTGTAAATCTCACCTGTTCTCGTCACCTTTAGGACAGTGTTCTGATGAGTAACTTGTGAAATATTTGAGTGACAAATAGCGAGTGTTAAGGAGTGCTGGAATTACAGAATCGTTTAGGATGGAAAAGACCTCCCAGATCATTGAGTCCAACCTCTGGCTGCAATTTTATCACCTAATATCGATTTATGGTACCCTGACATCCATTTCTGTTATCTTAATGGGAATTTATATTACCCTAATAAAAGTTGCTAAAATGAATTATAACAGACATGAGCCCTAAACATCATCTCCTCAAAGTTCCAAAATTGTATTTAGATTTTGATTTCAGGCTTTTAATTCTTGCAAGTGTTTGAAACCCACACTTTGTGTGATATTTTATTGTAGCTGGATTGTTCTGCTTCTTTAGACAAAGATTTGGACTTATTATTACATTTTGAATGTGTTATTGGTTGTCTTGAGAGGAAAAATATCAAAAATCAGCCTTTGTATGTGGCAGTTCAGAGTTTAAAATAATTCTCAGGTTGAAATCACTTTGCCAGAGTGAACTCTCAGAGGTACAAACGAAACAAGATGCACTTGGGAACTTTCTGAATTATTTTTAGGCTGCTCTTTGGTTTTGCCTGTCGCAGGCACAGCTGAGAATTTGCATTCAGTGACTCTCCAGTGAAAGCTGTGGGTTTTGTAGGGTTTTTCTCTTTTTTTTTTTTTTTTATTTATTTTTTTGCTCAAGTGAAGCAGCTGATGCGGTTTTGTAAAAGGCTTTGTGATGCAGAGAATGGTGGGGAGAGCTGATAATCGCAGTTCTTTGGGAATATAAAATATTCCCGTGGATTCAGAGGCACTGGGAGGGCCTGGGAACTCATTCCCAGCCTGGAATTTCTCTCCTGCTGCAGCTCTGGCAGTATTTCTGTCCAGCTGCACGAGTGAAGCAGCTCAGGGAAGTGATCCAGGTTAATATTTTAAGGGTGGTTTTTAATTTGGATCAGTCCCTTGATGTGGTTCATTGAACAGGGCTGACCTGGGCTTGTGCAGAAATCTCAGGAGGAATTTCTGGCTGGGAAGGTGCTCAGGGCTTGGAGGAGATTCCCAGGGGGGTTTGGAGTCCCCGTCCCTGCAGGTGTCCCCTGGAGGTGGCACTGAGTGCTCTGGGCTGGGCACAGCTGGCACTGCATGGGCTGGCAGGGCTGTGCCAACCTAAACAATTCCATGGAAATGGCAGAGTTGTTCCCAAGAAGTTGTTCAATAAATGCAGGCTAAACCAAGCTGCATTTTTCACTCAGATGAATGAATTACTGTAGTGATCACAGGTGGCACAACAAAAATTTATCATTTGCAAGCAGTGAGTTCCTGAGGTGAGGCAAACTCTGCAGGGCTTTGGGATTTGTGCACACCTTGGGATCTGCAAGGGTGGGAACTGAAATTCCCAAAGCTGCCTGTCATTTTTGAGAGATAAACTGATTTATTCCCCAATATTTGCTGTTACACCTGCAGGGGATGCTGCTCTCAGGACAGGTTTCAGATATTCAGAAAAAATGAAATTACCAAACAAAACCCACTTAATAACGAAATACGTTTGGCTGAGTGAGCAAAACAGCTGGACTGGCAAAGTGAGTGTTCAGCTCTTACTGAATCTCAATTAATTCTGAGCTAATTAAAGTGGTGCATTGATGAATGAAGTGCAAGGACAAACGGACTGAAATATTTCCTGGTGAGTTCATCAGGAATTAGGGAGTGGTTGCTGACTGCTGGGTTGCTCTGCAGGAAACTACAGAAGTGATGGCCTGAAACCACTGTTCTGCTGCCCTTTAATCTGATTTTGTGCCCTTGTTTCCATGAGCAGGGCCAGGCTGGAGGGGCTGGGGTGTCCCTGCCCGGGCAGGGTGGGCTCTGGGTGGGCTCAGGGTCCCTCCCAGCCCAGGGCAGTGTGGGTGCTGTGCTCAGGGGGTGCTGTGTGCTCTGGGGGAGCTGTGCCGTGAATTCCCTCGTGCTCAGCTTTTGCTGAGATTGGCTCCAGTTCCCACCTTGCCCCTCCTGTCCCTGTGACAGTCCCAGCCCTGTGAACCATTGCAGTCTTTCTTTTCCAGTTCCCATCTTTCCCTTCCTGTCCCTGAGACAGTTTCCAGCCCATTGCAGCCTTTCTCTCCCAGTTCCCATCTTTCCCCTCCTGTCCCCATGACAGTTCCCAGCCCATTGCAGCCTTTCTCAGCCCTCCCCAGTGTGGGTGCTGTGCTCTGGGGGTGCTGTGTGCTCTGGGGGAGCTGTGCCAGGAATTCCCTCGTGCTCAGCTTTTGCTGAGATTGGCTCCAGTGCCCACCTTGGACCTGGCATGGTCCCCACACACACTGCAGCCCTGCCTGCACTCTCCAGCCTCACCCAGAGGGTAAAGCAAGTGGCCTGGGGAGGGACCTCTTGGCCTTCTGGGGCTGGGAGGGCACAGCTGTGCTCATAACAGAGCTGGTTTCTCATGAAGAAGTCCTTGGTTACAATATTGTTCTCACTTAGCATGAGAAATGGAGATCCTTAGAGTGAGAGATAGCCTGAGCAGGGTTGCCCAGCTGCCCCCAGCAAAGCAGGAGACAGCAATTTTATTCTAAGGATCCGACTGCAGTGGGTGGGCAGTATACATTGCACCTGTGACAGTTCCCAGCCCATTGCAGCCTTTCTCAGCCCTCCCCCAGTGTGGGTGCTGTGCTCAGGGGGTGCTGTGTGCCCTGGGGGAGCTGTGCCATGAATTCCTTGTGGCACTTGTGCTCAGCTTTTGCTGAGGGGTGGGAGATTGGCTCCACTTCCCACCTTGCCCTTGCTGTAAATGTGACAGTTCCCAGCCCTGTGAGCCATTGCAGCCTTTTCTTCCTGTTCTCACCTTGCCCCTCCTGACCCTGTGACAGTTCCCAGCCCATTGCAGCCTTTCTCAGCCCTCCCCCAGGCACTGATCTGCAGAATGCCAGCAGGATTCCCGAGATGTTGTTTTCACAATTCCCACTGGTTCACAGCAGTGCAGCTGTTGTTGTGTTACACAGGCAAGCTTTGATTGCTGTGCACACAGAATGGTTTGGTTCACAGGCAAAAAAGGACATTTATTGGTGATGGTGACACTGAGGGTGACACTGAGGTTCTTTCTGTCCTTCCTGAGTGTTGTCTGATGGTCAGGGGAGGTGCTGCTTCCTTTTCAGAAGGAATTTGCCCATGGAAAGGGAGCTCAGGCTTTGGAAGGAGATTCCCAGGGAGGTTTGCAGTGCCCATCCCTGCAGGTGTCCCCTGGAGGTGGCACTGAGTGCTCTGGGCTGGGGACAAGGTGCCCATGGGGCACAGCTGGCACTGCATGGGCTGGCAGGGCTTTGCCAACCTCAAGAATTCCATAAAATTCCCAAGTGTGAGTTGATGCCTCTGTCAAAACCACAGTCAGGGCTTCCTGCCAAGTCCCTCTTGCTGAGATTCCAGGGAGTCCAGCAGGGAATCCAGCCATGAATCCAGCAGGGAATCCAGCAATGAATCCATGAATCCAGCAGGGAATCCAGCCATGAATCCAGCAGGGAATCCAGCCATGAATCCAGCAATGAATCCATGAATCCAGCAGGGAATCCAGCAGGGAATCCAGCAGGGAATCCAGGAATGAATCCATGAATCCAGCAGGGAGTTCAGCCATGAATCCAGCAGGGAATCCAGGAATAAATCCAGGAATTAATCCATGAATCCAGCAGGGAATCCAGCCATGAATCCATGAATCCAGCAGAGAATTCAGCCATGAATCCATGAATCCAGCAGGGAATCCAGGAATGAATCCAGCAGGGAATCCAGGAATAAATCCAGGAGAGAATCAGGAATGAATCCATGAATCCAGCAATGAATTCAGCCATGAATCCATGAATCCAGCAAGGAATCCAGGAATGAATCCAGCAGGGAATCCAGCACTTGCAGCCTCCTGTGTGCTTGGAGTTGTTCACTGTTCCAGCAGGGAGCTGAGCAGATGCCAAATCCCTGAATGTGCATCCCTGTGCTGGGTTGGGGTTTTTAAATGAGGTTTTGTTTTGCCAGGGAAGGATTTCAGGTGGGAAAAGCCCCACCAGTTGTTTCTGGTGGATTTTGATCCCAAAGCTTAGAAAACCCAGGAGCAGATGCTGCAGAATCACCCAGGGCTCTGAGGGAGAAATCCCAAGATCCTTTTGCCCACATGTGAGGTTTCCATTTCCATTAATACCCAGAGGAATTTTCTTTTGGATTCAGAATTTCTTGGAGGTGTTTGCTGGGAGCTCCCTGCCTTAGGCTGACTCCCTGCCCCAGATTCTGCAAACCTGGAGCTCTGCAGCACAGATGGCACTGAGGAAGGTGCTGTCTGCTCCCTCTGGTGCTCCATGGAGAAATCAGGGATTAGGTTGCACTTGGAATTGTGTCATGTGCTGCTGTGACCTGAGAATGGAGGTGACAGCTCTTGGCACCTTCTGTTGCTCTGAGCCGGGGCTGCTGCCTCTCCTTGTGGCATTTTCCTGCTCTGTGCCTGCTTTGTGGCTCAGAGTTTGCTTTTAGCATCATTCCTTTTCACCTTGGGGCTTTGAGGTGGCTGCTTGCTTTTATTTGCACTTTTATTTACACTCGTGTTTTATTTACACTTCATCCCTTGCTAAAAGTGCTTGTGAACAAATAACTCTGTAAAAATGCAATGTGGGCATGCACACGGTATTTATAATCTCTCTCAGATTTTCTCTGTGCAATAATGTGGATTTTGCTGTGGGTTTTGTGTAACTCAGTGGTACAAGGGCACTTTTCAGTGGTTTGTGTTCATTTTGCTGCTTTTTGTGCCATCACCACGAGTCAGGCAGGGGGGCTTGGGCAGATCTGTGCAGGGGTTTGTGTTAAAGCCTTTGTGGGAGTGGAACCATGGATTCCTCAGGGGTGATGCAAACACAACCAGCAGCTGCAGCACTTCAGTTTTTTCCAAATGTTTCCTGGCCAGGTCCTTAACTCACACGGATTTTTAGTTCTGCTTTTCCCAGTCTTGAAGTGAATGTGTGTGAGCCTGGGCTGGGGCTGCTTGGCAATTCCTTTGGCACTGACATCTCTGAGTTACATCCCATAAGGAGGTGCTGTATTTGCACATTTTCACCTAATTCTGTGCCTTTGGGTACATGGAATGTGTGAGATCCAAGTGCTGAAAGCACCAAGCACCCCCTGGGAGGGGATTTTGGTCGCTGTGGGCACAGACCCCACAGAGGGTTTTGGGTGCTGCTCACTCTTCATGTGAGGTTTGAATCCTTCTGGTTTAAGATGGGAGTTTTTAACATCTGAGAGCTTCTCTTGCTGGTTTGCACCATGGCTTTGATGTTTTCTGTAACCTCTGGCATCATTAGATAGCAATAGTTCCTTATAAAGATAAGTTGTTAGGATGACAGCCCATGCTCAGAACATGCTGAAGCTGTGCTGGATTTCCTCCTCAAGAGCTGTGTTAATGTTCCCTGCCAAAACCCAGAAATCAATTCAGTTCCAGCCTTTTGGTGGTGGTGTCCAAACCAGCCTCATGAAATGTCCTGTATTTAACAGCCTGGTTTCTGCCTTGGAGAGCCCAAACTAATGCCCTGCTTGTGCTTTCTTGCAGCTGTGCCCAAAGTTCTTGCACACCAACTCCACCAGCCACACCTGGCCCTTCAGTGCAATTGCAGAGCTCATAGGTAGGTGATCAACAGCTTGGAACAATTCTTGTTTCTTGTTTCAAACCCTTTTTCCTTCCTTTTGGGGAAAAACCTGGCTGAACATCCTCAGTGTTTTGCTTTTTGTTCTGCTCCTGTTACCTGCATTACCTGGGGCTTGTGCAGCAGTTTGTTAGCTCCTGCTGATCATGCTGGCTGTGATTGTGAGCAGGAGTCAGCTGCACATCCCCAGTGTTCCTCTTTTCCACAGGCAGGGAGTGAGTGAGGAGCTGCTTCCTCCAAACAAAGCTGTGGCCTGGGAGTGACTGAGCACTCTGCTGCTGCCAAGGGAGCAACCCTTGGTCACACATTTCCCTCCCCTTTTCCTTTCCTTCCTCTCCCCCCTTTTCCTTTCCTTCCTCTCCCCCTTTTCCTTTTCCTTTCCCCCTTTTCCTTTCCCCTCTTTTCCTTTCCTTCCTTCCCCCTTTTCCTTTTCCTTTTCCTTTTCCTTTTCCTTTTCCTTTTCCTTTTCCTTTTCCTTTTCCTTTTCCTTTTCCTTTTCCTTTTCCTTTTCCTTTTCCTTTTCCTTTTCCTTTTCCTTTTCCTTTTCCTTTTCCTTTTCCTTTTCCTTTTCCTTTTCCTTTTCCTTTTCCTTTTCCTTTTCCTTTTCCTTTCCTCCCTTTTCCTTTTCCTTTTCCTTTTCCTTTCCCCCCTTTTCCTTTCCCCCCTTTTCCTTTCCTCCCTTTTCCTTTCCCCCCTTTTCCTTTCCCCCCTTTTCCTTTCCCCCCTTTTCCTTTCCCCCCTTTTCCTTTCCCCCCTTTTCCTTTCCCCCCTTTTCCTTTCCCCCCTTTTCCTTTCCCCCCTTTTCCTTTCCCCCCTTTTCCTTTCCCCCCTTTTCCTTTCACCCCTTTTCCTTTCCCCCCTTTTCCTTTCCCCCCTTTTCCTTTCCCCCCTTTTCCTTTCCCCCCTTTTCCTTTCCCCCCTTTTCCTTTCCCCCCTTTTCCTTTCCCCCCTTTTCCTTTCCCCCCTTTTCCTTTCCCCCCTTTTCCTTTCCCCCCTTTTCCTTTCCCCCCTTTTCCTTTCCCCCCTTTTCCTTTCCCCCCTTTTCCTTTTCCCCCTTTTCCTTTCCCCCCTTTTCCTTTCCCCCCTTTTCCTTTCCCCCCTTTTCCTTTCCCCCCTTTTCCTTTCCCCCCTTTTCCTTTCCCCCCTTTTCCTTTCCCCCCTTTTCCTTTCCCCCCTTTTCCTTTCCCCCCTTTTCCTTTCCCCCCTTTCCTTTCCCCCCTTTTCCTTTCCCCCCTTTTCCTTTCCCCCTTTCCTTTCCCCCCTTTTCCTTTCCCCCCTTTTCCTTTCCCCCCTTTTCCTTTCCCCCTTTTCCTTTCCCCCTTTTTCCTTTCCCCCCTTTCCCTTTCCCCCCTTTCCCTTTTTCCCTCACTCCAGACAATCACCCTAACAGAAGCCAGCAGGGATTTTTCAGCTGATGAGGCCAAAGCTGTCCAAAGGAGGAAACCTGAGCCCTGTGGCTGTGGAAAGGCCTGCTGTTTTGGGAGTGCAATCTGTTCAATCTTCTCAGCTCTTTTCACACTCCAAATACTCCAAACTTTCAGCTGTACCTGTCTGTGTTTTGTCATGCTGAAATACATTTTATTAAATATTTCACCGTGATGCAATTTGGACATAAAGTTTATAGAAAGAAACCTGCCAAGGTTTCGGTCACCAAGCTGTGATTCTTTATTGGCTTGAGCTGTTTTCTGTCCCTCAGCTGGACCTGCAGGGCAGGCAGTGAGCAGAGGTGCCATCACATCCCACCCCACCCTTCTCCCCCTCACAGATCCCTGGGATGGGGTAAAAGATGGACAGAGGAGGTGTTGGGGCAGCTGAGGTGGCCTGGCTGTGCTGCCAGGAGGGCTCTGTGGAGCTCTGGTTTCTCTTTAGTCATGTTTGATTTTCACATCCTGTAAGCACAAAGTTGAGTCTGAAGCATTTTGCAGTAAGGGCTGGGAGAAAGCAGACATTGCACAGCTGCTCTGCAGGCAGGAAATGAAACTGGAACCTGGGCTTGCTTTCATTTTCTGTTCTGGTGTGAGCTGCTCACCTCCAGCTCCATCTTTGGTCTTTGTGTCACTGTCATTGATAATCTGGGATGTTTTGTGTTGGTTTGGGTCAGGTTCTCCTGGGTTGGATGCAGCTGTTCCATCCTAACACTCTGATTGGCTTTAAATGTGTCTGCACTCAGTTAATTTTTGTTTTCTGGTGTCCCACCCTGCTCTCCTTGCCCTCAGACAATGCCTATGACCCAGATGTGAGTGCCAAACAGATCTGGATCGACAAGACCGTCATCAACGACAACATCTGCCTGACCTTCACCGACAACGGCAACGGCATGAACTCTGAGAAACTGCACAAAATGCTCAGGTGGGACCTCCTGACCCTGCCTGCTGTAAATTCCACTCTGCCTCTGCTATTGCTCACTGTGTTCCTGCTTCTCATCCATAATTCACTGACTTGGCTGATAAATTCAGCATTTCTGAAGGTTCTAAAGGTCCAGGTGAGACTCCAGAGCAGGCAGATGCTGCTGAAGCTTCCCTGGAACATTGTCAGGGAACTTTTACCTCATAATTTCCTTTTATCCTTTCTCTCAGCCTTCCCTTTATGCTGTGGAAACTCTCTGTAGTGGCTGCTAGTGGAGATAAGGAGAATTCAAATATTTTTATTATTACTATTACTATTATTACTATTGTTATTATTACTACTACTACTACTACTGGAGATAAGCAGAATTCAAATATTTTTTTTTACTATCATCATAATCTTTATTATTGTTATTACTATTGTTATTGCTATTGTCAGAGATGAGAATTCAGATATTTTTACTATTATTATTTATTATTAATAGTAATAATGATAATGATAATAATAATTTGGTACATGAAATATGTGAGATCCAATTGCTAAAAGCACAAAGCACCAAGCACTCCCTGAGATGATGATGTTGATGATTATTATTATTATCTGAGATAAGGAGAATTCAACATATTATTATTATTATTATTATTATTAGTAGTAGTAGTAGTAGTAGTAGTAGTAGTAGTAGTAGTAGTAGTAGTAGTATTATTAGTATTAATAATAATAATAATAATAAAATAATAATAAAACAAAAATGTACATGAAATATGTGAGATCCAAGTGCTAAAAGCACAAAGGCATCAAGCACCCCCTAAGATTATGATGATGATGATTATAATTATTATCTGAGATAAGGAGAATTCAAATATAATTATAATAATAATAATAACAATAATATGCATTAAATATGTGAGATCCAAGTGCTAAAAGACAAAAAGCAGTCCCTGAGAGGGTCTGAGAGGGGATTTTGGTCACTGTGGGCACAGACACACTTGTTTTAAACTGTGGGCACAGACACACTTGTTTTATTTAATGAGAGAAAAAGGGATATTCAGCTCAAACCCATTGGAATATTAATAATAGAATGTATTGTAGAAAAATTAATGGGTTTTCTATTTTTTAAATGATTGTCTATTTATCTTTAGGATTGGAACTGATTTTTCTCTTATTTCTACAGTAGCAGAAAGCTTCTGTGCAATTTCTCTCAGTGTAAAAAATTGCTCTGCCTGTAGATTTAAATTTGAGCAAGCTTGAATTCAAACAGTTCTTTTTCCATTAGATACCATAATAAATCCTAAATTCCATGTGCAGTTTTACTGGAAGTGTGATACAGAAATGGAAAACTTGCAAATCAAACTTTATCTAGGAAGCAGGGAGAGGAAAAAGACAGGGTTAGGGGCTTTTATTAGTATTTATTGTGGAATTAAGGATAACTACCAGATTCTCATAAAAATGCTTTTTCATCTAATTCCAAACTTTGTATTCCATACTTATTTCTAAGTATGGATATTTCTGTTCCACACTTAAAAGTTGAAAGTAGATATCCCCGAGTTTTTGCTGTGTGATTTTAGCAGCATTGTCCAGGTGATTTTAGGATTTAGTTGTTCAGGAATCCCTGACTTCTAAAACAAGAGGGTTGGGTTAAATAATTTGCCAGTCCTGCACTTGCATCTCTTGAACCCTCAAGTTTTGCAGGGATTTTTTCAGGAGAACCTGACCCAGAGCAGAGGCTGGACAGAGCTAAAGAATAAAGCAGGGATTTATTAGGAGAACTCAATGGATGCACCTCAGGCAACACCAGAGCCCAGCCAGGGCTGCACCCAAGATGAACCAAAATGGTCCCAAAATGAACAACCAGTCCCAAGGTCTCTCACTTTTATCAGTTCTGCTCTGTGGCAGTCATTTTCTGGAAAAAATCCCCTTGCCCAGGATTTCTCCTGGGAAGCTGAGAAGCCCCAGAGAAAAAAGAAAACAAATTCTTTTCTCATTCACTTCTCCTGTGCTGTGCTCACATGTGGAATGTGTTTGGAGATTGTTTACCCACAGGTGATTGTTTCATTGCTTTCATGTCAATTGTTTTCACTTATTGACCAATCATGGTCAGTCTGTGTCAGGACTGGAGAGAGTCAGGAGTTTTCATTATTATCTTTTTAGCCTTCTGTCAGTATCCTTCCTGTATTCTTTAGTGTACTATTCTTTAATATAATCTAGTATCTTAAAATACTGAATTAGCCTTCTGAGAACATGGAGTCAGATTTACCATTCCTCCCTGCCATGGGGCACCCCACAAATCCAATACTGCTCCATTTGCATTTGCAGTTCATTGTCCAGTTCCAGCTTTAGGTTATGCAGTCTGTCTCAGTTTGCAAAGACATGAGTCTGCTAAGGAAGGCAGGAGCCTCCCCTGAAATGGAGAATGCAAACCCTCCCCACCCCTCTGAATTGCTATAAATTTTAAATTAAGGGGCTCTCAGGCAAAAATATGGGAGCAGGAAATAACAGTTCTTTAATAGGGAAGAAAATAAAAGGATAAAATGAACAATGCAGTGCAGCAAAACAACACTGCCAGAGCCAGAACCCAACCTGACACCCTGTGGGTCAGGGTGTTGGTGGCAGCCCCATTGGAATTGTGGCTCAGCCCTCCTGCAGTGTCAGGGCTGGTTCTGCTGGAGCAGGGATCCTGTAGAGAAGGATGGATTCTTCCTCTGAAGATCCAGGGGAAGCAGAGGCAGCTGCTGTTCCTCTGGGGAATCCAGTGCAGAAGCCGTGCTGGTGTTCCAGAATCTCCAGATTATATCTGGGTAGCAATGCTTGGCTCCTCCCTCTGGGCCCACATCTCCCAATGGGATGCTGCAGTTCTTATCAGCCATGCAGTGACATTCAATAGCTGTTATCAGCAGATGTCCCCTCCTGAGGGAGGAGTGACTGTGGATGAGATAAGGCAAACTGCCCACTTGACAAAAGACAGCTGCCATACAGATGGTGATAGAATCCATCTTGCCTTGCAGTCTGGAACACAGTCCCACCCTGCTTGTTCTTCTCTCTCCAGCCCACAGTGTTTGTGCTCTGGGGCTGAGATTTGGATCATTTGTCCTTGGTGCCCAGCTGGAGCAGACAACTTTTATAAAAAATCCTTTCCTTAGGATTTTGTCCTCCTGAGAAGCTGAGAGGCCTCAGGAACAAAATGTAAACATTGGTTATCTGCTGCTGTGGAATGCAGCGGGTGCATCTGTGATTGGTCCATGTTGGAGGTTTATAATTAATGGCCAATCACAGCCCAGCTACCTCGGCTCTCTGTCCGAGCCACAAACCTTTGTTTTCATTCTTTTCTTTTCTTAGCTTAGCCAGCCTTCTGAGTGAGGAGAACTTTTTCTTCTATTCTTTTAGTATAGTTTTAATGTAATATATCTCATAAAATAATAAATCAAACCTTCTGAAATATGGAGTCAGATCTCCGTCTCTTCCCTCAACACATGACCCTTGTTGGAAAAAGGCTCCCAATATTCCCAGTTAGATTGTGCCTGGGCCAGTCTGACCCTCGCTGCTGGGCCAAAGGCAGCAACTGCGGTGTGTCACCCCAGAGATACCTTGGCTTGCTGGAGATTGCAGCTGGGCACTGAACAAATCCAGGCTTGGTAGGAACCCCGTTTACCTCAGGAGGAATGGCTTCAGGCGATGGTGAAGAGAAAAGGAGAGGATTCTGCTGGAGGGTTTAACCTCCAGAGGTTTATTCCATGGTTACAGAGGTCTGAACGTGAGCAACTGCTCCAACAGAACCCGGCCGCATGGTCTGATCACCTTTTGAAGCTCAGGGCCAGGGGGAGGGGAGGTACAGGTGAGCCACCAACCAGGTGAGAGGGGCAGAGTCTCAGGGGAAGATGACACCCAGACAGGCCAATGACCCCTGGGCATGGGGGCATCCTTTGAACTTGACCAAGCACACGACGCCTTGCTGGAATGTTCAGCCTGATTGACAGGACTCACTCAGCATGGGGGCAAGGGGGAAGGGAGAGAGGTGTAGGCACACCTGGGGGGATGACCTGGAAGGCCAAAATGGGACAATACAGCACACCACAACAAGCACCGTCACACCCAGCTGGAACAGGAATTGTTTTGTGTCCCTGCTCTGTGCACAGAGCTCACCACCCCATAATCTGAAGCTCGGACACACACCCTAAAGCAGCACAGAATGTGAAATCCATAAAAGCTCCAAGCTGAGGCCTCACCCTCCCGTGCTCTCCCGTTGCAGCTTCGGTTTCAGCGAGAAGTCGGTGATGAACGGCCGCGTCCCCGTGGGGCTCTACGGCAACGGCTTCAAGTCGGGCTCCATGCGCCTGGGCAAGGACGCCATCGTCTTCACCAAGAACGGTGACACCATGAGCGTGGGGCTGCTGTCCCAGACCTTCCTGGAGGTCACCAAGGCCGAGCACGTCATGGTGCCCATCGTCACCTTCACCAACCAGCATATCCTTCCTGGTGCCCGGGCACGGCTGGGGCTGCGGGCTTGGGGATAACGCACAGAGCAACGCTTGGGCGGTTTGGAGGTGTTGGCGGTGTTAGCGTTCAAAACCACGTCATCACGGGGATTATATGCGGTGCTTTTTATGAAGAGCTCTGGGAATCGGGGGATATTCAACCCAAATCTGACTCCGACCATATATCCGAAACGCTCATGTTTTATACTCTATCGTTACATAACTTTCATGTTAATTATTAAACTTATATTGTTCTATTGTATACATAAATTTAGCCCCTCTCTGAATTTCCAACATAGTTTCTCATTATTCTTCTTATGGTTATATAATAATTACATTTAATTACTAAACAATCATCACATCTAACAATTTATGAATTTATATGAAAATTTGAATCAAATTTTCAAATTTATGTATCGGTGCTTATATTGAAATTTCAAATTTATATAAAAAATTTAAACTTATATCAATTTTTAAATTTAATTTTATATCAAATTTAAAATTTGATATAATTTATAACAATTTATGCGAATATTTATATGAATTTATATGAAAATTTGAATCAAATTTTCAAATTTATATATCAGTGCTTATATCAAAATTTCAAATTTATATAAAGAATTTAAACTTATATCAATTTTTAAATTTTATTTTATATCAAATTTAAAATTTGATATAATTTATAAAAATTTGATATAATTTATAACAATTTCTGTGAATATTTATATGAATTTATATGAAAGTTTATATCACATTTTCAAATTTATATATCGGATTTTATATCGAAATTTCAAATTTATATAATTTTTAATATAATTGTTGTATAAAATTTTTAATTTGATATAATTCATATCAAAAATGAGTTTATACAAAAAAATTCTATCCAAATTTTTCATTTTCAAACATATATGGATATTTATATCAAAATTTTCTCCTTGGAGAGGAGTCACAAAGCAGCAGGTTGTGGGATTGCTGTAATTGGTTCAAACTCGGAGCCTTGCAGGAGTTCTGGGATGTGCAGTGGGATTTGGGCACTGGGTGCTCTGACATTCCCCTGGGATGTGCAGTGGGATTTGGGCACTGGGTGCTGACATTCCCCTGGGGTGTGCAGTGGGATTTGGGCACTGGGTGCTGACATTTCCCTGGGATGGTCAGTGGGATTTGGCCCTGGGTGCTGACATTCCCCTGGGGTGTGCACTGGGATTTGGGCACTGGGTGCTGACATTTCCCTGGGATTTGGGCACTGGGTGCTGACATTCCCCATTTGCTGCAGTGGGATTTGGGCACTGGGTGCTGACATTCCCCATTTGCTGCAGTGGGATTTGGGCACTGGGTGCTGACATTCCCCTGGGGTGTGCAGTGGGATTTGGGCACTGGGTGCTGACATTGCCCTGGGATTTGGGCACTGGGTGGTGACATTTCCCCATTTGCTGCAGTTCCCCTCCAGTCCCTGTCCCTGTCCCTGTCCTTGACTCAGCCCACGGCAGCTCAGTGACCCTGCAGAGTGCAGGAACAGCCTCAGGGCCATCCTCACCCACTCCCTGTTCTCCACTGAGGAGAAGCTGCTGGCAGAGCTCGATGCCATCATTGGCAAGAAGGGCACCAGGATCATCATCTGGAACCTCAGAAAGTAAGAGAAACCCAGTCCCTTACCTCTCTTTAATTTCACATTTTCTTTCAGTATTTGCAAGCATAGAAGGATTTGGAACCTCAGAAAGTAAGAGAAACACAGTCTTTTACATCTCTTTAATTTCACATTTTCTTTCAGTGTGTGCAAACATAGAAGGATTTGGAATCTTAGAAAGTAAGACAAACCCAGTCTCTTACCTCTCACTTTTCACATTTTCTCTCAGTGTGTGCAAACACAGAAGGATTTGGAATCTTACAAAGTAAGAGAAATCCAGTCTTTTACATCTCACTAATTTCACATTTTCTTTCAGTGTGTGCAAACATGGAAGCATCTGGAACCTCAGTAAGAGAAACCCAGTCCCTTACCTCTCACTAATTTCATATTTTCTTTCAGTGCATACAACCAAAGAAGGATTTGGAATCTTAGAAAGTAAGAGAAATCCAGTCTCTTACCTCTCATTAATTTAATATTTTCTTTCAGTGTGTGCAAACATAGAAGCATCTGGAACCTTAGAAAGTAAGAGAAATCCAGTCCCTTACCTGTCAATAATTTCACTCTTTGCACACACTGAAAAAAACATAGAAGGATCTGGAATTTTAGAAAACAAGAGAAACCCAGTCCCTTACCTCTCTTTAATTTCACATTTTCTTGCAGTATTTGCAAGCATAGAAGGATTTGGAATCTTAGAAAGTAAGAGAAAGCCAGTCTCTTGCCTTTCATTAATCTCATATTTTCCTTTAGTCTGCACAAATACAGAAGGATTTGGAATCTTAGAAAGTAAGAGAAATCCAGTCTCTTACCTCTCACTTTTCACATTTTCTCTCAATGTGTGCAAACACAGAAGGATTTGGAACCTCAGAAAGTAAGAGAAACGCAGTCTTTTACATCTCTTTAATTTCACATTTTCTTTCAGTGTGTGCAAACATGGAAGCATCTGGAACCTCAGTAAGAGAAATCCAGTCCCTTACCTCTCACTAATTTCATATTTTCTTTCAGTGCATACAAACAAAGAAGGATTTGGAATCTTAGAAAGTAAGAGAAATCCAGTCTCTTACCTCTCACCAATTTCACATTTTCTTTCAGTGCATGCAAATATAGAAGGATTTGTAATGTTAGAAAGTAAGAGAAATCCAGTCTCTTGCCACTCATTAATTTAATATTTTCTTTCAGTGTATACAACCAAAGAAGGATTTGGAATCTTACAAAGTAAGAGAAATCCAGTCTTTTATCTCTCACTAATTTCACATTTTCTTTCAGTGTGCAAACATGGAAGAATTTGGAATTTTAGAAAGATAAATCCAGTCTCTTACCTCTCATTAATTTAATATTTTCTTTCAGTGTGTGCAAACATAGAAGGATTTGGAATCTTACAAAGTAAGAGAAATCCAGTCTCTTACTTTTCACTAATTTAATATTTTCTTTCAGTGCATACAAACAAAGAGGGATTTGGAATGTTAGAAAGTAAGAGAAATCCAGTCTTACATCTCACTAATGTCACATTTTCTTTCAGTGTTTGCAAACACAGAAGTATTTGGAATCTTGGAAAGATAAACCCTGTCTCTTACCTGTCATTAATCTCACATTTTCTTCCAGTGTTTGCAAACATAGAAGCATCTGGAACCTCAGTAAGAGAAATCCAATCTCTTACCTCTCATTAATTTAATATTTTCTTTCAGTGTGTGCAAACATAGAAGGATTTGGAACCTTAGAAATTCAGGGAAATCCAGTCTCTTACCTCTCATTAATTTAATATTTTCTTTCATTGTATGCAAACACAGAAAGATTTTGAATTTCTTTGTGTGTGGAATAACTGGAACAAGCTGTGTGCAGTTTACACATTTGAGTCCAGCTTCCCATTTTTTTATTTTAGCAAATCACTGAGGAATTCCCCTTTTTTCCTTCTTTCCTGGCTCCACCACAACACCTCCTTTTGCATTTGCTTTTTTCCCCCCTTTAATTAATACATTTTCCCATCTTCATTCTTAGAGACAAAAATGACAAACCAGAATTTGACTTTGACAAGGACAAATACGACATCAGAATTCCAGAAGACTTGGATGAAACAGGCAAAAGAGGCTACAAAAAACAGGAGAGGATGGACCAGATTGTTCCAGAAAGTGATTACTCCCTAAGAGTACGTGTTGGGTCTTTAAAATTGGGATTATTTTTGGAAGCTGGGGGGTGTAAATGTTTTAATTCTAACAGAATCTGTTTTCTAGGCTTACTGCAGTATTTTGTACCTGAAGCCAACCATGCAGATCATCCTGAGAGGGCAGAAAGTGAAAACACAGCTGGTTTCCAAAAGTTTGGCCTTCATTGAGAGGGATATTTACAGACCCAAATTTCTCAATGTATCCTTTAATATTTCCTTTGCAGAACTGAATTCTGTGACTGGATTTTGTTCAGTTCTGTTGATACATTTGGGGTTATTTTTTGTGGGGTTTTTGGTGTTTTTTTTGTTTGGTTTTTTGTTGTTGTTGTTTTGTTCTGTTTTTTTTTAAGTCCTACTGAAGGAATTGTCTCAATATAAGAAAAGAAAGCTCTTAAGGCCCACTCAGAGTAACTCTTATTTTTTGTGTTCTCTGAAATTCACCCTATTTTTCCTTAATATCTGCCCAAAGGCCAAAACAGTCAGAATTACTTTTGGATTTAACTGCAGGAACAAAGATCACTATGGAATAATGATGTACCACAAAAACAGACTCATCAAAGCTTATGAAAGAGTTGGCTGTCAGTTAAAGGTAAGAAATTGAGGCTTCAGAGTATTTTAACATCTTGATAAATTCCATTCAAACACTGATTTAAAAAAATATGGATGGAAAGCAAGATATTGATGTATACTTTATAACATCACCTTTTTTTACTGTGTGCAGAAGTTAAAAATTGGATTAAGTTGTTTGGTTTTGAGGCTGTTTGATACAAAAATGAGTTTGATACAAATATGAATGTGAGCACATCTTTCAGGACAAAAAGAGGGGTAAAGCAGAGGATTTGTTCTTTAGGGGTTTATATCAAGACTTTCTCCTTGCAGAGCAGTCACAAGCCAGAAAATCCTTTTTACCCAGTGTAGATACAGTTAATAATTACCTCCAGCAAACTCTTGCAATATTGGCATGGATTTTGTGTTGGTTTTCCTGATAAACTTTAATTCCTTGCAGGCAAACAACATGGGTGTGGGTGTTGTTGGGATTATTGAGTGCAACTTCCTAAAACCAACTCACAACAAACAGGATTTTGACTACACCAATGAATACAGGTAATTTTATCTGCATTTTCTAGCCCATATTATTATTTCCTGGGAAACACTTGATAAAGCTGCTTCTTTAAATAGGAAGAATACAATTTTCTGGTGTTGTGGCCAAACCTAGTTTAAATGCAAACAGTTCTTTTTAGATCCTTTTTTTGTCTGCCCTCCTCTTTCCTTATAAATATTTTCCCACAATAGCCACAGCACCTTGTTCCCATGTTTTTCCTGGATATTCTTTAGTTGCTGTTCAGGAGGAGGCATTTTCCATGTGCCCAGCAGGGCTTTTAATGTGGATTTTAATGTGGAAATGTTGGGCATTGATTGCAAACATTGATTGAACCATTTCCTGTGTGTGGCACCAGCAGTTCCCTTGGCACAGGAGCTGGGGATGCCCTGGGCAGGCACAGGGAGCAGGGAATTTTTCCACTTTTTGGAGTGTTTTGAACACTTTACATGAAAAGGAGGTTTCCTCAATCCCTTGGGTTTGATTTGTGTGTCAGCACCCCAGGAAATCTGGAATTTGTGCCCAACCATGTCCAAAAACTGTAATTAAGTCAATATCCAGACAAGGGGGGAGAATCAGAGGATTATTAAAGCTGGGAAAGACCTCCAGACCTTAGAGTGCCCCATCCAGTTGTTCCTGGACACAGCTTTGGGGTGGAGGAGTGAGTTCATCTTACAATTAAATTATAATGAGCCAAGTTCATCTGAGGAGAGGGAATTCACCCAGCTGCTGCTTCATTAACGAAACAGCTTGTGCTGTCCTGGCTGCTCTGTCAGCTCCTGGGGCCATGGAGTTCCCATTCCTGCAGGGATTCCAGCAGGGCCTGGCTGGGGTGTCCCCACTCTGCTGAGCTCTTTGTCACAGGAGCATTCCCCATGGCAGCTGCATTCATTCCATGCAGCAGCAGCAGCTGCATTTCCCCTCTGCTTTCAGTGCTGTGAATGGGAATGGAACTCCCCAACTTTGTCTGGTGTTACCCCCAGCCACCTCCCCTGCACTTGGGACGTGGGTGGGCACAGGGACACCACACTTGAGACAGATCCTGGGAAGCTTCTTGTGCCAGGAGTGCTCCAGGATTTCACAAAATATTTTGTTTTGGGCTGGAAAGTTGTGAACCCCATGGAAAGGTGCCCTGCACTTCTCCCTCCCCACAAAGGGGACGTGGTCCCGTGTCGCAGACGTTTCTTCACAGAAATCCTTTCTTTTGGATTTCTGTGTGTTCTGGAGGCCAGAGGCCTCAGAAGACAAGGTAAACAATTATTATCAGCTGCTGTAGAATGTAACAAGAGTTTTCTTGATTAGCTCATTTTCTATGTTTATAATTAAGGGCCAATCACAAAGTGTAAACCAAAAACTCAGTCCTTAAGCACAACTTTGTTGTAGATTCTTTCTATCTATTCTTAGCTAGCTTAGCTGCTCTGCAAACCTCTCTCTATACTCTATTTAGCATAGTTATAATGTATTCTATATAATATATAATAAATCAAGCCTTCTGATTCAAGAAACAAAATTCACCATGTCTCTCTCTCACCACCAGCGCCCACTCAGGCGCAGTAACAGTCCCATCCATGGCTCACTGCTCCTTTCTGCCCTTCTGTGTCCCCTGGCTCAGCAGTTCCTGCAGAGCTGACCTGGATCCAAGCTCTGCTCACACTTGGAGTTCACTGCACAAACATTGGTGTTGGTGTGAGGCCCAGGGCTGGGCTGGTTACTCATGCACTGGATTGCTCAGAGCCGGATTCCAGGGGCTGCCCTCCCCTCCCCTTTGTGGTTGTTGCTCACCTCTCCCTCCTGGGCGTGCCAGCTCGGGCAGTCCCTGAGCTGCACCGAACAAAAAACTCAGAAACAAAACTGAAAATTACCCTGAGTGAAACTGAGCTGCTCCTTTCATCAGAGTGCAGAGTTTGTATCAAATGTTTGCCAGCTCCTTGTTGTAAAGTTGGACATCAGCCTGAGAGTAGCCATGAACCTGCACTTGGGATGTGCAGGAACAGCCAGAACCAAGGTCAGCTGCTGGATTGCTTTTGTGCTTTTTTAAATTCCCAGCTTGAGGCTGAGCTGGTGAAGCCCCTCCAGGATTTGCTCTGTCCATCAGCAGCACTTTTGATTTCAGTCTTTGTGCTCTGACTTGTATTTCCAGGAGTTCCTTTGCTGACAAATATGACTTCAGACAATTCCTCACTTCTACAGGTTTCTAAATAAAAACTTTTTATAAAAGAAAAAAGGAAAAGCTTTTTTCCCACTCTTATGCAATTAGGAATATTAAAGTGGTTCATGCACTTTTTCTGTCACTGGAGTTTATAAAGTTTTTTTCTGTGCTAGAATTGGATTGTTCAAGGTGATCTTTAAATTCTTTTCTTTGCAGACTCACAATAGCAGCACTGGGAGAGAAGCTCAACGATTACTGGAACGAGATGAAAACCAAGAAAAACGAGGAATATCCCTTGGCTCTGCCCGTCGAGGAGATCCAGTGAGTCCCGTGTGTGACAGCAGGGAGCTGAGCACTCTGTCCCTGGTCTGTGTGACAGCAGAGCCCTCCCTGTTGTGCAGGTGCTGACTGGTTTGGGTTTTTCAGGAAACAGCCTGACCAGACGTGGGTGCAGTGCGACGCCTGCCTCAAGTGGCGCAAGCTGCCGGACGGGATCGAGCACCTGCCCGAGAAGTGGTACTGCTCCCTGAACCCCGACCCCCAGTTCAGGTAAGGGACACCCCGTCCCCACAGCCCCCTGGCAGCAGCAGGGCTGCTCAGCTCCTTCTCCTGTGCGGTTTGCTCTGTTCTCTTCCTTCCCTCAGGAATTGTAACGTGCCAGAAGAGCCGGAGGATGATGATTTAATACACCCCACGTACGAGAAAACCTACAAGAAAAAGTGAGTTCTGAGACTTCTACAGGGCTCTAAACACTGCCAAGGACAGCTGGGCAGCATTTGGGGTGACAGTCCAGCTCCCAGAGAGATGTTCCAGAGGATTTGGCAGTGTGGGAACAATCAGTTTGGGGTGTCCTATAGATAAATGAACAATCAGTTTGGGATGTCCCATCAATAAATGAACAATCAGTTTGGAATGTCCCAGAAATAAATGGATAATCAGCTTGGGATGTCCTATAAATAAATGAACAATCAGTTTGGGGTGTCCTATAAATAAATGAACAATAGTTTGGGATGTTCCATCAATAAATGAACAGTCAGTTTGGGACATCCCATCCATAAATGAACAGTCAGTTTGGGATGTCCCAGAAATAAATGAACAATCAGTTTGGGACATCCCAGAAATAAATGAACAATCAGTTTGGGACATCCCAGAAATAAATGAACAATCAGTTTGGGACATCCCAGAAATAAATGAACAGTCAGTTTGGGATGTCCCATCAATAAATGAACAGTCAGTTTGGAATATCCCAGAAATCAATGAACAATCAATTTGGGGTGTCCTATAGATAAATGAACAATCAGTTTGGGACGTCCCATCAATAAATGAACAATCAATTTGGGCTTTCTCAGAAATAAATGAACAATCAGTTTGGGACATCCCATCAATAAATGAACAATCAGTTTGGGGTGTCCTATAGATAAATGAACAATCAGTTTGGGCTGTCTCAGAAACAAATGAACAATCAGTTGGGACATCCTATAAATAAATGAACAATCAGTTGGGATGTCCTATAGATAAATGAACAATCAGTTTGGGACATCCCATCAATAAATGAACAATCAGTTTGGGACATCCCATAAATAAATGAACAATCAGTTTGGGATGTCCCATCAATAAATGAACAATCAGTTTGGGATGTCCTATAAATAAATGAACAATCAGTTGGGATGTCCCAACAATAAATGAACAATCAGTTTGGGGTGTCCTATAAATAAATGAACAATCAGTTGGGATGTCCCAACAATAAATGAACAATCAGTTTGGGGTGTCCTATAAATAAATGAACAATCAGTTGGGATGTCCCAACAATAAATGAACAATCAGTTTGGGATGTCCTATAGATAAATGAACAATCAGTTTGGGGTGTCCCATCAATAAATGAACAATCAGTTTGGGATGTCCCATCAATAAATGAACAGTCAGTTGGGATGTCCTATAAATAAATGAACAATCAGTTTGGTACATCCCATAAATAAATGAACATTCAGTTTGGGATCCCATCAATAAATGAACAGTCAGTTTGGGATATCCCATAAATAAATGAACAATCAGTTTGGGACATCCCATAAATAAATGAACAATCAGTTTGGGATGTCCTATAAATAAATGAACAATCAGTTGGGATGTCCCATTAATAAATGAACAATCAGTTTGGGGTGTCCTATAGATAAATGAACAATGAGTTTGGGATGTCCCATCAATAAATGAACAATCAGTTTGGGATCCCATCAATAAATGAACAATCAGTTTGGGGTGTCCTATAGATAAATGAACAGTCAGTTTGGGATGTCCCATCAATAAATGAACAATCAGTTGGGATGTCCCATAAACAAACTCTGAGGGCTCTTAGGAGACCTTGGCTGTGTAACTTTCAAAGGCCCACACTGAAGCATATTGAAAAGATCAGTACATTTATTTAGGAATAAAAGGGTTCTTAGCTAAGGTGTATGACAAAAACTGATTTAGGTAATTGTGATGCTGCCTTATATTCCAGAAGTGGGAGTTTGGGGTTGTTGTAAATATTTTAATCAATAATCTAGAGGGAACTTGTTGGAAGTTAAGCTAACCTCAGATAAGCTTCCAGCTTTCTGAGGAAATTTTCATTCAATAAACAAGAATACTTGGATTATTGTACCTAGATGAGGAGTATTGTTTGCTTTTAGATCTTAGATTTAGTTTTTATAATGAATGAACAGTTTGAATCTAAACTTTTCATTTCTATTCTTTCCTTGCTGCTGTGCAGGGACAGGGAAAAACTGAAGAGGAGACTGGAGTACAGCCACCAGGTAACTGCTGGGGCTGCCAGGAGCCTGCCCTGGCTCTGCTTCAACATCCACTTGTACTTTGCAGGATTTGCTCACCATGAGGAAACCCCAAATCCCCTTTCTTAGCTGGAAAATCCACCACCTTTCTCCTTAGGAAGGGGTTTGAGAGGGACAAAGGTCCCTGGGCAGAACTGGAGGGGATGGCAGTCACTGGTGGCTGTTTTTATGGCAGGACACCCAGTTCTTGAAAGAAGACGTTAAAATCCCAACAGATCCCTTGAAAGGGGATTTGTTGGAGACAGATGTGATGAGGACATAAAAGTAAAGATGCCCCTAAAAGTGGGGATGTCAGTGGGGACAGACAGAGGTGGAACAGCTACACTTGTGCAGGGAGACACTCAAATTCAGGTTAAACCCAGATGCAGATCCAGGTGTTTGATGGGGAGGTCTGGATTCTAACTCAGAATCAAATTTTTTAAGTAGGATTTCATTTCAGTTGCATTCAAAGTCAATTTCTGACCTAAGATCATTTCTGGGGAAGAGATGCTGCATGTGCTGTTTTAACCTATTTATTTCATTTTACTGTTTCTCTGCCATTGAATCTCCCCCACTACAAAAGGAATTTCGAAAAGTGAAAAAATTGCTCATTTTGGGCCAATTGAGTGAACCCTGAGCAGCTCTCCCAGAGATGTCTGTCCTGGTGGGCAAACTCCAGACAGAGACACAGCTTGGGAAAAGCTCTTGCCTGGGATTCTGCACAGCACTTTAAAATGAAAAAGTGGATTTGCAGTAGTCTAGTCAGCATTTATCATCCCAAAATCCTGAGCCAGGGTTCAAGGAGGTACTTGGATATAGAAATGTCAGAATTTTAGGTGTTGGTATATAAAGAATTGCTTAAATCTCTCCTGAAGAATCTACTAATATCTGTTTATTTCCATTCTTAACTTACATTGTCTTATAGATCAATAATGAAATATTTTTAAAAACATCTGTTTCTTCAAGTAAAGACTTCAAACCATTCTCATCTTCGAGTGCAAAGGAAGCTCTTCCAAGGTTACTTATACCAAAATCCTCAGATGCTTCTGTAAGAAGATCTCTGCCCATTTTAATTAAAGTATCTTCTCCTCATTTGGATGCTGATAGCAGGTGAGTGGACCTGTACAAAGGAGATTCCTGTTTATTTCTAAAATTAATAAATTAATGAAAATGATGGGGAGAAATTAATGAAAATGATTGGGGGAAGCTTCAGCTGCTGAAATTCCTGTGGGAATTCTGGGGGCATGGGAAGCTCCAGGAGACTTTGTCAAGTACAAAAGTGAATGTAAGAAAATGAGAGAGGAGCATTTTTAGTGATTTGTCTGCTAAGGAACAGAATTTGTGTTCTCCACACTCCACAGGCTTTCAGTTCTCCTGAAACTCTGTGGGGGTGTTCTGGGGATACCGGGTGTGTTTCAGAATAATGTGGGAGTGTGGATGGCAGGCACTCGTTTTTACAGGAATTTATTCTGATTAAAATCCCATGCAGGTGACTTTTTTGAGTGGTCATTTTTGAGCAGTGCTCAGAGAAACACTGCACGTGCTTGGAAACAAATAATTCGGCAAAGAATTTAAGCAAATAAAGTGATGATTTTAATATTTTAATAAATAATGATTATTTTAATGTTTTCCTCCTCAGCCTCAAAAGGAGGACGCAGAGCTGTGCGACACCCGTGTCCCTAAAGACGCCTCGGCTCAGTGACAAAACATTCAACAACCACGAGGAGGAGGATGATGATGATGAAGATGTCATCATTTTAGAGGAGAGCAGCACTCCAAAGCCTTCAGCAGATCCTGATGTTCCTGTGGTAAAAACAGAATGCATCAATTTGGATCAGGAGGAGACGCAGCAGGAAAACTCTGCCGTGGGGGAACCTTGCGGTGCCACCACTTCAGAGGCAAGGAGTGAACAGCTGAGCTCAGCAACACAGACAGAGCTCCCAAAGCTGGTGGTGAAAAAGGAGGAGGTGGAAGACATCCCAGTCCAGGTCCCTGGGCCAGGGGTGGAAAAGGAGCAGCCCAAGGTCAATGGTGTTCCTGAGACATCTGTAGAGATGGAAAATGAACTGAAAAATCAGCTGCAATCATTGAACAGAGAAAAAGAAATGTACCAAAGCAAATGTGAAGCGTTAACCAAACAGGTGCAAACACTGGAGCAGCAGCTTTTGGAGATGAATAATAAATATGTGAAAAAGGAGATGTGCCATCAGGCCACGGAGACAGCTCCCTCCTGGGAAGAAGGGAACGCTGATGGGAGGAGCCTGGCAGAGGTGACAGCTCTCTATGAGCAGGCCCTGGGCGAGATGGCAACGCTCAGGGAGCAGTGCAGCACCCTGCAGAACCTAAAGACTGAGTGCAGCAAATGTGCTGATGGAGAGAGCAGGAGTGAGCTGGATGAGATGGCCGTGCAGCTGGATGATGTTTTCAGGCAGCTGGACAAGTGCACCACTGAGAGGGACGGCTACAAAAGCCAGGTAACCTGCTAAAACACTCCTAACACTGTCATCATCTCTATTTCTTACTCCCTGTTTCACAGCACTTCTACTACACAAGGTTTTGAATAGTTTGCACAGCTTTATTTTTCTTTTGATTGGCAGATTGAAGTCCTGGAAGTGGAGAAGAACCAAATGGCCTGTCAGTGTGAGGAGCTGAAGGCAGAGCTGGCTCAGTTAAAAGCTTCAATCCCCCAGGCTGTAGCACGTGCAAATGATTCTACCACCAGTAATGTAGAAGACTCTGTAAATTTTTCTGATGGAGAAAGGTATCAGTTTTGTTCTTTCTAGATGTTATTTCAAGATTTTTGTTTGTTGGTTGTATTTCAAGTGTTTTGATGAAGGTTATGTTTGATAATTGTATAATAAAATGTGATGCTTGCAATTCTTTTCTACTGCCTTTTGTGACTCCTAACTAATGTTGTTGTTTTTTTCTTTTTTATCAAGTGATGTTTGTGATTTATGATTTGTGTGAGCAGGATTGGCCCCAACAGAATAGCAAACAGATACTTCTGCAAATATCCCAAATGTTGAATAATTTCTAAACACAACTTGCAAACCAAGGAGAGAAAAGGGAGGCAGGAAAGAGGAGGGTGATCATTATTTTCTGCTGTAATGAACTTCACTTTGAGAGCCTGTTTTTCCTCTCTTGAATCAAGTGAAGAGTCTGGATTTGAAACTTTCCTGTAAGAACTCCTTGCTGCAGGCAAATCCTGTGGAATCAGGGTCTGGGGTGTGTCTTGGAATTCAACAAGGATTGAAACTTCCAGCTGGAGAGCTTGGAGCTCTTGGGAAGTGGGAACAGCACACACAGGAAAAACCCAGAGCAGGGGGAAGCAGAGTGAGCTGAGGTCCCTGCTAGGGGAGAATCAAAGGGGGAGCATCAGCTGGGATAAAAGGGGACTCAATTAAGGGATCAATTCAGCAAATTGATCCATGGGACCAGATGAGAGGCATTTCAGAGGGAGCTGAGGGCCTTGTGGTATCTGCAGAAGTTAACATTCCTGGAAAAAGGCAGTTGTTATGCTCATATTTAGGACAGCCAGAGCTCCATCCTGTCACTGCAGCCTCAATCCCAGGGAAAACATGGAATAAATCTGCCTGGAAGCCACCTGGAGCCCCATGTGAGTCAAAAGGGAGTAAGGACAAACAGCATGGGGTGACTGAGGGCACACTGGGGAGCAGCAGCAAGGCCAAGAATGGAAAAGGCTTTTGCACCTCGAGTCCTGTGTCCACTTCTGTGCCACTTTAAAAGGACATTGAGGGGCTGGAGTGTGGCCAGGGAGGGGCTGGAAAACATCCAGGGAGAAGCTGCTGAGGGAGCTGGGGAGGCTCAGCCTGGAGAAAAGGGGATCAGGGGGGACCTCAGTGCTCTGCACAGCTCCTGCCAGGAGGGGCAGGGAAAGGAGGAGAGGAAATGGCCTCAGATGGCACCAGGGCAGGCTCAGGTTGGAGACTGGCACAGAAAATTTCCCTGGCAGAGTGGTCAGGCCTTGGGCTGAGCTGCCCAGGGAGGTTTGGAGTCACTGTGGGAGTGTTCAGGAGGAGCCCTGGGGGTGTCATTTTGGGGGATTGTTGGATTGGATAATCCCAAAGTTCTCTTCCAGCCAAATGAACTCAATACATTCCTGATGCCATCAAATTGGAGAGAGCACAGTAGGGCAGAGCTGCTGCTGAGGGACTTTGACCAATTGGACAGATGAGCTGGAAAAAAATCCCCTGAAAATTCCACAGAGCACCTGTGAACTCCTGCCGGGGCAGAAGCTGGAGGAAGTCCCAGTGGTGCTGGGGTGGCAGGGCAGTGACAGCCAGCACAGCGACACCCAGCACAGCGACACCCAGCACAGTGACAGCCAGCACAGTGACAGCCAGCAGTGACAGCCAGGACAGTGACACCCAGCACAGTGACAGCCAGCAGTGACAGCCAGGACAGTGACACCCAGCACAGTGACAGCCAGCAGTGACAGCCAGGACAGTGACACCCAGCACAGTGTGACAGCCAGCACTGCGCTCTGCTGGTGGCACCTCCCCGCTCCTGCTGGGCTGGGCTGGGCCGGGCCGGTGACTCCTCCCTGCTGCCGGGCATTGGCAGCCCAGCCACGGAGTGCTGGATCCAGAGTGGAGAATAACCTGCATAATTTCCACAGACTCAGTCTTAAAAAAGAAATTGACTCACATTAAAAATTACCTGTCAGCATTTAATTTTTTTTTTCATTATAGCTCTGATGTGTGTTTATTAAAAGAATTAGCAAAAAAATGCAGGAGTTGGAAGTAACTTTCCCCACAAGTTGGTGGAGATATGGCAGCAGTGGGAGAGCTGGAGAAAGGATCTGAGAGTAGAAGGAAATGGGCCACAGAAGGGATGGCTCATGATCAAAAACAGTTTGATGAGGAAGAGGACACAGCAAAGACATCCAGGAAAGAAACCAAAAAAAGGGAGGCACAGCCTTTTCCCTGGGCTAGAACTCTCACTTCCTGTTTATATTTTAAAGCCTTTGGACCAACTCCTCTTTCTTGCCTTCTCCTCTCTTTTTCTCTCCTTTTGTTCCTGTGGGTTGTGGTAGTTTGGGTTTCTAAATGGATAAAAATCCCAGGCCTTAAAACTGCTTTGAGAAATACAGGTGGTGTGGGGGAAAGGATTGTACCAATGCTTATTGTGAAATATTTCTGACAGGAATTCAGTTTAGTATTGGTTTGAAACGCTGAGGGAAAATTTGAGGGAATATCCCCCTTCAAGCTGAAAACTGAAGAAGAGCTTGGAAAACCTGACAGATTTAGAAATGATCTTGATGCAGCTTTACCTGCATCCATTATTTTTGTTGTTTTGTGGGAGTCATGGAGCACCCCCAGCAGGATTGTGAGTGCAGCTGTGCCAGGTGAGCTCTGAAGGCAGAATCCATCCCCAGCTAATGCTGTGCTGCTCTCTCCCCAGCCTGAAGCTGCGCTCCCTGCGAGTGAACGTGGGACAGCTCCTGGCCACCATCATGCCCGACCTGGACCTGCAGCAAGTGAATTATGACATTGATGTGGTGGATGAAATCTTAGGGCAGGTGGTGGAACAAATGCATGAAATCAGCAGTACTTAAAATCTCGGTGTTTTAGCAGAGTTTTATTGCTCTTCCATTGTAACCTGTAGGTTCCAGACTGTAAATGGGGCTGCTTCACTTTATATATTTGACATAGTTGGATCTCTCAGTGTAAATATTCCACATTTAGCTGTTCACTTCCTCCTCAAGGAGCACTGTCAATACTGACCCTCCCTGATGTACTTAATTAAGGATTTTGCTTTGGAAATGTATTTGTAATTAAATTTGCAGATATTTTTACTATTAGGAATCTTAATACTTTTCTACAGACACCTTTTGGTTGACTTTGGATCTTATATAAGCATTAATACCTGTGAGTATTTCCTCTTTTGAAGTAGTGAAATATCTTAGAAATGCAAAGAAAAAAGAACATCCTTGATTTCCTTCCCAGAGTTGTGTATCCCACAGTGTTGTTCCATTGCTCCCAGCAGTGTTCTGTGTTGCATTCATGGGATAGAAATGTGAGTAGTAGGTGAGAATTTGGGCCATATTTGGAGAATATTTGTGTGGTACTACCAAAAGAAGGGTTCTTAAGGGTTTTATCCTGAAAACTGGGGATGGACCAGTTGGATGGAAGCACTTGGAAAAGGAGGGATGTTTCTTTATCTGTGGTGTAAACAACAGGGTGAAAATGTTCAGCTTCAACAGCTTTAGACAGTTTTTATTTCAGGCAGGAAAAGGGAATTCCTCTTTTTCACATCTCCCCCTTTAGAGTTATGTGCTCTAAATCTTCCCATTTTTCCATGATCATGGGAAAACCTGGAAGCAATGGTACCAAGAGAAATTCCCAGCCAGCTGCAGGGATTTCTTCCCCAGTCATTGGGAATGACAAACTGGGTGGCAAAGACAGCAAATCCATCTTTTCCTCTGTGGTGGGATTGGTCACCCAAAGAGCAATCCAGAAAAATCATTCTTGCTTTGAAATTCAATACATAATTTAATTAGTGTTCAGTATGTTAATTCTTAGGAAGTGTCTCTCTTTTTTTTTTTAATTTAATTTAAATAAAGCCAATATTGTGGCTTTTGCACTGCTACTGTCCTGAGTTAATCCTTTGGTGTCCCTTTGAGCTGCAGTTCAGTGGATTTCTTTCCATGGACAGGATTTCAGTGAAGATCTCTCTCTATGCCAATAATGGGAATGCACTACTGTTGTACTTTATCAAGAGAAATTGAATGTTTGATTTGGGAAGAGGTGGCTGTAATATAACTATGGATGACTTTTGCAAAGTTTATATTTCCCATTTCTTGGTGTGTAGCTTTTCCATTTCTTAATCATTATTTATTATGTTTCATCAGACCGTAGCTGAATTTCTTGTAGGCAACTGGCAAAATAGAGCACATGTCTATATTAAAATTGGCAAATTTGCAATGTACATTTACACTTTGGACAATGGTGGACTTACGGAAATGGTTTCTATTTACTTGTTAAAATGTATTTTTTGTAAAAAATAAAAAGATATGAATTGGAGTTTGCAGGATCCCCACTTGTGTTTGTTTCTAAATAAAGCCTGGCTCAGTCTGGTGTTGGACTGGGATGGGAATGTCCTGGATATGGAAAAGCAGCACTGGTATAATCCAGAGGGTTTTAGTGGAATGGAGCTGAATTTCAGAGAGCTGAATTTCCACAATGCAGCTGAAATTTCCAAAATCAAATTTGGAAATTTTCAAATTTCCAAATTCAGCTGAATTCCTGAGCTGAAATTCCAGAATTTCAGGAAGTTCTGGTGAGGATTCATGGATGAGCTTCCTCACCTTCAGAAATTCTCCGAGCACGTGGACTCGCACCATTCTAAGGCAGCTCCTACTGCTGTGGAACTCCTCAGGACTTTGGTAAAAATAATTTTAAAATCCCCTATTCCATGCACATCCTTGTCCCTCTGCTGGAAGGAGATGGAGAGGGAAGGGGTTGGTTTGTGGGTCAGGGTTTGGGGGTCCCTGGGGTTAAGATTGATGGAGATGGATGAGGAGGGCGCTGGATGCACCCGGACTTAATTCAATGAATGGTCTCAAACACTGCCAAAGGAGGGAGCTCCCTCAGGATCACTCACCTGAGACAGGCACAGCTGGCAAACAGGAGGGGGAAAGGTTTGGAATGAGCACAGCACAGAAGATTCCAGTGTGCAGACGGTGGTAAAAGTGCAGACACCACCAGGAGGGTGCCAGGCTTGGTGAGGCTGATCTGGGTGAGCTTTTGGGCAAAAAATCCCACCATGGCCCTCTGTGGGGACAGGCTGCCACTTCTGCCACGGCTGCTCTGCCCAGGGGACTCGAGGGACATGGGGCCACAGCCCCACAGCCCATCCTGGGCTTCTCCAGCCCAATACCCCTGGCTCGGGGTGTTACTGTTGTGAAAAATGTGATTTTGTATTTTATGATTGGCTTTTCCAAATATTCAAATGAATATTGTATGTGTTGTGTTAGAAAGTAATGCTGTATTCATTTTCTTAAACAGTGTGTTAAATATAGTTTTAGGTTATAAAAAATGTTAAAATAGAAACTATGCTATGTAAGATACATTTTAAAGAAAGGACTGGCAGTGAGGTAGCAGCCACAGGACACCTGAATCCTTCAGAGAAAAAGAATTTATTGCCCCATTATCAGAAAAAAGAAACTTCTTCCCGCCTTGAAGGCACTGTTAGGATTCAGAGGAAGAAGCTGACACTGCCCAGACAGAATCTTGTGCTTGAATGGAATTTATGCATCATGTGTGAGGTGTATGAATATGCAACAGGCTGCTGTTTCTAAGGGTTAATCCTTTGTTAACGTGGGTCCTTTTATGGGCTTGTGCTGCTGTACCCGGACATCCATAACTCTTTGTTTCTATTGTCTCATATTGTCCTAATCCAAATTGTCCAAATTATTATTACTCTAATTATATTGCTATCTTTATAACCATGTTATTACTATTAAACTTTTAAAATTTTAAAAACAAGTGATTGACATTTTTCACACTGTCATGAGGGTGGCACAGGAGGGCACAGCCCCTGTGTCCCCAAGCACGGTGGCTCCTACCACGGAGCACTGGCACAGCACCAGGCTGGGAAGGATCTGAGCTCTTTGTTGGGCCCTGGCACAATGTGGAGCCAAAGGAGTCCCAAGGAGGAGACTCCAGAATTCAAGGGTTGGCCAGAGAGTAGGGGCACAATGACAGCTGTGCCACAGGGATGAGAGCAAAGAGTTCTCCCATGGGAATTTAAAGGCTGAGAGAATTGGGATTGTTCAGCCTGGAGAAGAGAAGCTTTGGGGTGATCTCAGTGTAGCCTTCCAGGACCCGAAGGGAAGTGACAAGAAAGATGGAGACAATTTTCAAAGGATGGAATGACAGGACAAGGGAGAATAGCTTCAAATGAATAGAGATGGTTTAGATTGAGTATTAGGATGAAATTGTTCCTTGGGAAGGTGAGGAAAGGCTGGGATGGAATTCCCAGAGCAGCTGTGGCTGCCCGAGCAGCCTGGGACAGTGGGAGGTGTCCCTGCCATGGCAGGGGTGGCACTGGGTGAGCTTTAAGGCTCGTTCCACCCCAACCATTCCATGATTTTGTGATGTAGAAATAATCTTCCTTTGTCCTCTGCTGCTCCTTCCCCTGCCTGTGAGGCCGTGTGGGGTCGGGGGAGCTCTCAGAGCCCCAGTTCGGGCTTCAACCTCCCCTGCCCAGAGGCTCTTCTTCCCTTGGGCAAGAAGTGAAAGCAGAAGCCATTTTCTCACAATGTAACTTGTCATTATTATTATGTTTTTAAGGCAAAATGCTTGCATTTGAAACAGGGAAGTCTGGGGACACATTACCCATTAGGACTTTCATATAGTTACACCGGCCAAGCAAAGTAATGCCTGTGAAATTAAAAACACAAACAAATAAAATAAAAACCCCCAAAACCCCCAAACAAACTCTTCTGAGCAGCGCAAGCACTGGGCATTTTTAATTTTAAGTTAATTCTGATGTTTTTGCGGTTTTTTCCCCCCACAGGCAGTCCCTGAGGGCTCCTGAGGCGGCGCGCGGGGCGGGCGCGCGCATGCGCGGGGCGGGCGAAGGCGGGAGCGCGCGGGAGCCGCGGGCGGGCCGCAGGTGAGGGGTGGGGGGGGGCCCGAGCCGGGGGAGCCGCGCTGGGATTTGGGGTTTGGGGGCTCTGGGGAGCAGGACTGGGGCTCCTCGGGGTCTGGAGAGCGGGATTGAGGATCCCCGGGGCTCCGGGAGCGGCCAGCGGCGCCTCTGCCCTTCCCCAGCCCGCGCCGGGCCGCCCGTCCCGCTCCTTGTTTAGATTCCGGGCAGGGCTGTTACCCCCAACAAAGTTTTTCTCTCAAGTCTTAAACCGATGCACAGGGCTTGATACCGCCCTCTTGCAACCCCTAAACAGGAACTTTAGCCTTAATAATCACAACTTTTAGAAACAGCCTTCCTCAAAGCATCCTGTCAATGACTGCAGTGCAATTCCAGGCTCTGCCGGCGGTGCCTGGGAAATGCGCACAAAGTTTGGCCACCAGAGCCGTAAGGAACAAGAATTGATGTGGGGTTTGTTCTGTTTTCTCCAGGAAACATGAAGGTCATCACCTGTGAAATCGTGTGGCATAACAAGGAGCCGGTTTACAGCTTGGACTTCCAGCATGGAGCGGATGGGAGGATGAATCGCCTGGCCTCGGCCGGGGTGGACACGGCCGTGAGGGTGAGCTGGGGCTGGGCTGGAGGTGGGCGGGGTGTGGGGGTTGTTACCCAAAATATCGGGTTGGTTTTGTTATCCAAAATACTGGGATGGTTTCATTATCAAAATATCAGGTTGGTTTCATTATCCAAAATATTGGGTTGGTTTCATCATCCACAATATTGGGTTGGTTTCATTATCCAAAATATTGGGTTATTGGCAGATACATGGCAGGGGGAGTGGATGGTTTCAAGAAAGAGTGTAAGATTGTGTATAGAATTATGGGGTAGTTTGGGTTGGGAGGGGACTTAAAGCTCATCCAGTGCCACCCCTGCCATGGCAGGGACACCTCCCACTGTCCCAGGTTGCTCCAAGCCCCAGTGTCCAGCCTGGCCTTGGGCACTGCCAGGGATGGATCCAGGGGCAGCCACAGCTGCTCTGGGAATTCCATCCCAGCCCCTGCCCACCCTGCCAGGGAATAATTTCACCCTAATATTCAATCTAAACTTACTCTCTTAGTTTGAAGCCACTCCCCCTTGTCGTTATACACTCTTGTAAATACTCTCTGTAGTAGTTTATTCCAGTTGTCTCATAAAACTTTATCCTTCTTCACTGGCAAACTGACCTCTACTTCCCTGATGGTTCTTATGTTTCAGGGATTTTTTTATACATATATTAGGGCTGGAAAAATGTCAGTTTTCTTTGACATAAAAAATATGCTCCCTGATAGGAGAGTGGAGTGAGGTGGGATCAGGCACTTCTATCACGTCCCAATGATTCCTGGTCACCCAAAACTGATGCCTTGTGCAGGCTGCCCTAGAGCAGGGGCTGGACAGAGCTCCAGAATAAAGCAGGGATTTATTCACAGCATCTCCTCCATGGATGCACCTTGGGCAGCACCAGAGCCCAGCCAGGGCTGCACCCAGGATGAACCAAAATGGCCCCAAAATGCACGGCCGGGCACGGGCTCTGTCCCTGGGATCAGTTCTGCTCCATTTGCACCTTGCAGTTCATTGTCCCATTCCAGCTTTAGCCCTGCAGTCCCACCCTGCTTGTTTTTCTCTCTCCAGCCCACGGGGTTTGTGCTCCTGGGCTGAGATTTGGCTCATTTGTCCTTGGTGCCCAGCTGGAGCAGGAATTGTTTTGTGTCCCTGCTCTGTGCACAGAGCTCACCATCCCTGAATGTGAAGCTCAGATTCACACACTAAAGCAGCACAGAATGTGAAAAATAGAAAAGCTCAAACCTGAGGCATTACCAAGGGAAGGGAGGAGAGGAAATGGCCTCAGATTGCATCAGAGGGAGGTTCAGATTGGAGATTTGAAAATAAATCAGAGTCATAGAGTGGTCAGGCCTTGGGCTGAGCTGCCCAGGGAGGTTTGGAGTCACTGAATTGTCCCAGAGCAGTCTGGATGTGGCCTTGGGGACAGGGATTGGGGTGATGCTGGTGGCCCTGGATGATCCTGAGGTCCCTTCCCACCCTGAGGAGCCTGTGCCATCCCATTTGCCTGGAAAGCTGTGACACTCTCCCAAGCAGATCTGGAAGGTGGAGAAGGGCCCGGATGGAAAAGCCATTGTGGAGTTCCTGTCCAACCTGGCGCGCCACACCAAGGCCGTGAACGTCGTGCGCTTCTCTCCCAGCGGGGACATCCTGGCCTCAGGAGGGGATGGTGAGAGCTGCTTCTCCCCTGCCTCATCCTGCAGCATTTTGGAGTTAAACTGAATGAAATCCTGAATGAACAAAAGGGACGAAGGGAAATAAATCAGCTTGCTCTGGTCTCTTCTGCAGATGCTGTCATTTTGCTGTGGAAGCTGAACGACAGCAAAGAGTTGGAGCCGTTGGTGTTTCAGGATGATGATGAAGCTCAGCTCAACAAGGAGAACTGGGCAGTCATTAAAACTTTGAGGTAATTTATTATTTGGTCAGTTTGGTTTTCTTTTCAGTGTTTTTGTTTCCTCAGTGGTTTCTAACATGGTGCACTTTTCAGTGTGTGTAGAACTCCAGCACTGTCTACAATTTGTTTGATATTAATCCTTTTAACTCCCTGTTAATGAGACTCAGAAAAAGGAGGGAGAGGGACATTTTGAATAATCAGGTGGTGACAGGACAAAGAGCAGTGGTTTTAAGCTGAAAGAGCAGTTCTTGGCAGCTGAGGTCGATGTCAGAAGACTTGCAGAACTGCTTGCAGCACCAGCAGGAATTTTTATTTGCCTCTTGATTTTTTTTTTAACCTAAAAATTCATAAAACTCATATTCACAGGTAGCTTTTAATTTTCAAATTAATAATTGGTTTTTCCTGCCTTCCAGAGGCCACTTGGAAGATGTGTATGATATTTGTTGGACCTCAGATGGAAATTACATGGCATCTGCTTCTGTGGATAACACAGCAATCATGTGGGATGTCAATAAAGGTAAATGCTGCAGTTATCCCTTGGAATTCCTGATCTGCTGGAAGTGCCTTGTGGCATTTCCCCCCAAAAATGTGAAATATCTTTTTTATGATTATTTTTCTGTGTGATTTTCTCTGTGTGTGAGGGCCCTCTATTTATAGATATAAAATATTCTCAGGCCAACAGAATTTACACCTGAGAAATCTGATCACCTTGGAGTATTCAGAAAACAACTTCACACATTTTTTACCCTCCCAAAACTCTTGCACAAACTTCTTACTTCACTTTTTGGTGTTGTGCAGCATGGCCTGAGCTCTGTTGGTGTCTTTCCTTTTGAAAAGCTACTTATTTTCTTTGAAACTTGGCAGCTTCTGGCTTTCTTTGCAAGAAAGCAACACTTAAATAATAGGAAAAATCCCACCTGTGGCCAATATTCAACAAAGTATTTCTAAAATTCTCTGTAACTTTGTCTCATCAATGTTTTGGCTCTGAGACCTTCCCTGGTGGAACATCAGTGGGGTCAGAGAGCTCCTGCCTTTGCTAATATTAATCTAATATTAATTCTAATTAATTATCAAATTTGTAGTGAACAAACCTTTAACTGGCACTTTAAAAGCAACTTTTGCTGATAGTCTTATCAGCCACCACCCAATGAACACTTCTATGTTTAAAAAATTATTTCCCTATTTTGAACCAATTTTTTGTCTTGTTTGATGTCTGAAATGTTTGATAACACGTTGGAATTTATGATCTGAAAGCTGTGTGTAATTTCAGGACAGAAAGTTTCAATATTTAATGAGCACAAGAGTTATGTCCAAGGAGTCACCTGGGATCCTCTGGGCCAGTATATTGCAACCCTGAGTTGTGACAGGTGAGCTCTTGGTCTGAGGGGTTTTCCTGAATATTCCTTTTTCCAGGAGGGTGAATTTAAAGGAAATATGCCAGATAAACATGAGGGGTTTTTTTATTCACTTTGTTGTGTAAGCAGGCTGATGTGAAAGTAAAATGACATTTTAGTTTTTTCTTTGCTTGTGCTTAATGATTCCTGCAGTCTCTCTTAGCAGCAAATAAACTTTTGTAGGAGTCTTCCTTTAGGAAGACTTAATTCCTTTAATTCCTTTAGGAATTAAATTTTTATGTTATTGATCATTACTGATACTCTTAAGAGAGAGCTGCATGGTTGTGTTAATGAGCTGATAAATTCATCCTCGGGCCTGGAGCAGCCTGGGACAGTGCAAGGTTAAAAGGAATTAATTAAAAGGAAGTAATGCCAGATAAACATGAGGTGTGGTTTTATTCATTTTGTTGTGTAAGCAGGGTGATGTGAAAGCAAAGTGATATTTTAGTTAATTTTTTGGCTTATGTTCAATGATTCCTGCAGTCTCTCTTAGCAGCAAATAAACTTTTGTAGGAGTCTTCATTTAGGAATTAAGTTTTTATGTTATTGATCATTATTGGGGGCTGCATGGTTGTGTTAATGAGCTGATAATTCATCCTCTGAGATGGAGCAGCCTGGGACAGTGCAAGGTCCCTGCTCAAGGCAGGGATGGAGTTAAATGATCTTTAAGGTCCCTTCCAGCCCAAAGCACTCCATGATGATGGAGATGTAGTTAATTGTTTTTAAGGTGAGTTCCCACTCTTGAGGAACCCACAGTGCAGGTAGGAACAGCCTTTCTTAATTCCCTTATTCCTCCATAAATCCAAGTGCTGGCACTTCCCAAACCTTGTGGAGTCCCAGCATTGTGAGGAGTTCATTAATTCTTTGGTCATTAAAACACATCCCTCTGGTGGTGTCTCATGAGGAGAATTTGAATTAATGGTTAATTGGTGGTCCAGGTTTGTATTTTGAGGTGCTGACTGACAAGGGAGATGCTGGGGCATTTTTGGGAAACTTGGGGTGAAAGGAAGCACAGGAAAGGCTGGGAGAGCTGGGATTGTTCACCTGGAGAGGAGAAGCTTTGGGGTGACCTCAGGGTGGCCTTGCAGGGCCTGAAGGAGCCCCAGGAAAGCTGGAGGGAGACAATTTCACAGAATTCCAGAATCCCTGGGTTGGGAGAGACCTCCAAGACCATCGAGTCCAGCCCAGCCCCAACTGAACCCTGGCCCCCAGTGCCACATCCAGGCTTTGTTAAACACACCCAGGCATGGGGACTCCACCACCTCCCCGGGCAGCCATTCCAGAACTTTCTCACCCTTGCTGCAAAAACCTTTTCTCTGCTCTCCACCCTGTATTTCCCCTGGTGCAGCTCGAGGCTGTGTGCTCTGGGTGTGTCAGTGCTGCTGCAGACAGAGCCCAGCCCCAGGTGAGCACAGGCACCTTTCAGGAGCTGTGCACAGTGATGGGGGCAGCCCTGAGTCTCCTTTTCTCCAGGCTGAGCACCCCCAGCTCCCTCAGGGCTTCCTCACAGGGCTGGAGGAACAGGACCCAGGGGATGCAGGGACAGCACCCAGGGAATGGCTGGGTTGGATGGATGGATGGTTGGATGGATGGGCAGAATCAAACGGGATGAAGTTCAATGAGTCCAAGTGCCGAGTCCTGCACTTCGGCCACAATAACCCCTGCACCGACACAAGCTGGGGACGGTGTGGCTGGACAGTGCTCAGGTAGAAAGGGACCTGGGGATGCTGGTGACAGTCGGCTGAACACGAGCCAGCAGTGTGCCCTGGGGCCAAGAGGGCCAATGGCTCCTGGCCAGTGTCAGGAATGGAGTGGCCATCAGGAACAGGGAGGTCATCCTTCCCCTGTACTCAGCACTGGTGAGGCCTCACCTGGAGTATCGCGTCCAGTTCTGGGCCCCTCACTTCAGGAGGGACCTTGAGATGCTTGAGCATGTCCAGAGGAGGGCAATGAGCCTGGTGAGGGGCTTGGAGCACAAGCTGTGTGAAGAGCGACTGAGGGAGCTGGGGTTGTTCAGCCTGAAGAAAAGGAGACTCAGGGGTGACCTCATCACTCTCTACAGCTTCCTGAAGGCTGGCCATGGTGAGCTGGGGTCGGTCTCTCCTGAAGGGTGGCTGTGCTCAGCTGGGGTCGGTCTCTCCTGAAGGGTGGCTGTGCTCAGCTGGGGTCGGTCTCTCCTGAAGGGTGGCCATGGTGAGCTGGGGTCAGTCTCTCCTGAAGGGTGCCTGTGCTCAGCTGGGGTCAGTCTCTCCTGAAGGGTGGCCATGGTGAGCTGGGGTCAGTCTCTCCTGAAGGGTGCCTGTGCTCAGCTGGGGTCGGTCTCTCCTGAAGGGTGCCCATGGTGAGCTGGGGTCAGTCTCTCCTGAAGGGTGGCTGTGCTGAGCTGGGGTCGGTCTCTCCTGAAGGGTGCCTGTGCTGAGCTGGGGTCTCTTTCTCCGGGCAACAACAGACAGAACAAGAGGACACAGTCTCAAGCTGCGCCAAGGGAGATGCAAGTTAGAATTAAGAAGGAAGTATTTTACAGAAAGAGTGGTCAGATACTGGAATCATTTACCCAGGGAGGTGGTGGAGTCACCATCCCTCAAAGAGTTCAAAAAAAGACTGGATGTGGCACTTGCTGCCATGATCTAGCTGAATAGTTAGAACATGGGTTGGACTTGATGATCTTATAGGTCTCTTCCAGCCTTGAACTTCTGTGATTCTGTGATTCCCAGTGCCAGAGGGCAGGGCTGGATGGGATCTTGGCAATGAGGAATTGTTCCCTGGCACGGTGGGCAGGGCTGGCATGGAATTCCACCCCTGCATCCCTGGCAGTGCCCAAGGCCAGGCTGGACACTGGGACAGTGGGAGGTGTCCCTGCCATGGCAGCAATGGCTGATTTGTTGTGTCCCTCCCACCCCTGCTGCATTCCCTCACTCCCTGCTGCCTGACTCTGCTCTCCCACACAGGGTCCTGCGAGTTTACAGCACCCAGACCAAGCGAGTGGCCTTCAATGTCACCAAGATGCCATCGGGGTCGGGAGCTGAAGGAGAGGTACCTGCTTCTGCTGGGGCTGCCAACTCTGCTGAGGGCTCTTTCATCTCAACTTCTGTCCCATCAAACCAAAGGATCAAATATTTTCCTTTCAAACAATTCCTGTGTTGTAGAATCATCAAGGTTTGAAGAGACCTTCACACTCATCCCCTCCCACCATCATCACCCTGAAACCACATCCCCAGAATTTCCTGCTGATGAAAGCAGTAACACAATCCTTTAGTTGTAAAAGTTAAAAATTGTGTGGAGAAAACAGTTCTTAACAGGAAAAGCTTCAAACATACCTGGCAGTAGCTGGGAGTTTATTAATAGATGTGACAGTAGTAATAATAGTAATAATATTTTAAAGTTAATAATATTTTAAAGTTAACAGCCTGGAATTTTCATGAAGGTAGTTAGATTGTGAAGAAAAATATGAATTAGGGATAATTTAGGTAACTCTAACCCTAAGAGGGAAAACAAAGAGCTTTTTTTTTCCTCCCAAACAGCTTTAAGTGATAGTAAAATAACACCTCCAGGCTGGCTATTACTTTCTAAATTCCTTCTCTTCATTCCTTTTCTTTTTGGAGGAAAACATTGGTAAGAGTTTTATGGACACTGAAGAACGGGCCTGAGAGCAGGCACTTTACCACGGGAGAAATTCTCTTTCAACCTCTAATCCTGGGGTTAGCCTGGGGTGCCTGAGCAGCCCTGGGTGTTAAACAATGTTGTTCTCCAGGTTATGGCTGGTTTTTGATGTCTGCTCTAAGGTGACAGCTCTGGGAGTGTTTTGCTTTGCAGCTCAAGAG
Source organism: Melospiza melodia melodia (assembly GCF_035770615.1). NCBI lineage: Eukaryota > Metazoa > Chordata > Aves > Passeriformes > Passerellidae > Melospiza > Melospiza melodia. Next base: position 2,420,746 of record NC_086195.1, read on the forward strand.
GGATCAAGGATTATTTTTCTTAGCTGGGAAGAATTTATGGAGAGCTTGAAGGAGCCATGGTTTTTTAAAGGTTTTATTTGAAAAGTTCCATCAGGCTGGAGTGTCCAAGTGGATGTTTTGTGTCCAGGGGTTGCAGCTGGACATTCCTGGCCTTCTCCACAATCCTGATTTCTGTGTTGCAGGTGAGGAGCTTTCGGATGTTCCACGATGACAGCATGAAGTCGTTCTTCCGCAGGCTCAGCTTCACCCCTGATGGCTCCTACCTGCTCACTCCAGGTGTGGGGACATCTCCTGGCACTTGGGCTGTGTCCCTGAGCTTGGAGAACATTCCCAAGGTCATGGAATCCAAGCTGTGACCTATCCCCACCTTGTCCCCAGAGCTCTGAGTGCCACCTCCAGGGGACACCTGCAGGGATGGGCACTGCAAAGCTCCCTGGGCAGCCCCTGCCAAGGCCTGAGCTCCCTGTCCATGCAGAAATTTTCCCAAAATCCAACCTAAACCTGCCCTGGGCCAGCCTGAGGCCGCTCCCTCTGCTCCTGTCCCTGTTCCCTGGCAGCAGAGCCCGACCCCCCCGGCTGTGCCCTCCTGGCAGGGACTTGTGCAGAGCCACGAGGGCCCCTGAGCCTCCTTTGCTCCAGCCTCAGCCCCTTCCAGCTCCTCAGGGATTCTGCAGCCCCTTCCAGCTCCTCAGGGATTCTGCAGCCCCTTCCAGCTCCTCAGGGATTCTGCAGCCCCTTCCAGCTCCCTCAGGGATTCTGCAGCCCCTTCCAGCCCCTCAGGGATTCTGCAGCCCCTTCCCAGCTCCTCAGGGATTCTGCAGCCCCTTCCAGCTCCCTCAATCTATCATATCCTAATTTGAATGTTCCTTAATATTTCCTGCATCTCAGAGATGCTGATTTATCCTAATTAAGCCATTCCTCATTCTCCCTATCGAAGAAAATAAAAACTCCACAATATTCTCCATTAACAATCCACAACATCAACTTTCTCCTGTGATAAAAGTGCTATTTGTGGCATTTTTGCTGAATAAATTGCAACATCAGAACTCTTAAGATAGACGTGAAGGATAATGAGTGAGGTTTTATTGATTTTGTCCTTCCCTCAGAACATTCAGAGTAAAAACAGCCCAGCAAGAGGGATCAGTGTGTGCCTGTCCAAGCCCTGCTTTTATTGATGTCTGGCAACATCAAAAAGCAGCTTTGAAGAGGGAAATGTATAAGGAAAAACAAAACCAGCACTAAATAAATATTTGGGATGCCTTTTTAAGTTGTATTCAGCTTTTGCCCAGCTGACAAGCCTAATTCCTGGGAATTAGAATATTTCTGGAGAAGCCTAATTGCCAGGAACTGGAATGTTTGTGGACACAAGGTGTGTGCTCAGGAGCTCTCTGAGGTGATGAGTGATGTTGGAACTTTTGTTTTTGCAGCTGGCTGTGTGGAATCGGGAGAGAACGTTACCAACACCACCTATGTTTTCTCCAGAAACAATCTTAAAAGGTAGGGGTTTAATGAGATAAAAATCTGTTTGCATTTAAAAATAAACAATTCAAATAGTGCAAATGTGTGTTCTGAACTCCTGGCTCTCCCTGTAGGCCCGTGGGTCACCTGCCCTGTCCTGGCAAGGGCACTCTGGCTGTTCGCTGCTGCCCTGTGTACTTTGAGCTGAGAGCAGCCTCTGCTGCAGGTATGGAGTGGGGGTTTGGAAGGGCAGGAGCCTCCCTGAAATGGAAAATGCAAATTATTATATCTGAATTATTATAATTTTGAAGTTAAGGGACTCTCAGGCAAAGATATGGGAATAGGAATAACAGTTCTTTACTGGGAAAATTAAAAATACGAATGCAATAATACAAACAAACAAAAAAACCACTGGCAAAGTAAGAATAGGAGCTGCCCCCCTGTGTGCCAGGGCGGTGTCCCAGCCCCATCCCAGGGGGGCTCAGCCCTCCTGCAGTGCCAGCTGTGGCTCTGCTGCAGCAGGGATCCTGCACAAGGGGGGAGTTTTCCTCTGCAGCTCCAGGGGAAGAGGCAGCTGCTCCTCTGGCAATGCAGGGGGCAAAGGCTGCTCTGCTGTGCCAGCACCTCAGATTGGATCCAGGCAGGAATGCTTGGCTCCTCCCCTGGGCGGAGCATCTCCCCATGGGATGCTGGGATTGGATCAGCCCTGCAGGGACACTCAGTGGCCATGGACAGCAGAGATCTCCTGGAGGGAGGGTTGGCTGTGGGAGAGAGAAAGGAAAAACTGCCCCAGGAACAGCAGAGAACTGTCCCAGCTCTGACAGATGGGGACAGAACACACAGCCCCATTTCTAACTGAAGACGTATGGAAGCTTCAGGGAGTGGGAACTTTCCCACTTCAGGGAGTGGGAACTCCCAGCAAATCTATGAAAAGATGTGGCTGCACACTTTTTTATGCCCCAGCCTTTCAGCATTCCTCTAAGACTGTATGGAGAAGTTGTTTCCTGACTCTGAGGCCCTGAGTTCCCCTCATGTCCCTCATGAGCTGCTTTGGTAGAGTGGATGGATGTTGTTCCACACTGTGAAATATTTTCCTTGAGCTGTTAACCATTCTGTGTTGAAAAGAAATAACCTGGTTTAGCACCAGAGGAGCAGGGCAGAGAAATAATTCCTGTTAGTCTCAGCTGCCCACATCACAGGGAGTGGAAGAGTTTGCCACAAGCACTGGTGTTTATTCAGGGAAGCAGTGCTGGTGTTACTGGGCACAGCAGGAATTCTGAGCTGGGGACAGGATTATGTGAAGTTGCACAAGAATTTATTTTGGATTTATTTAATCCAGCTTTATTGTGGCTCCAGGAGTGTTTATATTTTAACAAGACTGACATTACTCAGGTGAAAAGGCAGAGCTTGGTTACATTTGTAGTATTCCTTACAGGATTTACCTGTTTTATTTCCATCATCATTTTAGATCCATGCTGTTGCAAAGGAAGGAGATGAGGGTCTGCAGTTGGTCTCTGTAGCTCCTCTAAAGGGAGACTTTAATATTAAAGTTCTTATAAATACTGGAAAATGGAGGGGAAAATTTACAGAACAAAACAGTAGCAATCCAGAGGGAGAAAGGTGCCCTTTTGTTTTTCAGCTAAGAAAATAAAGAGTAAATTTCAGACAACAGAAATGTTAAATTTTGCGTTTTATGCAAGAGCTGTCTGCTTGGTGTTTACACTGATTGATGATGTAATTTTATTTAAATTAATGGCTAAATGCAGTCACTACCATGCAATAAATCCAAGAGAATTCTCACTGTTCATTTCTTTGCAGATGAAATGAGCCCCAAATCCCCCCCTGCCCTGTTCAGCCTGCCCTATCGATTGGTGTTTGCTGTTGCCTCCGAGGATTCTGTGCTGTTTTATGACACTGAGCAGTCCTTCCCCTTTGGTTATGTCTCCAACATCCATTACCACACCCTGAGTGACATTTCATGGTAAGGAATTGTGTTCCTGAGATTTATTGTGTGGGGAAATTTCCTTTTTCCATGTCCTGTGAGTCCTGCCTTGGGTTTGTATTCCACACACGTGGTCACTCAGTGTCTGAGCAGCAATCCATCCCTGTTTGCTCTGTCAATTAGACAATTGTGGCTTTTAATCAAGTAAAAGCTTGGCCTTTAATGGAAATAAATCAATCCCAACCAGGTCCAGTGATGGATCCTTCCTGGCCATTTCCTCCACGGACGGGTACTGCTCCTTCGTCACCTTCGAGGAGGATGAGCTGGGAGTGCCCCTGAAGGAGAAGCCCCAGATCCCTGTCAGGACTCCTGGAGGAACAGCAGCAGACAAGAAAGCCAAGAAAAGCCAATCCCACAAAGTGATTTCCCCAGGCTCCAGGCTGCCAGAGGGGACCCCTCCCAGCAAGGATCCCCCAGGGCAACCCCGAACCCCCAGCACTGCTGGGAAGGAGCTGCCTTCAACCCCTGTGGGCATCAAAAGCACCCCAGTGCCATCCCCTTCAACCCCTGTGGGCATCAAAAGCACCCCAGTGCCATCCCCTTCCACCCCTGTGGGCACCAAAGCCACCCCAGTGCCATCCCCTTCCACTCCTGTGGGCACCAAAGCCACCCCAGTGCCATCCCCTTCCACTCCTGTGGGCATCAAAGCCACCCCAGTGCCATCCCCTGCCACCCCTGTGGGCATCAAAAGCACCCCAGTGCCATCCCCTTCCACTCCTGTGGGCATCAAAAGCACCCCAGTGCCATCCCCTGCCACCCCTGTGGGCATCAAAAGCACCCCAGTGCCATCCCCTTCCACCCCTGTGGGCATCAAAACCACCCCAGTGCCATCCCCTGCCACCCCTGTGGGCACCAAAGCCACCCCAGTGCCATCCTCAGAGGAGAGGAGGAGCAGCCAGAGCAGCAGAGCCCCCCAGCCCAGGAGGGTCACCCTCACCACTCTGCAGTCCTGTTTCAAAACACCCAGGTGAGATTTTTGGATTTCTGTTTACACCTTCCACTTGTAAATAAAAGGGCCAAGACAATTTGTGCTTGTGCTGCATTTAAAGGCTGAGCTTTGCACACAAATCCCCAGCCCTGGCTCTGGGTGGGAGCTCTCTTGATGTGGAGTTTTTTGTTGTGCTGTAGATGAGAGGTCAAAATGTCTCCCCTAAACGTGCTTGAAATGTGAGGCAGCAAATTCACCTGAGCCTTGATAACAAAAGGTGTCTGTCCTAAGGTGTCTGTCCTGGCCAGGAGTTGGGCTTTGATCCTCTGGGGTCTGTTCCAGCTCAGAATATTCTGGGATTCTGTCTTCAGGTCCAGTTTTGTGCACAGAAATGGTTCCTGAAGCCTTCAGCTGCCAGGAACTGTTTAAACACCCTTCTGCCAAAGAGTAGTTTAAGAAGAGTGCAAGTCTAGCCAGGCCCTTAAAACATTGATTAGATGGCTTCCTAAAAGATCTCATTTTTTAGAAATTGCCAATAATATTGATTGTTCTGGGGCTCTGAGCAGCCTGCTCCAGTGGAGGTTGGAAATGGATAATGCTCCATTCAGCTTGTAAAAATAAGGGAAAATGTGCAGTAAAATATGTCAGAATTACTTTTGCAGTTAAGTGATTCTATATTAATTAAATCTTGAAGTGAAATACTCATGGAAATGATGTCTATAAAGCAATTTAACTGTTTCTGCTCTTTTAAAGGAGAATAAACTTGATTTCCTTGAAGCCAGACAGCCCAGCCTCTGCAGATCCAGAGCCAGCCCCCATGTCCATCCCTCCTTCCTCAGAGCAGGAGCATGGTGAGTTTTTGTGGCTCTAAACACCAGCCCAGTCAGATTTGTCCATTATAGATTTATATTGTAAAAAACCCTCACTCTGATTGCAAATCCTAAAGTTTCTTCTTTGTTTTCATGTGTGCTTTAGAGATTGAGATTGTTTTGAGAGGTGCTCTGGGCAGTATGAAATGTGTTTTCCCTGCTCAGGGGCAGCTGATGGTGACTCCCTGCAGTTTGATAGCAGTGAAACCAAGGATAAATTCCTGGGGGTGATGTTCTCCAGCTTTTAAAGACTTTTGTACTTCCAGCTTGTCCTTGTTGCAGGTGCTGGGCACTCTCAGACCAGGATTGGGTTTTTTTTTAATTTGAATTTATTAATTTGAAATGATTTTCCTGTCTGATTCTTCCAGAGAAGCCATTGCCATCTGATGAGAGCCTCCAAGCTCCCCCAGCCCCAAAACGTGCCAGGACTGAGGATTTGTCCCTTCCTGCTCCTGCTGGAGACCAGACCAGCTGTGAGTCCAACAAATAAAGGCTGAGCAGCCTGAATCCAAGCAGCCATGTCTGAATTCATTTCTTTTTGCAAAAATTCAATCCTCAATTCCCAGTCCAAGTTCCCAGGTTTGATGTAGAAACATCAACATTTCTGTGAAACTACCAGTAGAAGATCCAGGTTTCAGGAATGTTCTGCAGCAGGAGAAATAGTTGGGAAGTGACTTCAAGAATAAGGAAATCAGGGAAATCTGGGGATTAAAAATCCATCCAGTAAGATGTGAGTCTCCACCAGAGTTCCTAAATCATGTTGAGAAAGCATCATGCCTTCCAGTAACTGGCTGGCAAAAAGAATCCAATGCATTCATGAGATTTGATGTTGTTCAAGACTTAAAAAAGGAGGAAATTGTGTCATTTTGGGTTATTCCTGGTGTAAAATGATGCTCCCAGGGGCTGTGGGGTGGAGCTGATGCGCTCTGAGCTCAGCACAAAGCTCAGGGCTGGGATGTGCAAGCAGAAATGAGAAGATTGAACTGCAAGAACAAGAAAGCAAAAGGAGGAAATTCTCTGAAGAGCTGCTGGGAGAATGAAACAGCAGAAAGTTCTTCTTGTTTCATTCCTGCACTGAAAAAAGAAATGCAGCTGTGGGATTTTCCTGAGGCAGCAGGATTTGAGATTGGAGTGTGTACATTGAAATTTCCCCTTTTCCCCAGCTCCCTTAGCCAATAAAACACAATCCAGTGGATGGGAAACTGCTACACTAAAATTTCTTTTTAGCATTTAATACTTCATAAAAGCAGAAATACAAATGTTCCAGAAGTGACTCACAAAGTCTCACAGGGAGGAAATATTAACCAACACCTCTGTCAGTCCTTCAGGAAAATGAATCTTGCCTCCAATTAAATTTCAGCAATTAATGAGCAAAAAGTTGTAGGAAACTTGGTGGGATCTTTGTTTTCTCACTGATGAGGGTGGATCTTCATTAGACTTAATTAAAGCTGGGTTTTCTTCTAGTGAAGAATTACAAAGAGCTCATTCTTATATTTCTTGGGTTTCAAGTGGGTTTTACAATTTTTCAGGTGGGTTTCAAGTGGATTTTGCAATTTTTTAGATGGGTTTGAAATAGAATTTACATTTTTTAACCTGGGTTTAAAATAGAATGTGCAATTTTTAGATGGGTTTCAAATAGAATTTACATTTTTTAGATGGGTTTCAAGTGGATTTTCTAATTTTTCAGGTGGGTTTCAAATAAAATTTGCAGGTTTTTTGATGGGTTTCAAAGAGAATTTACAATTTTTGGCATGAATTTCAAATAGAATTTGCAATTTTTTAGATGGATTTCAAGTGGATTTTGCAATTTTTTAGATGGGTTTCATTTCAAACAGAATTTGCAATTTTTCAGGTGGGTTTCTAATAGAATTTACAATTTTTTACCTGAGTTTCAAACAGAATTTGCAATTTTTCAGGTGGGCTTCAAATAGAATTTACATTTTTTATTTTAAACCTGGGTTTAAAATAGAATGTGCAATTTTTAGATGGGTTTCAAATAGAATTTACATTTTTAGATGGGTTTCAAGTGGATTTTCTAATTTTTCAGGTGGGTTTCAAATAAAATTTGCAGGTTTTTTGATGGATTTCAAAGAGAATTTACAATTTTTGGCATGAATTTCAAATAGAATTTGCAATTTTTTAGATGGGTTTCAAGTGGATTTTCTAATTTTTCAAATGGGTTTCAAATAGAATTTACATTTTTTATTCTGGGTTTAAAATAGAATGTACAATTTTTAGATTGATTTCAAGTGGATTTTGCAATTTTTCAGGTGGGCTTCAAATAGAATTTACATTTTTTTACCTGGGTTTCAAATAGAATTTGCAATTTTTCAGGTGACTTGCAAGTGGAATTTGCAATTTTTCGGATGGGCTTCAGATAGAATTTGCAATTTTTGAGATGAGTTTCAAATAGAATTTGCAATTTTTGAGATGGGTTTCAAATAGAATTTGCAATTTTTTAGATGGGTTTCAAATAAAATTTACGATTTTTAGATGGGTTTAAAATGGAATGTGCAATTTTTAGATGGGTTTCAAGTGGAGTTTGTAATTTTTCAGATGGGTTTCAAATAGAATTTGTGGGTTTTAAGATGGGTTTCAAATAGAATTTACATATTTTAACCTGGGTTTAAAATAGAATGTGCAATTTTTAGATTGATTTCAAGTGGATTTTGCAATTTTTCAGGTGGGTTTCAAATAGAATTTACATTTTTTTACCTGGGTTTCAGATAGAATTTTCAATTTTTCAGGTGACTTGCAAGTGGAATTGGCAATTTTTCGGATGGGCTTCAGATAGAATTTGCAATTTTTGAGATGAGTTTCAAATAGAATTTGCAATTTTTTAGATGGATTTCAAGTGGATTTTGCAATTTTTTAGATGGGTTTCATTTCAAATAGAATTTGCAATTTTTCAGGTGGGCTTCAAATAGAATTTACAATTTTTTATATAATAAATAATGTATTTTATATAATATAACATAACATAACAACATATTATATTATATTATATTATATTATATTATATTATATTATATTATATTATATTATATTATATTATATTATATTATATTATATTATATTATATTATATTATATTATATTATATTATATTATATTATATTATATCATATCATATCATATCATATCATATTATATTATATTATATTATATTATATTATATTATATTATATTATATTATATTATATTATATTATATTATATTATATGTCATACATTCTATAACATGATATAATATAGTCTAAGTATAACATAATTATAATATAAATAAAACTTATAAATATATAATATATAATATAATATAAACTTATATAACTTATAAAATAAAATTTCTAATATAAATAAGATTTTAAATAGATATAAATTAATATAAATAAATAATACATGAAAATATAAAAGTAATAGGTAAAATACGAATTAATATAATATATAATATAATATAATATAATATCATATCATATATCATATCATATCATATATAACATAATATGATACATTATTTTATTATATAATATTTATAATATATAATACATATAATATATAATTATTATATACATAATATATGTAATGTATTATATATTATATGTAATATATTATATATTCTATAAATATATTCATATAATATATAATTATAATTATATATAATATATATTATATTATATTACATTACATTATATTATATTATATTATATTATATTATATTATATTATATTATATTATATTATATTATATTATATGTAATACATTATATAACATGATATAATACAGTTGAAATATAACATAATATAAATAAAACTTATAAATATATAATATATTTATAATATAAATGTATATAACTTATAAAAATTCTAATATAAATAAAATTTTAAATAGATATACATTTATATAAATAAATAATACATAAAAATGTAAAAGTAATACGTCAAAAATAAATACATATTTAATAAATATAATGAAATGTATAACATTATATAATATGTATAATATTATATAGTATATAAAATTATAAAAATTAATATATAAAAATTGACAAATATAAAATATACAGACCATCAAATTTTTGGGGATCTCTGGGCGTTTTCTGCTCTGCCGGCAGCAGGACCCTGAAGCAGAGGCAGATGAATTCTGTGCTAACAGAATGTCAGGAATTCAGTGACATCAGGGCTGTGATTCCAGCACTTCCCTGGGCATCCTTCCTTTTCCAGGAACAAATTTTCCCTGATTTTCCCCCACCCCAGCCCTGGAGTGGCCAGCACAGTCCCAGCTCTCAGTGAGCAATGGGCATTGTGCAATTCGGGCAGGTGAGAGCTCCCTGCCCTGGGAGCTCCTGATTTTCTCTGGGCCTGTGGAAGTGGGAGATGGAAAAGGGAGGAGGGTGTGCATGGGAATGGGAGAGGAGAAGGGACAGGAAGGGGTTAATGGGAGCTGGGACTGGGGAGAGGATGGAGAAGGAGACAAAATTCATGTTTGGGGAGAAGGAGTGGGGTGGAAGCTGAGAGGGACTTTGGGAATTCCTGTGCAGGACCCTCAGCCCAGTGAGGATCCTTCTGTCCCAAAAATGCCTCATTTCCCAGCCTGGGTTTTACCTGGGAGGTTTTTTATGGAATTTTTTCCCCTCTGGAATGGGAATGCTCTTTTTTTTTGCCACAAAACTCCCAGTTTCTTGCTCTCCTGCCACCAGGTGACAGCATTCCCTAAAGCAGAGCAGACTGAGCAGAAACCCCCCTCTACTCCAGATTTCATCCTTCAGACATCTTTCATCCTCTTTACTTTTATTTTTTGTCCTACAAACTGGTAATTTGTGGCTTCTTTTCACGTGCTAAAGAAGCAAACAGGGTTTTAGAGGGAAGAGAACCCAGCAGGATGATTTCAGTCATGATCAGAGCCTCTCCTACTCGGTGAATCCAGAGGCTTTCCCAGGAGGAATTGGCACCACAGAGGGTCCAAGCAACAGATCTTGGGTTAGCCATGGGTGAGGGGACACAGCTGCCAGGACTGCACCTCCAGCAGAGCCTCGGGCTGCAGGAACAGCCCACAGAGCTGCTGGCAGCCTTTATGGAGGGACTGGAATGGATTTGGGGTTTGGGAGAAAAGTCCAGCAAGGGTTCAGTGCCTGGAGGAGGTGATGGGAAAAGAGGAGTGACAGGACAAGGGGGAGTGGCTTTGGGATGACAAGGAGTGGGGTTAGCTTGGATGTTGGACAGGAATTGTTCCCAGAGCAGCTGTGGCTGCCCCTGGATCCCTTGTGAAGGCTGAGCCTGGACAGAGCTCCAGAATAAAGCAGGGATTTATTCACAGCATCTCCTCCATGGATGCACCTTGGGCAGCACCAGAGCCCAGCCAGGGCTGCACCCAAGATGAACCAAAATGGCCCCAAAATGCACGGCCGGGCACGGGCTCTGTCCCTGGGATCAGTTCTGCTCCATTTGCACCTTGCAGTTCATTGTCCCATTCCAGCTTTAGCCCTGCAGTCCCACCCTGCTTGTTTTTCTCTCTCCAGCCCACGGGGTTTGTGCTCCTGGGCTGAGATTTGGGGCATTTGTCCTTGGTGCCCAGCTGGAGCAGGAATTGTTTTGTCTCCCTGCTCTGTGCACAGAGCTCACCATCCCTGAATGTGAACCCAGAGCCACACACTGAAGCAGCACAGAATGTGAAACAGAAAAGCTCAAACCTGGGGCATCCCTGGCAGTGCCCAAGGCCAGGCTGGGCAGGACTTGGAGCAGCCTGGGACAGTGAGAGGTGTCCCTGCAATGGCAGGGCATTGGAGCTGGATGATTTTTTAGGTTCCTCCCATCCCAAACCCCTCTGTCCTTCCCAGGTATTTTCCCCTGCTCATTCCAGTTGTTCCTGCTCAGATCTCTCAGCCCTCACTCAGCAGTGCTTTTACCAATCATCTCTGAAGTCAAATCCCAACATTTGGTCCCAATTATGGCTCTCCCTGAGCAGCCCCAACCCCACACAGCAGCTCTGTTCTTCCTCAGGTGTGGGATTTTGGGACGCTGCCCTTCCCCTTCCAAGGTGATCTGACAGAGCTGCAGAGAGATGGGACTGAGGGTGCTGAGGCTGCTTCTCCTTCCCCATCCCTGTGGGAGAAACTTCTGCACGTTCATCATCTTGGGGTCTCCCTGCAGGTGCTCCAAGCCCAGCAGAAAAGCTGCAATGGGGAAAAAAAGAAGGCAAATGGCTCCTGGTGTGGATCAGGAATGGAGTGGCCAGCAGGAGCAGGGAGGCCATTCTGTCCCTGTGTCTGTCCCTGTGTCTGTCCCTGGCTGTCCCAGGAGCAGGGAGCTCATTCTGCCCCTGCACTGCTGAGGGCACACCTGGAGTGCTGTGCCCAGCTCTGGCCCCTCAGTTTGGGAAGGGCCTTGGGACACTGAGCACATCCAGAGGGGACAACGAGGCTGGAGAGGGAACACAAACCCTGTGAGGAAGCCCTGAGGGAGCTGGGGGTGCTCAGCCTGCAGAAAAGGAGACTCAGGGCTGCCCCCATCACTGTGCACAGCTCCTGAAAGGTGCCTGTGCTCACCTGGGGCTGGGCTCTGTCTGCAGCAGCACTGACACACCCAGAGCACACAGCCTCGAGCTGCACCAGGGGAAACACAGGGTGGAGAGCAGGGAAAAGGTTTTTGCAGCCAGGGTGAGAAAGTTCTGGAATGGCTGCCCGGGGAGGTGGTGGAGTCCCCATGCCTGGGTGTGTTTAACAAAGCCTGGATGTGGCACTGGGCGCAGCCACATTTCTCTTCACAGAGAAACACAAGGCACAACTTCCCGAGAACATTTTGGAGATTCACATTCTCTGAACCTCAGAGAAAGGAAAAACAATTCTTACCTCATTTACTGCTCCTGTGTTTGTTCACAAGTGGAATGCACGGTGGAAGATTGTTTACCTGAAGAGAATTGATTATTTGATTCTGGTGTGGTTTGATTCACTGACCAATTGAATCCAGGTATGTGTGAGGACTGTGGGCTGACAGTCACGAGATGAGTGCAGATTCAGTTTAGATGTAATGGAACATAATGTAATATAATATAGAATAATATAGTCTAATAAAGTAATTAATTAGCTTCTGATAAGATGGAGTCCTCCTCATCATTCCTCCCAGACATTGGGGGCAAAAATTTCAACCAGGGTTTAGCTGTGTTGGGGCTGGGTTGGACTCGGTGGTCTTGAAGGCCTCTTCCAACCCAGTGATTCTGTGAATTCTGTGAATTCTGTGATTCTGTGATTCTCTGATTCTCTGAATTCTGTGATTCTCTGATTCTGTGAACTGGGAGCAGTTTTCCCTCCTGTGCCTGCTGAACTCCCAGCCCAGGGATGTTGGTATTGCTGAGGGTTTTGCTGATTTTTCCCTCAGCTGAAAAATCCCCAACCTGAGGCCTCCGCGCCTGCAATCCAAGAGGATTTGCCTCTCAGAGCATGGAGAATTAAAAAGGTTCACAGATTTCTTTCTGTCTGGAAGCTGGGTATAAACTGGGGCTCTTCCAATGCCTGGGAAAACCTGATCCTGCTGCTCCTGAAAGGAGAGGAACCTGTTTGTGTCTTTTAAGTTGTTGCCATCTTTTCTGTGAGGGTTGAACTCCCCAAATCTTCCTGTTTTGTGCTCCGGTTATTTGTGTTTTCCACTTAAAATGCTTTCCTTGCTGAGAGTTGAACCAGGAAAGCTTCATTTTGAAGGGAGTTGTTTCTCTGTGCATTTTTCCTCCTCAAGATTGGAGTTTTAAGCACAATAATGCAAAATTTTGATGCTAAATAATGTTAGGTTTTGTCTCAGCATAAACTTCTCCCCTCCAGCCACCAAAAGTAAATAAATAAGCTGGGCAGGAGTTTTTGTTTTGATTTCTGCCAAGCTGAAATAAGGAATTTTGAAGTTTTGTTTGCTGAGGGAAATGGAAAAGGGCCAGGTTGGAATGGGAATGGCTGTGGGATCTCAGCCTGGTCAATTGATCTCCTTCAAAATGATACTTTGGGCTCACTGAGTGCTCCTTCTGCAAGGCAGGAGCTGCAGGAGCCTCTGGATATTTTTGTTTTCCCCTTTCCAGTGGGGTTGCACCAGCTGGATCTGCTTAAAAATAAATAGCAGCATAGGAGAGGAAGTCTGGGCTGTGTGCTCCAATATTCCAAATTTGAAATCCCTAAAAAAAAACTTCATCTCTTCTGTGGGATGGATTTTTACAAGAAGGGAACAGTCAAATCAAAGTTCCTTGCTTGGATCAGCAGGAATAGCATAAAACTGTCCTGCTGCAATATTTTACTGGATAAAATGTGTGGTTCTGAGCAGAGGGTGCAGGAAAAGATGGGTTATTGTCCATGGAATTCCTTGGAATGGGAAATCCTGTGTAGTGGCAAAGGGTGGGCATAAAACAACTGCACTTTATGCCCAGGCAGGGCTGGCCACCAAAAAAATTGGAGAACTTTGCCAGGACCTGGGATGTGCTGGTTTCTGGAGCAGATATAATTTACCTTATATCTGTAAATTCACCATTGTTTCTGTAAATTCACCAATATTTCTGTAAGTTCACCATTGTTTCTGTAAATTTACCATTGCATCTGTAAATTCACCATTGATTCTGTAAATTCACCATTGTTTCTGTAAATTCACCATTTTTTTTCTGTAAATTCACCATTGTTTCTGTAAATTCACCATTGCTTCTGTAAATTCACCAATATTTCTGTAAATTCACCATTATTTCTGTAAATTCACCATTGCTTCTGTAAATTCACCGTTATTTCTCTAAATTCACCATTGTTTCTCTAAATTCACCAATATTTCTGTAAATTCACCATTGTTTCTTTAAATTCACCATTGCTTCTGTAAATTCACCATTTTTTTCTGTAAATTCACCGTTATTTCTGTAAATTCACCATTGTTTCTGTAAATTCACCACTTTTTTCTGTAAATTCTCTTCTAGAATTTCTGCTTGGGTAACTCAAGATGAATTTTGGAGTGAGGTTTTCTATATGATCTATAAATCCCTGAGGGTAAGGAGCACAGGCAGAGCTGTGGTTTCCCCTTATCCATTGCACACACGTTCTTGCTATAAAAATAATTATTCTAATTATATCCTGTAATAGTAACAACTTCCAGCATCGTCTCTGAGTTTTACCAGCGGGATCCAGGTGGAAAATTCTTTCTGATGAATAAATTCAGGCTCGTGAGCCTTTGCTGGGAGCAGCCACACGATGGCAACATTGCTAATCCTTAATTTTGATCATGGAGCTGGAACCAGGAGTGGAGCTCTGGAGTTCCCTGGGGTTTCGAGGAAACTTCTCCTCCATGGTTTGACCTGGAGAGGGACATTTCCCAAGGGATGGAGTGATGGGGAAAGAGGGAATGGTTTTAGGCTGAGGGAGGGCGGGGACAGGTGGGATTTTGGGAGGAAATTCTTCATTGTGAGGGTGCTGAAGCCCCGGCCGGCCAGGGAGGTTTTGGCCTCCCCATCCCTGGCAGTGCCCCAGGCCAGGCTGGAGCAGCCTGGCACGGTGGGAGCTGTCCCTGCCATGGCAGGGATTGGCACTGGGTGGGCTTTGAGGTCCCTTCCACCCCAACCATTCCAAAATTCCATTAAATCAAACCATTATGAGACACTTTGTGGCTCTCAGCTCAACATGGGCAGGTTTTTAAGAGGCAGGAGGAGAAAATGCCACTTTCCTCTATTTTTCCCTCCTTTTTTTGCCTTCTCCCCCCTTTTATGAGCTGCAGTGGAACCTGTAAAAGGCTTTTCCCCTGTGACAACCCAGCAATTCCTGAAGTGGTGCAGCTCTGAAACAGGAGAGCAGGACCTGGCACTGCTGAGGGAGCTCAACCAAGTTGAAGCAAGATCCTCTTAGATCTTGGACATGATAAATATGGGCGAGTTTTGGTGGAGACTGGAAGAAAAATGTGTCCTTTCAGCCAAAGTAACTCTTATCCCGACAAACATTTTGCTGGATTGTTATTTGAATGAATATTTAATATAAAACATGCAACCTGCTCTAATAAGAGCACATTCATAATTTTGAGCAGGCAAGCCTTGTCCAAAATTCCCTTGGCTTTGCTCTGGGTAAGGAATAACTTAAGAAGGAAATGTTGGACTGCAGCAACTCTTGGCTGAAGGACACAGTACAGCAGGAACAGCTGTGGAAGCAGATTTACTGCAAGAAGTGAGGCTGCTAAAATCCTGACAGTACTTTGATTTTTTTTCTGGCTTTTTTTTTTTTTTTTTTTTTTTATGAAAAAGTCCAATATAGAGTTTATGACTTTTCATACAGTTATTTATTTTAGGAATAAGAGAGCTGCCAAACACCGCAGGTAGTTAATACCCAATTCAGACTGTGTTTAACTGGGGAAGGAGCTATTGGCTGCATCCTTTGGGATTCTGTGATTAACCCACAGGGAGCTGGAGGTGGCTTTTTCCAGAGGCTTTCAGGTGAAACGTGAGTGGGAGCTGGCTCCCTTGGAGGGGAGTGAGGTTGGAATCAGATGCAGCAGATAATTCAGCTCATCCTGAAATGATTTCTCTACTGAAACATGCTTTTCCTTTGGACATGGGAGATGGAGATAACCTGGAGCTGGGATGGAGATTGAGTCTCTGCCTCTGTTCCACATATGGATCTCTCCTGCTGAGGGTGGTGGAGGTTCTGGAAAGTCAATCCCAGCTGAGGGAGCTGGAAGGGGCTGCAGAATCCCTGAGGGAGCTGGAAGGGGCTGCAGAATCCCTGAGGGAGCTGGAAGGGGCTGCAGAATCCCTGAGGAGCTGGAAGGGGCTGCAGAATCCCTGAGGAGCTGGAAGGGGCTGCAGAATCCCTGAGGAGCTGGAAGGGGCTGAGGCTGGAGCAAAGGAGGCTCAGGGGCCCTCGTGGCTCTGCACAAGTCCCTGCCAGGAGGGCACAGCCGGGGGGGTCGGGCTCTGCTGCCAGGGAACAGGGACAGGAGCAGAGGGAGCGGCCTCAGGCTGGGCCAGGGCAGGCTCAGCTGGGACAGCAGCAGCAATTTGCCCATGGAAAGGGAGCTCAGGCCTTGGCAGGGGCTGCCCAGGGAGCTTTGCAGTGCCCATCCCTGCAGGTGTGCCCTGGAGGTGGCACTGAGTGCTCCGGGCTGGGGACAAGGTGCCCATGGGGCACATCTGGCACTGCATGGGCTGGCAGGGCTTTGCCAGTCTCAGAGATTTGGGAATTCTGTGGCTCCTGCACTCAGGAAGGAGGCTCAGGGTGCTGGGCCCCAGCTGAGCTGCCCATGAGTCCTTGGTGGGACCCTGGAGGGTGACTGTGATCCTGCCCGAGTGTCCCATGCCAGGCAGAACTTTGGGATCAGCCCCAGGGGCTCCGTGTTTGGCCCCTGCTGCTCCCAGGCAGCTCTGACACCTCAGGTTTGGGGGATGAGAGGGTTCATTCCCAACCCACAAGGGATTGGGGGCCACTGGTTAGTGCTGAACAGTGGCCACTTTTTAAAACCCCTCTAGGGAACTTGGCAGCATTCACTGAATTCTTATTTTTGCCTGGTGCTCATCACAAAAAGGAGGGATAACAATGCTTGCATCCCTCCTGAGTGTGCTCTGAGGTTAAATGGAATCACAAAATTATTTGGGTTGGAGGGGACCTTAAAGGTCACCTCATTCCAACCCCCTGCCATGGGCAGGGACACCTCTCAGGAGGTGATGGAACTCATTAAGCAGAAAACAAAGAATTCAACAAAGTTGGCCAAAACACATCTTCAAAATGTGTTGCAGGAGGAGCAGAGGAAACTTTGGCTGGGGCTGGGAAAAGAGAAGCAGATCTGGCAGCAGGATTGACAGAAATTGCTGCAGGTCTGGTCACACTGAGGGAGACCTGGAGCTGATGCCCAGACACCATAAAAGCTCCAGAGGAAGGGAGGGTGTCGAGCCCATGGAGTGTGAGCTTCTCTAAGGACCAACATTCTCCTGTCTGGGCCTTGGATGCAACGAGACATTCCAGAAGTTCTGTTCACAGCCCATTTCTGCTTTTATGGATCAGTCTGCTCGCGTCTGCCACGGAACTTCTGCCAGGAGGCAGAAGCACAGCTGGGAGAGCCCAGGTTGCTGTGGGAGTCTGGAGAGGAGGAGCTGAGGCTGTGGCAGACCCTGAGGTGCCACCACTGCACATTCCAGTGCTCGGGATGTGCTGCTGGCCACGGGATCAGCACCACAGAGACCCCAAACGAGGAGAGCCCAGAGATCCCAAACAAGGGCGTCTGCCTGGATCCAGGTCCCAAAGACTGGATCCAGGTTCCAAAAAGTGGATCCAGGTTCCAAAGTCTGGATCCTGGTTCCAGAGTTTGGATCCAGATTCCAAAGGTTGCTTCCAGGTCCCAAAGACTGGATTCAGATTCCAAAGACTGGATCCAGGTCCCAAAGACTGGATTTAGTTTCCAAAGACTGTATCCCAGTTCCAAAGATTGGATCCTGGTTCCAGAGTCTGGATCCTGGTTCCAAAGTCTGGATCCTGGTTCCAAAGTCTGGATCCTGGTTCCAAAGGCTGGATCCAGGTTCCAAAGACTGGATTGAGGTTCCAAAGTCTGGATCCAGGTTCCAAAGGCTGGATCTAGATTCCAAGGGCTGGAGCCTGGTTCCAAAGATTGGATCCCAGTTCCAAAGTCTGGATCCTGGTTCCAAAGTCTGGATCCTGATTCCAAAGTCTGGCCCCAGTTTCAAAGACTGGATTCAGATTTCAAAGGCTGGATCCCGGTTCCAAAGACTGGGTCCAAGTCCCAAAGACTGGATCCTGGTTCCAGAGACTGGATTCAGATTCCAAAAACTGGATCCTGGTTCCAAAGAATGGATCCAGGTTCCAGAGTCTGCATCCAGGTCCCAAAGTCTGGATCCCATTCCAAAGTCTGGATGCAGGTCCCAGAGTCTGGATGCAGGTCCCAGAGTCTGGATGCAGGTTCCCAAGACTGGATGAGCTGAGAGCTCCAAGGAGCTTCTTTCTCCCCAGGGCTGAGGCAGTGGCAGCTCTGCTGGGGCATCTGCCAGCTCCTGGTGCCAGGGGTTCTGTGGGGCTCTGGGTCCAGCACGGCCCCGTTTGTTCCGTGCCCAGGTCACCAAAGGAACACTTGGATGTTATTGGGAATGGGAATTCCTTTCCTTTGCCCTCACTACTTTTTTCTCCTGCTGGCAGCTTGCTTGATGGTTTTCCCTTGCAGAGGAAGCAAGCACCAATTCCACAAAACTCTAGAAAACTTCAACAAGTGCAAAGCTGAGTCCCTGAGTTCCCAGTGTTCAGTGGAAGGAAAATATTTTACTGAACTGTCCCAATTTCCAGATGCTTCATCCCCTGCTTCCTTTCAAGAGTGAGTGGGCTTAAAATGATCTGACTTTGCAAACATGATGTAACCCAAATCTGGTGTTATTTTATCTGATCTTTACCATGTGTTTCACAGATCATCCAAGTTGGAAGAGACCTCCAAGATCATCCACCACTGTCCCAGGCTGCTCCAAACCCAGTGTCCAGCCTGGCCCTGGGCACTTCCAGGGATGCAGGGGCAGCCACAACCTCTCCCAAGCACTTTTAACTCTGATTTTCAAGGCTTCTTTTCAAAATCTTTTGCTCTGTGTTTTCCACGGAATGGTAAAATGTGACCAAGTGGAACAAAGAGGCAGCTCAGGGCAGGGTGGAAGGCTGGGATGGCTCTGTCCATGATCCCTTTTCTCCCACAGAGAGCCATGAAAAGCTGCTGAGGTTCATTAGCAAGGCAGCCTAATTGGGCTGGAATTGGCAGGGATAGCAATAGTGGCGATAGCCCCAGCCTGGATGGATTTGAGAGCACCCCTGGTGATCAATACCAGTGATTATGACATTTTTAAAATAAAATTGCTTGTCCTTGACTCCAGTGGAAGGGAGAACTCCCTCACACATCCCACGGGCTGCAGCTGCTCTGCTCGATACCAAACACTTTGTGAAATGGCCAACAAAAGCCTTTCCTTGCCATCCCATCCCTCCGAGGGGGCAAAATCCCCCTGACTTTGATTCTCTTTGCTCTGGAGGCCTTTTAGTTAAAAGCTCTCTAATAGATTTGGGAGTATTGACAGTAATAATGAGCTTATGGGTGAAATGGTGACCTCAGGGAAGTCACTGGAGCTGGAATTGCAGCATTTTAAATATCCACACATCTCTATGAAGTCTGAACATGTGCTCTCAACAGGTCAAACCTCTGCATTGATTCGCTCCCCTTTCCAACAGTTTGCTTACCAAACATCTTTGCAGTGTGAGCTAATGAAATTAATGTCTTTTCCTCCTGCTTAAAGCAGAAAATAAAATTAACCACCTTTTCCCCCAGGAAAAAGGAGGGAGGTTGGGTCTGTCCTGCCTTTCTTGTCCACAGAGTGTTTTGAACCCATTCAGATGTTTGAGTTTACGGGGAACTGTCTGAAGAACAGCCAGGATTCTCAGGGAAGGGTTTAAACATGACTTCTGATGCCATGGGCTGAAGATTTGGAAAGGATGATCTGAATTAAGTTGGGTATCAACACCTCCAGGTGCCCCTTTAGTGATAAGAGTGGGAAATGTGGATACCAAGGTGTATTTGTAATTAAAAAAAAAAAAGGGGAAAAAGAACATTATTGTTACATGGCAAAGCAAGGCATGCAAGGAAGAGATAATGTCTTTTTGTAGATTAAAGATGGAAAGAAATAAAGAAGGAAAAGAAGGAAAAGAAGGAAGGGAGAAGGGAAAGGAAATCTCAAGGAAATTTCAAGGAAAGGAAATTTCAAGGAAAGGAAATTTCAAAGAAAGGAAAGGAAAGGAGAAAGGAAAGGAGAAAGGAAAGGAGAAAGGAAAGGAAATTTCAAGGAAAGGAAATTTCAAGGAAAGGGAAGGAAATTTCAAGGAAAGGAAAGGAAAGGAAATTTCAAGGAAAGGAAAGGAAATTTCAAGGAAAGGAAATTTCAAGGAAAGGAAAGGAAAGGAAAGGAAATTTCAAGGAAAGGAAAGGAAATTTCAAGGAAAGGAAAGGAAAGGAAATTTCAAGGAAATTTCAAGGAAAGGAAAGGAAATTTCAAGGGAAGGAAATTTCAAGGAAAGGAAAGGAAATTTCAAGGAAAGGAAATTTCAAGGAAAGGAAAGGAAAGGAAAGGAAAGGAAAGGAAAGGAAAGGAAAGGAAAGGAAAGGAAAGGAAAGGAAAGGAAAGGAAAGGAAAGGAAAGGAAAGGAAAGGAAAGGAAAGGAAAGGAAAGGAAAGGAAAGGAAAGGAAAGGAAAGGAAAGGAAAGGAAAGGAAAGGAAAGGAAAGGAGGAACATTGGTGTCGGTTTTAGCATGGAGTAAGATCCCCTGGTTCACAGCTCTGTGACAGAAACCATTTCCCTCTCTATTGACATCCGAGCACTTCCAGGAATTTTTGCCAGGCTTTACAAACTGTTCCTACTCCTGTCACACATTCTGTCTGGCTGGGATTGCTGCGGTAAGAACAGCCCCACACAGGAGCGTTCCCAGCACACCAAACCTGGCAAGGGAATGGATTTATCAGTAGATGGCAACCCCCCCAATGACCCAGCGCCATTTCCTCCCTTGGAGCTGTGCTCCAGCATTCATGGCTGTCCAAGCCCTGCCTCAGGCTGATACAATCACTTGGCAGCATCCCTTACAATGGAAATAGAGGAAAAGCCCAAGGCTTTGACCACCTCCACTGGGCTGAAAAAAGCATCCCAGAAATCCATAATGGACCATGAACAGTTGGTCTCCATCTTCTCTGAGAAGCTGTTGTGAACTTTGTGTCCATTCCCTGCACCTCAGGGTCCGTCTTTGAGATGTTTGCAGGGTCATTGATCACAGAATTTGGGCTGGAGGGGACCTTAAATCATCCAGTTGTCATGGGCAGGGACACCTTCCACTGGTGTCCAATCCAGGGAGGAGCTGGAGCTGCTGCAGAGCCCAGAGGAGGCTCCAGGATGGGCAGAGGATGGAGCAGCTCTGCTGGCAGGAAAGGCTGGCACAGCTGGCATTGTTCACCTGCACAGGAGAAGCTTTGGGCTGAGCTCAGGGTGGCCTTGCAGGGCCTGGAGGAGCCCCAGGAAAGCTGGAGAGAGACAATTGCCAGGGCATGCAGGGACAGCACACAGGGAATGGCTGCCAGTGCCTGAGGGCAGGGCTGGGTGGGATCCTGGCCATGAGGAATTGTTCCCTGGCAGGGTGGGCAGGGCTGGCATGGAATTCCATCCCTGCATCCCTGGCAGTGCCCAAGGCCAGGCTGGACACTGGGCACAGTGGGAGGTGTCCCTGCCATGGCAGGGGTGGCACTGGGAGAACTTTAAGGTCCCTTCCAACCCAAATCCTTCTGGGATTCTATGAACATGCACGCCAGGCTGCTCCCAGCCCCAGTGTCCAGCCTGGCCTTGGGCACTGCCAGGGATCCAGGGGTGGAATTCCATCCCAGCCCTGCCCACCCTGCCAGGGAACAATTCCTCATTGCCAAGATCCCACCCAGCCCTGCCCTCCTTCAGTTCAAAGTCATCCCCCTTGTCCTATCACCACAAATAACCAAAGTCAGGTCCCAGATCACTTTTATTGTTGTTGGTCTCAGCAAATTGCTTAGGAAATCCATTTATTTTTAAAACCAGTGGTGATGTTAACATGAAACAGTGCTGAAAACCCTCTGTCCCAATCCAAATCAACATAAAGCCAAAGGCAATGGTGATCAACCACAAAAAGGAAGGTTCAGAGTGGAACCAGGGGAAATGTTGAAAATCTCCCAGCTCTGGAGGTGACACAAGGTGACAATATAATTGCAAACAGATTTTTCCTTTTGCCAAATGAAGAATTGTTGCCTCATAGGTCTTGGAATTATTTTTTTCAGTGTGTTGGTCCGTCTGTTGAAAGTGGGAGACCTGTAAATTTCTGATTTAAGAGAAATCCATCTATTCTCTTTTTTGCATTATTTTATAACCTAATATGTGTGCCTGGGACTTTGCTGTAATGTGAGATGGAGAGGGCTGCGATTCTTGCTCATTATTTTAATTTTTGATTGTTTGAATGCACTGTGGAACGATGGAATTCTGTGAGGATTTTAGAAGGAAATGTCTGGATTTGGTACTCCTGACAAGCACCGGTCACAGTCCATGGAGGCTGCCTTGTGCCCCAATAGAAGTTCCCCAAAAATCATTGGAGGGAATGGAAATATCCTTGCCAACCCTAATGCACCTTCAGGCACAAAATACCAGCATTCATCCTAAGAAATGAACACATTTCATTACATGGGATTTATGAAATAGGATTCTAGAAACTGTTTTTCCACTCCCTATAATGCACAGATTGTGCAGAATGCTAAATCTGCTCAAAAGCTAAAAGTGACAAATGCTGACACTTGTTAATTTTAATTTTTAAAGTATATTTAATATCAAATGTCTGGTTCCATTCTATTCCTGACATGTGTAAAAAACTCAGTCCTGAGCCACTTTAGAGGGTTTGTTTCCCTTGTGATGCATTTCACAAATGCACTGAAATTTTATTTTGATCAGGTCAAAACATTGTAGTATAACTTCAAATATTGGCTGTAACAGGCTGTCAAATGCATCTGTCACAGTGCCATTGAAATTCATATTTCAAGGGACTGTAAAAAAAACAAACAAAAAGTTAAGTGAAAGCAAAATTAATACCTTGTCATGTTCATGAATCATGGAAATGAGGAGCTGAGCAGGCAATCTGCTGGAAATCACTGTGTATCCCCAAGAAATTCTGAGTTTTAGGGAAAATTCTGTCTGTTTTGGGGGAAGAAATGAAGCAATGTGGCCAGTTCTGCTTCACAGGGCACCAGCTCCAAACAAAACGATAGTTTTAAACAAAATATCCCTTGAATTGCCTGGAAAGCTGCGATGGGAGGTAGACAGGGAAGTGCTGCCTTGGGAATATCTCAGCCTCCTTTGCCTTTATTTCCCAGGTTTTGTAGGCAGCAGTTCTGCACCCACACCCTTTCCTCCTCGGGGAAGAAAAGGAAGGAACGAACAACGGTAAACGCCAACATCCCTTCCGAGTACTCTGGTGCCAGGCACAGCATTCCCGAGGCAGATCCAGGGAGAGCTCACACGTAGTCGCTCAGTCTGTAGCCACTGTGGGACGCAGATGTCAGGGAGGGAGCGTGGTCGCCCTTGGAAGCGCTGGGAGGCCTGGAGGATGGAGGCGCTGCGGAACGCGGCTGGAAAACCGCCTCATTCCCGAGCCACGACGTGCACAGCAGGGCCCCACCCAGGATGCTCAGGGCCGAGGAGACAAACCCCAGATAGAGAGCCTGCCCTATCTCATACTTCACCCCAGTGGGCAGCGTGGGGCTGTAGAAATCCACCACCACCTCGTTGGTGCACCACGACACCGGCACCAGGCAGAGCAGGCCGGCCGCCACGAAGCCGACGCCGCCGGAGCCGGCCATGGAGGCCTTGGCCGGGCTGCCCTCGGCGCAGCGCGTGCACCTCATGCCCACCACGGCCACGGCGGCCGCCAGCACGGCCAGCAGGCAGGAGATGACCATCATGGCCCGGGCGGCGCGCAGGTCGGCGGGCAGCGCCAGCTGCGAGCGGTGGGGCTGGCACTGGTAGACGCCGGTGCTGTGCTTCACGCACTCCATCCACAGCCCCTTCAGGTAGGCCACGGCCGTCAGGATGTTGGTGCCCACGTGGGCCGAGCGCCACCAGTGCGGCAGGATGGTGGCAATCAGCGTCCCGATGAAGCCCAGCAGGCTGAGGGAGAAGCCCAGCAGCTCCAAGGCCCAGCTGGCCATGGGAATGTTTGTGCTGTGTGGTTCCCTTTATGAGGCGCCTCCGCTTGGGCTCGCTTGGAAGGCGCGAGGTTTTCTTGGAAGATCTGCGGCTGTTCCGCCCCGACACCTCCTGCTCTCCTAATAAAAGGTAATTGAGGGAAAAAGGAGTTAATTATTACCCCACAGCTTTGCCTCTCCAGCCAGTGAGGTGCGTTTCAAGCGCAGAGGGCAATAATTAGCATAGTTATCGCTGTTAATCGTGTTTTTGTGGAAGTAATGGGAAAGCAAGCTTCCCTCTTCCCTTATATAAACAGCCTTGTGCCGCCCGCTGGGAAGAGAACTCAAGACAATTTATGAAATGGAAAAAAAATATTTGAAATGCAAATATTCCTCTTCCCAGCAGGCTCTTCAAAAAAACAAACATGATTTCCTCTCTAAAGCGGAGAAGTAGGTAGTGTTAACACTTGGAATGAAGGAGATTTATAAAGTAGGGAACTGCAGGTTGCTTTACACGATGAAAACATTCCCAGAAGGTCACAGCAGGACTAGGAAAACAATAAGGGTGTATTTGCTCAAAGTAGGGAGCAAAAAGAGTGATTTAAAACCTGTGGAAGAGGATAACAAATATTGGATTAAAGTCGCTTTCCTGACTGGCCACTATTTCTTGAGGTTGCATTTCAAGAAAGTAACTCAAAGGGGAATAATTTTCATTGGGATCTGGGGAGTTTCAGGTCGTGATTTCAGGTTGTGGGTGAAATGTGGAATCAGTTGAACATCCTGGAGCTTCTGAGGGGCAACACCTTCACAGTTTGTTCGAGTATAAATCCAAGCTGGAAAACAAGGAATGGCAACTCTTCCTCCTGTATAAATCCCAGACTAAGTGGCCTTTTCCAGTGGCTGCCTTGCCAGCTCTGTTATCCATCAGGCATGATGTGTGTGGGCAGAAACACGATATTTTAATATATAAAATAACCTTTGCATCACAATCCAGCCTGGAATTCAGAAACAGGAACAAGTCTAGGCTCCAGCTCTGCCAAGCCCTGTGCACGTGCTGAACTCTGGCTTGGAGGAGAAAGTGGAAGTGTTTGCTGGAGCTGGCCTGAGCAGGAAGAGGGAGGAAAAGCATCTGGATCAATAATCAGTGCCACCGGGACAGCAGAAGGAGGCAGAGAGAGCAAAGTGAAAGCTGCTCCACGTTCTCATTATCTCAGATTTGTCTCTAATGAGTCTGGAGTGCTTGGGGTGATGCCAGAGCCAGGCTGGTCTCTGTTGTTGTGGCTTTCACTGCTCTCTGCCTGACAGCAAAATAATGGAATCATGGAATGGTTTGGGTTGGAAGGGACATTAAAAATCAGCCAGTTCCATGGCAGGGACACCTCCCACTGTCCCAGGCTGCTCCCAGCCCCAGTGTCCAACCTGGCCTTGGGCACTGCCAGGGATCCAGGGGTGGAATTCCATCCCAGCCCTGCCCACCCTGTCAGGGAACAATTCCTCATGGCCAAGATCCCACCCAGCCCTGCCCTCCGGCACTGGGAGCCATTCCCTGTGTCCTCTCCCTCCAGCCCTTGGAAATTGTCTCTCTCCATCTTTTTTGCAGCGTGGGTCACCTCTTCCAAAAACAGTCCCTTCGACAGTGTGAAAAGAAAGGGAAAATGGAAAAGCACAAGGATTTTGTGGCCTGGGTAAGAAAACACCACAAGCTGAGGACTCTGTGCTTCTACACATTCCTTTTATTTGGAGTGTGCCATGGCATGGGCAGGAATGGGATGGGCAGGAATGGGATGGGCAGGAATGGGATGCTGGATTTGCTGCCTGGAAGGGAAGAGCAAACCAAAGAGCAGCTTTTCTTTAGTGTGCCTGGTTTTAGGAGAGTTTTTCCTCCTGTTGCCAGTTCCTGGCCTTTCAGGTTCTCTTCATGTAACACAGAAATGAAAACACCTGAGTTGATGTGGCTGCTGAAGGAATTGACCTCATTTGCAGATTCTGAGAAAATCACAGAAGGTTTTATATCAGAAATCACCATTCCAGGGGAGGCCAGGCTGCAGATTTCTCTCAGCTATCACTGATATGACAGGCTATGAGTTAGGGCCAAGCACAGCACAAAGGAGCAAATTGTTTCCTCCAGCACTACTGGAGATATTTTATTTCTGTCCTAACCCCGAGAAGTCCTCGTGTATGTTTGCCTTGCAGGTTATTTGGGTTTGATTCCCATATTAGGGAAAATTAAGCAGTACTTCACCTTTTTATATTATTATTTGTTTTCTGTGAGGTGCATCTGGATCTAAGCACACCACAGATCTCAGGGAAATTATTCTGGGAATATCTCCAGGATCAGGGAGATGTCCACATGGTTTTGGGTCACAGGAGGACCATGAGGGACCTCAAGACATCTCACAGGACATCAGCAACCGAGGTGGAAATGGAGCTTGGGTCTCCTGTGTCCTTAATCCCAATGCCACCTTCCTCATCCCTGCTTTTGCCTGGTCTGGGCAAAAGACAGAATTCACAGAATTCACAGAATGACCAGGTTGGGAGAGACCTTCCAGACCATCGAGTCCAGCCCAGCCCCAACTGAACCCTGGCCCCCAGTGCCCATCCAGGCTTTGTTAAACACACCCAGGCATGGGGACTCCACCCCCTCCCCGGGCAGCCATTCCAGAACTTTCTCACCCTGGCTGCAAAAACCTTTTCCCTGCTCTCCACCCTGTATTTCCCCTGGTGCAGTTCGAGGCTGTGTGCTCTGGGTGTGTCAGTGCTGCTGCAGACAGAGCCCAGCCCCAGGTGAGCACAGGCACCTTTCAGGAGCTGTGCACAGTGATGGGGGCAGCCCTGAGTCTCCTTTTTGCACTCCCTCATGATGAGAACAACCCAAGATTATCCTCTCCAGTTCCCCATCCCACCCAGGACCTTTCCCACCATCCCAAGGAGTGATCCAGCTCACTCTGGTGCATTTGCAAAGAGGTTCCTGAGGTCAGGCACGAGGCTTTGCAGCTGATCCCGGGGAGAACAGGACCTCAGAGGAAAATGTGATTTACACCACCAGTCCTGAGAAATGGACCCCCCATTTAATCGAGGTCAAACCACTCTGGGGCTCAGCAGCAGCTATTTTTAGATGTCATTAAGGTGTTATTTTTAAGCATCAGCCATTAAAAGCTTTCTAATTTAAGCAGCCAGTGTTAATTAGCCCCGCGTGCTTGCTCGGCGTCATGTTTTCCATGTGCCTCCCTCAGCAGTTCCAGCTGCCCCTGGTGCTCAGTAACACTTTCACTGCTGGGCACCAGCCTTCCCCTCCTCCTGCCAAGTGGTGAAAGCAGCAGGAACTCAACACCTTTTATCTGCAGGAACATCAGCAGCCTGGTGGAAATGTCTCACTTTACAGCTCTGCTGAGGAACATTCCATGCGATC
Source organism: Melospiza melodia melodia (assembly GCF_035770615.1). Lineage (NCBI taxonomy): Eukaryota > Metazoa > Chordata > Aves > Passeriformes > Passerellidae > Melospiza > Melospiza melodia. Next base: position 2,448,100 of record NC_086195.1, read on the forward strand.
AGGTGTGTGGTGCCCTGGATGTTCCCTGTGGGCTGAGCCAGGCAAATATTAAATTAAAAATCAGCTTTTTTTTTTTTTTTTTTTTTTTTTTCCCTGTGTGGGTTGTGTTTGGTGCTATTTCTTTAGATAGTGAGCAAATTTTGTTTTCTCAGTTGGGAGTCACCCCTTTCTAGAAGGGAACAGGGACGGGATGACAAGGAAAGGCCTCAAGCTATGCCAGGGGAGGTTTAGGTTGGATATTGGGAAATTTCTGCATGGAAAGGGCGCTCAGGCCTTGGAAAGGGCTGCCCAGAGAGCTTTGCAGTGCCCATCCCTGCAGGTGTCCCCTGGAGGTGGCACTGAGTGCTCTGGACTGGGGACAAGGTGGCACAGCTGGCACTCCATGGGCTGGAATTCTGTGTTTAGGATGAGCTGCTCAGACTTTGCCTGCAACTCAGTCTGGGAGAAACACAGGAACCAAAAACTCAAAGAAATAAAATAAAAGATGTGAGAAGGCTGTGGATGCCCAGGCAGCTGTGGGATGAAAGTTTCTGGGGGCAGAAGTGAGAGGGGAAGGGTGCCCTGAGCCCCCAGGCATGGGGATGATGGGGGACACCCTGCTCATTCCTGCAGCCCAGCCTGGATCCAGCACATGGCCTTGCCCTTCCCCTTCCCCCTCCTCGAGTGCAGCATGGCAGCCCAGATCCTGTTTCAAGGGTTGTGCTGGTGCATTTTTTCTCCCTTAGATCTTTCCATGTGGGACAGAACACCCTGGGGCTGGGCCTGGGGAAGGAGGGTCAGCAGAGGGGCTGAGCTGCCTCTGGAGAGCCACCAGCAATCCTGGCAGTGAGAGGAGAGCTGAGCATGCAGACCCCAGCAGGTTATGCCATCAGATTTCCTTTTGGTGTTTAGCAAAGCAATGGTTGAAATGTTGGGAAGAAGTTTCTGGAAGCACCTGCACCACGGGATGGCACTGACCACCATTTTGGGGATCACAATCTCCTGAGACCAGGCTGCGCCACGGCTGGCACAAAGCCCAGCAAAACTCACAAAACCTCACAGCAACACAGGTGAAGTTAAATTGGGCTGGAAACCATTTTAAGCACTATTAAATAACACAAATAACGTGAGAGGAGGGAGCAGGAGTGAGCCCAGGTGAAACAGGGGTAACAAACAAGACAGGAGTGCTCCAGTAGATATTGGCAGGGCAGGCACAGAACAAGGTCAATGATTTGGGCTCATGCAAGGAAATGCAGCTGGGCAAGGAGCAGGAGGTTTGGTTTGGCTCTCAGGGTGTGTTTCTGGGCACTGCTGGATGTGCCACAGGAAATGTTAGAAACTCCAACTCCAAGGCTTGAGGCTGTTAAAAACCCAGCAGGGAAAATCACTCCGAATAATTTGGAGGGAAATGCTCATGGAACTGGGCAAGCACTGAGGACTCTGAATTACAAGAGGGGCTATGGATTACATCAACTCTGATACAATTTTATATATATATATATGTAAAATATGCATATATATATAATAATTACAGTATTGTAATATATAAATATATTATATGTATAATAATGACAATATGAATAGACGGCTATGAATTACAATAGCTCAGAGACAAGAATATGTGTGTTATATATATAATAATTAAAATATAATATAGATATCATATATATAATATACAGTAATTACAATATGGATAGACAGCTATGAATTGCAATAACTCACATAAAATAATATATAACATATTGTCATTATTATATATCTATAATATAGATATATAATAATGACAATATGTTATATATAATAGATGATAATTACAATATGATTAGAGGGCTATGAATTACAATAACTCAGACAAATTGTATATTATATATATAATATATAAAAATTACAGTTTGAATACAGGGCTATGAATCACAATAACTCAGATACAATTATATATATAATATAATATAGTATAATATAATATAATATAATATAATATAATATAATATAATATAATATAATATAATATAATATAATATAATATAATATAATATAATATAATATAATATAATATAATATAATATAATATAATATAATATAATATTTACAATTTGAGTAGAGGACTATGAATTACAATAACTCAGATACAACAATATATAAATATAATGTATATGTTATAATTACAATATATTATTATATATAATATATTATAATTACAATGTGAATAGAGGACTATGAATTACAATAACTCATATATAATTATATAAATTATATATATAAAATATACAATAATTAGAATATGAATAGAGTGCTATGGATTACAATACCTAAGGAACAATTATATATAATATAATATAATATAATATAATATAATATAATATAATATAATATAATATAATATAATATAATATAATATAATATAATATAATATAATATAATATAATATAATATAATATAATATAATATAATATAATATATATAAAATAATTACAGTATGAATAGAGGGCTATGATTACAAATAACTCAGATACAATAATATATATAATATTTTATATATATATATGTATATGTGTATATATATATATATATATATAATTAGAATACGAATAGAGGTCTATGAATTACAATAACCCAGACACAATAATATATATAATATTATATATATGTATATATTTATAAATGATAATCACAATAAGAGTAGAGGGCTATGAATTCCAATACCTGCAGCCATCAAGCTGCACACATGCAATGGGGATGATTTATGCGAGCGCAGAGCGGAGATCCTGACCCGGGGCTCCCCCGGCTCCATCACCCCCTGGCATCCCGGGTTACAAAGGCCCTGATTGATCCCGGGGCTCTCTGGAATCCCCGGGGGCAGCGAGCCCCGCGGGTTCTGCGTCACTGCAGCCCCAGGGCTTTGTGCAGATGTTGGTGCCCCCCTTCCCCTCTAATCTGCGGGGCTGATAAAAGCCCGGCCCACGCACAGCCCGGCCTGGCTGCACAGATCATGTTCCACAAGGGGATATGCTTGATTCCAGCACGGAGACTTTCTGAGCTTGCTTGGCCTGCTCTTGTTTGGGAAGGAAAACGGTCCCGACACACGCAAAAAAATATATTTTGATTCTCACGTCTATGTTTTTGCCAAAGATTTATTTTTATTCCTATCCCATGGGTAAATATTGAGATAAACTCTTGTCTTTTCTATGTGTATCAACTTCTAAAGAAATGCGAAATGATCTTCAGAGATCCTCTTATAAAAAATGCTATGTGAAGTTTAGAGCAATGGCTCTGTGGTCTCACTGTAAAACATCAGGGATTCAAGCACCCATGGATTTACTCTCAGCTGGACTTATTTTCATAGAGGAAAAAAGTCAAAATTATCAAATTATAAGTCAAAAATATAAAAAAATATCACCCAGTATTATCACCCAAAAAACACCCACAAGTGTCAGTGGAACCTGTTGGATTACACCTTTTTTGACTTAGAGATGGGGAAACTGAGAGGAGTTTTAACAACTTTTTTCCATTTTTAATCTAATAAGAAGGGTATGACTATAGAGAATTACATTAGAAGCTGACTATTTTTTAATTATAATACATTATAAGCATTTCTTGGCTAATCACCTTTAGTCACACCATGCTGTAAATGCCTTAAAACCAATAATCTAAAATTACCCCTTTTGGGTTCCACTACAATGCATCTTTCATAGTTCTATTTCTCTAAAATATCTAATCTTATTTACAAAACCATATTTTAAAACTTATTTCTAGTTCAATTTCTCTCTCAGCAATGTCTGTCCTATTCCAGGGCATTTCTGAGTCAGCATTTCTCCTCTCAAAGTTTACATACAGATGCACACTGTGTGAGCCTTCTGTCAAACTTTAAGAATTTTCTATAAATCCATTCCCCACAGAACCAATCACCTGATTTTAACAGCACTGAGCATTTCACCACCTTGTCTCATCAGCCACTGAATTTTTTGTTGTGTTTGGAACCCCCTGGAAATGGAATCTGGCATCTCTGATCTGCCCAAGCCTCCCCAGGAACTTTGGGAATGATTCCTTTCCTTTTACCTCCAGATCAAAAGAGGGATGGGATCTAAAGGAAATAAATGCTGATTTATCATGTTCATACACAGGATTTCATTGTGTTTTTGTGTTTGCAGACAGATCCAATTTAAGATTATCCAGACAGGTACTGAGAACTCTTCCACAGAGTCAAGTGCAAGAAAAGAATCATTTTTGGGGGGTCTCACAGCCAAACAAACCCCTCCATGATTCAGTAAACCAATTAATTATTTTATTTTTATTATTTTATTCCAGTAAACCAATTCCAGTCAATTTCTGAAAAGAAATGAAGGTTTTTGATGTGTATTTTAATACTATAAATAAAGGGCAGAACTAAATAGTCCATTGCATGCAGAATGTACTTTACAAATGTAGATATAATAAATTGTAATATCCTCCTCTATGTTATCCCATGGTGGATGTTTATTATCATTCAAAACGAATAACCTTGGCTTCCTTCAGTGAAAACATGAGCTGCAAGAGCTTTTGTTCACATGCCAACCAAAGAGCTAAATGTGAATATCCCTTCCTCTGACCACATCAATCATTTTATAACCACAGTCAGATCATTTTGCTCTTTCACTCTTTTTTTCTTTTTTCCACACCACAGATTTTATGGTAGGGCTGAGAGACTGAGTTCAAGATGTGACAAATGATCCACCCAGCCACCCCAAAAAGCAGGTGGCAGCCCTTGAGGGGGCTGGCAATTAATGCCATATGTGACACAAAACTCTCCCTCAATGTCCCTTCCTCTGCCACTGCTTATCTGTGGGACTGAGGGGACAAAACTCTAAAATCTGGGGAATTAAATTAAATGGAACCAAAACGTAGACCTGATCCTGTTTTCTTTGTTGCCTCTCCAGCTTTTCTAGGTCTAGTGACTTTATTAAAGATTCAGGGTGAAGATGAAACTTCCAGTTTCCTCCTCTAAGAAAAACCCCAAATAACACACCACAAAATGCTGCATAATTCTGTATGGAGACAAAACTTTTGGTGTCTTTTGAGGAGCATTTCAAAGAGAGAGAATTTTAAATCCAGCAGAGATGAGGTGGGGCTGGCCCCAAGCAGGAATAAACCATGAAATAAAGCTAAGACAACCCCAAAAAACGTTCCCTGGCACCCAGGAGGAAATCTGGGGAAATGCTGAGGTGGTGATGGTCCAGTTGTAAATCCACGGAGGTTCCCACCCAGGGGAGGTGCTGGAGGCTGCAGGGATGTGAGGAGGGTTTGGGGCTCCTGCTGCACATCTGGCAGGGACAGCAGCAGCTGCACTGCCCTGATCCAGGGCAGAGGGGGTGGGAGAGGTGGAGGATCAGGGCTGGGTTACAATGTGCCTTTCAAACCTCTCTTCATTTCCCAATCTCCTCTTTCAAAAAGCAAAGAGGGCTGGGAATGAAGGGAAGAATTTTGCTGTGAGCCAGGCAGGCCTTGCTTCCCCTCAGATCTGCCCACCCTCGCCCACATCCAAGCAGGGAGCTCTTCTTACTAGCCTTTATTTATTTTTTTTTTTTTTGGGTTTTTTTCTCCCCTAAAAATATTTGTGAGAGGGCCTGGGAAGCTGGAACAACAGAATTTACAATGCATGCCAGGGTGTGGAACCTCACTCACCTGTCTGGTGAACCTGAGCACGACCCAAAACTCTGATCCTTAAACATTAATTATCCAAGCTGTGAGAGATGAATCCAATAAAATTGATTTTAAAAGTAAAATTAGTCCATACAATTAATTTAAAAAGTAAAATGAGTCCATACTTGGCTTAGCAGATGGTAAGAAGCACATCACAACATTTTGCATTCCCAGTGTGGAGGCTGAAAGGGATTTCTGGCATTTCTGAGGGAATTGGTGCAGAATTGGAGGTTGCTGAGGGTAAAACTGAAGCTGGGAAGGATGCACAGGGAAATACTAAAATTACTGGGGCAGAATTCCCTGGCAGAAGCACCTGCAGCCCAGGGAAGGGCACAGCAGCCATGGTCTGCATGAGAGGAGCAGCTCAGAGGTCTGGAGAAAGAGCAGGAACAAAAGGATCAGACTGATCCAGGCAGGGAAGCAGTAAAACGAGAATCAATGAGAGAGACAGCAGTAAAACATGCATCTGTGATTTAATCCTGGGTAAAGACCCAGATTAGTGACATCAGACTCTGCTGTTTGTTTGGAGTTTACTCTGGAGCCGTGGCTCCCAAGGCTGAGGCAGCTGGGATGGAGCCCATGGATCCAGCCCAAGGATTTATCCCAGACATGGCTGATCCTGTGCAGCACAGGCATCAGGCACAATTAAAGTTTGGATGGAAAAATTGGCTTTCCAGCCCTTGTGCTCGTAAAAATAAAGCTGGCATGAGCTGGCAGGGCGAGGGAATTGAGAAGTTTCATAAATTGTCACATCATTTCGCAGTCACTCAGTGCTTAGCTGGGCCTTGAAGGTCGTGAAGGCCAAACATGGACATTGTGTCTCATTTTTTCTGTTGGTTTTTATCCCAGATGGCATATTATTTCACCCAAAAAGGCTGAGTCTGGTTGACAGAATCCCAGAATCTTTAAGGCTGGGAAAAAAACCAAGATTATGCAGTGCCAGCTGTGCCCCGTAGGCACCTTGTCCCCAGCCCAGAGCACTCAGTGCCACCTCCAGGGCACACCTGCAGGGATGGGCACTGCAAAGCTCCCTGGGCAGCCCCTGCCAAGGCCTGAGCTCCCTTTCCATGGGCAAATTCCCCTTGAATGTGCACACAGCTGTGTGAGCTGCACAAACTGCACCACTCCTGGACAGATGGGATTGGTGGCACCCGTGGCAACCAGGTTTGGCAAAGCCCAGGAGCTCAGCTGGCCTGGCTGCTCCAAATGCATTTCTGGAATGGGTTTGGCAGCCCCAGACTGGCCAAACATCCCCATTGTCCTCTGCTACCTCTCAGAAGAGGTTTGGACTGGCTGGTGTTGGTGTGAGCAGAGAGCAGCTCCCCCAGAACTGATGGGATCAAACCTGATCCAAAGATCTTCTCCTTAAGCTTTGCCTTAACTTTGCACTGGTGACACTCACGGGCACCCCTGGATCCCTGGAAGTGTCCAAGGCCAGGCTGGACAGGGCTTGAAGCAACCTGGTCTAATGAGTGACATCCCTGCCCTTGGCAGTGACACCTCAGGTTTGAGCTTTTCTGTTTTTCAGGTTCTGTGCTGCTTTAGTGTGTGGGTCTGGGTTCACATTCAGGGATGGTGAGCTCTGTGCACAGAGCAGGGAGACAAAACAATTCCTGCTCCAGCTGGGCACCAAGGACAAATGACCCAAATCTCAGCCCAGGAGCACAAACCCCGTGGGCTGGAGAGAGAAAAACAAGCAGGGTGGGACTGCAGGGCTAAAGCTGGAATGGGACAATGAACTGCAAGGTGCAAATGGAGCAGAACTGATCCCAGGGACAGAGCCTGTGCCCGGCCGTGCATTTTGGGGCCATTTTGGTTCATCCTGGGTGCAGCCCTGGCTGGGCTCTGGTGCTGCCCAAGGTGCATCCATGGAGGAGATGCTGTGAATAAATCCCTGCTTTATTCCTTAATTTTTTTTATTCTTTATTCTTGTCCAGCCTCTGCTCTAGGTCAAACTTCTCAAGGCATCAGCAGGGGGTTGAAGTGAGATGATCTTTAAGGTCCCTTCCAACCCAAACCATTCCGGAATTTTTGATTTCTCACAAAGTTTTAGGTCCTGCCACTTGCACGCCTCCATGGGAGACATTTTACTCCCAGGCTGACAGAGTTCCATGACCAAACCAGCCCAAACTGACTGACACAAAGCTCAGGATGCTCGTGGCTTCCTGCACCCGACCTGGGGCACTGAACCTCACATAAGCACCAAAATGTCATTTTTCCTTGGAGCTCAGACATTGTTGCACTCCTCACTGCCACACTTCAACCTGTACTTGCTCCCTTAGCTGTTCCTTTGGCCATGTGTGAAACTCTCCCCACATTTTTGATATTTTCATTTGTTTTTCAGAATGACATCAGCAGAACCAGCGCTGTCGGCCACAGGCTCATTCATCTTTCCTGTGCCTCTCAGAGAGTGCCATAATTATTTAGCTTCTTAAAACCTTCACACTCTTACAGCTCTCATAAAGTAGTTATTCAGCTCTTGATATTTTCTCCCCAGCTGTGATGATTTAATCTGGCCTGGGGTTTGAAAGGCTCAGCCAGGAAAATCCCAGAGCGCAGTACAGCTCATTTATAAGGCTCAGCATTTCTGCAGTACCCAGCCCGAGCTGGGCTCTCCATCTGCCTTATCTAAACACTGCCATCACACTGCATTTAGGCTTTCATGGGAAGCTAAACCACCACACAGAGCTCCTGCATCTGGCCTGGAAATACCATCCTGTATTTGAAACATTTCGTGGCACAGCTCGGTATTAATTCAGGTAGGGTTTGTCTGGGGAGGTTTCGTTCTCCTGCCAGCAAGGGGGAAGCACTGTGGGCCTTCACCACAGAAATCCTCAAAAAAAAAAAACCCCAAAAGATTAGTTCAGTTCTTTAACTATATAAACCACAGCTTTTTATAAGCATCACAAAGTTGGTTATTATAACACAGGTGAAATTCCCTTTTTTTCCTGGTGATGACAAAACCCCCAAAATAACTCGGCCATGCAGCAGTGCCATTTTATTTATTTCAGAACCAAGCCCCCTATGAATTCCACAGCCAGGAAATTCCCATGGTTAAGATGCCTCTTCAAGACATTAAATACCCAATATAGTTTATGCTGCATACTAATGGTCAACAAGAAGACTTTGAAAGTTCAAATTTCACACAGAAATTGCAAGTACAAACTCCTCTTACTACATATACTTGCTGTTGCTGAGCTAACATTGAAAGACACGTACTAACTTTTTAAATTTCCTGACTTTTATGATTGCTCAATTTTGCAACCTGAACATTATTTTGAAAGTAGGATTGTGTAAAATTTCCCTCAAGGGACTCAGAGAGCTCTGTGCTTTTGAAACGTGGCCTTGCTGTAGCTAATTTCCCTCATTTTGTTGGAGGGTGGTTTTTTTGGGTTTTTTTTTTCCAACCTTGCAGACAGGAGCAAAATTGCAGGACCTCAAAAATAATCAAGCGTTTTTCTGGTACCCTGGTGCCTTAATTTAGTGCATTTGCTGAGTTTTCATTCTGCAGTGCAGGTGCACGTCTGCTATGGATCACAGCCCTGTCCAGGAAAGCACTTGACGTCCCCAGAACCACTCACAGGCCTGAGGTGAAATTTTCACTTCAGGGCTGTCCTGGATGGGGGAATATCTTCAGAGATATTTCAAACTGAAAGGAAACTGAATTTAATTTTCCTATTGATGCAGGTGGGGTTTAAACAGATGACAAATTACAGGTAATGGCCGCAGTGTTCCCTGAGCAGGAGTGGGAAATGGATCCTTTCTGTCTGTGTGGAATTATAAAGCCACACTGCAAGAAGGAGCAAATGTGTTCATCTGGAACAATCACAGGCTGTTCTCAGCTTGCTTGGTATGGCAAGGTGAGATTTGGGTTCTGTGCCCACCACTGCCTGGTTTGCTGGGGGTGAGCAGGGCGTGGGAGCTCCTCCATTAAATGGAATTTTTAGGTGCAAATTCTCCCCTTGTGAGGGGCCTTAGCAATACACAAAATTTAAAGCCCCTCTGAAGAGGATTATTCAGTGTCTGGAGGTTAATGCTGGCTCTCCACGATGAGGTGGCTTTTGGAAATGTGAATTCTGACAGCAAAGGAAGGACATCATCCCTCAGCCCAACACGGAGCAGTGCCAGGCACCTGCATCTCACCCAGTCCTCTTCCTCTGGCAGCAAGAATCCCATAAATCCCATAAATCCCACTCTACACCTGTCTGGGCTGATCTGGTTTTATTACTGACCTTAAATAACAGAGCAGACACAGGAACTCACCTCAGCCCTTGGTGTAGGAGCAAGGGCTGCAGTGGAAAACCAAAATCTTCTTAAACAACAAGCAAATCACTCCTGCTACAAACCCCACAAAACTTGGTGGAAGCAAAGGTCTTCCAGAGGGCTCAGTGTCACACAGGAGAAAAATTATTCACACTGCTGCAAAAATCTGTACAAGGATGGGGAGTTAAATTTGGGAAGTGCTGGGAGATGCAAGTTCTTTGAATACCCATTAATGCCTTCCCTTTCTTCCTTTATTTTCAGAGGAAAACACCAAGCAGCATCCCCTTTTTGCCCACAAAATGAAGATTTTGTTTCCAGTGCCTTTTTCCCAGCGTGGAGCAAGTTTTCCTATGGCTGAGGAAAAATGTGCAGCATCAGCTTTTACAGGGACTCGAGGATTCGACCATTACAGCATCAATGCCTGATTAATCTGATTATTCCTCATCTCTCACTCCTCTTTCCATGGTGTCAACACCCTTTTCAGAGGCAATTACATTTTCCAAAGAGTTTATCAGTGCCCATCCAGAGGTGGAAAAGGGTGTTTGTTGTTCTGACTGAGCCTAGCACAGGAATTGCCCCTCCAGTCCTTCCTTGGAGCTGCTATTGCTGGTGATGAAAGCTCCAGACCTGCTGGCTCCAAGGAGTTACTTTTTACTGGATCAACTTTTCACATGTCATAAAAAGCGGAGCCACACGAGAAATTGAAGTTATCTGTGTAGCCCCAGGTCTCAGGGAGCAAAAGACTTCTAAAGCCAGTGATGTGATTAGGAGAAATAAGGAAATGAAATCATTTAATGGGAATGCGCCGCGCGGAGAAGGAATCAATAAACAGTTCCCAGGAGTTATCAGGGGCCATTTAGTGCTTTTTTTGGATCTAAACTCTCTAATCCCTGCCCTTTCTGGTTTATTTGTCCTGCATTCTACCACGTATCACCGGGCTGGGATGCTTCCTGAAGATCCCAGCAGCTGCTCAGCCCTGGGATGGAGGTGCTGCGGAAAGGTCGAGTTTTCCTTGAATCCCATCTTGGATTTTCTGTCTCTTCACAAGTGCTTTAAGGGCTCATTAAGGATGTGGACAGAAGCCTGTTTCCACAGCCACTGAGTTACCTTCCTCTTCCTGTGGATTAATACCTGCTATGGAATAATCATCCTTGCCCAGTAGCAGCGAGTCCATCTGGAGGCTGATAGACAAAGCAGTGCCTGGCTGCTGAACTGCTTACAAAAGCAGCTCTTGCCAGAAAGAAAGGAGGTAATAAAAGCCTACAGGCCTCCTGTGACACCTCTCTGACCTTGCTGTGACTTCAGAGCCTGTCCCTGGATGTTTGCTGAGCTGCCTACCTGGGGTTTTTGAATGGCACAAAAGGGATGAAGGAACAGGGATTGGGAACTGTCAGGCCTGAATTCAGCAGCCGCTGATGTCACCGTTCCCCTGGGCAGGCCCTGGGCCAGGATCTTCATCCTGGGTGGTGCCACATTATTCTCCTGTCACTGCTGACAGCAAGAACCTTCCCAAGGGTGAATGCTGATCAAAAGCTCAGAGAAGAACAAATTACAGACAGAAATGGGGCCAGCAGATGCTTTTTATGCCAGGCTGTGTTAAGCAACATCAAAATATTTTGTTGGGTGGTGTCCACTCAAGCTGAGGAAGGTGTGGCAGCAACCAGTGGGGCAGGTTCATTTCTGTCCCTGAACCTCTGTCACACATCTTGATTTTTGACCCTTGTTACAGCCTGTACCCCGTCAGGAGCATGGTTCTGTCCCCTGATATTTATCATTTCTGGAAAAACTCAGAAATTCTTCCCTGAGGGCACAAGTCCTGCTTGCTCTGCTGGAAGCTGAGCCAGGCTGTGCAAAGCTCAGGAAGGCTTCAAGCTTTTTAGATTAAAAGGCATTATCTGTGGAGGGCACAAAGTTTTACCAGATAACACAAACAATTCACTTTTAACCAGCCTGAATTCTGAAGCCAGGATATCCCTACACCCAGTACTTCTGTGTGCCATGGGATCTCACCAAAACCTGAGCCTGAGCACATCTGATTTGGGAGATCTGGGTTATGGTTTAGACTGAGTTTACAGCTGAAGCTGAATCATCACACACTGAACTCCTTTTGTGTGAGTTTTTCTCATTTTCTGCCTCAAAAAATCTGTTTTACCTACAAATATAAAAACTGTGTTGGGTCAGATCAACACAATGTCTCAGCACTGCCAATAGCTGTGGATAGGAAATAAATAAAAATAGGAAGAGGATGTAGCATGGCCTTTGCAGAATATTGTTCCTACAAGCTGATCATCACAGATTTCTTGACCCTGAAGTGTTACCTTAATGATTCACCTTAATGAGTTTTTCTTTCATTGTTCTCTCCAGTTATTTTTTCAACCCATGAAGGAGTTTGATGTTGATTATCCCGTGACAAAAGGGACAAAACTCTTTGTTTTCTTAATATTTTGAACCTTTTCCATCCCAGTTTTATTGTGTGCTCCCTTCTTTCTGTATTAGAACCATTGAATAATTTGGGTTGGAAGGGACCTCAAAGATCCCTGCCATGGTCAGGGACATCTCCCACTAACCCAGGTTGTCATTCCCAATTTAACATCTCTGTGCTGCTTTTGGAAGCACAATCCAGACCCATGGAGTTCAAATTTATTTCATATCAGGAGATAGAAACCAGTTTTTGCTTTTCATATTGAAGCTCCATTTCCACCTCTTTCCCCCCCACTTTTTCCACCGTTTTCAACCTGCAGTTCTCAGCATAATAAAAGGTAACAAGCACGAGTTCTTGGCAGATGGAGGGAAGTTATTTAATGCCTGTGGAGAATCTGTCCCCACATGTTTAATAAATGCTTTCTTTCAATAAATGTATACTCAGCTTTAAGGAACATGGAAAACTTCAGGGTTTTTTTTTGCATCAAGTGCCAAGATAATAATAATCTGGCAAGTGACTGCTTACTCCAAGTAGTAAAAGGCCAGTGAAGCCAAGACTTGCTGTTACCACTATTTTAATCATTATTTGCTGGTGACCACCAGTCTGCAGTGAAAACTTCAGGTGCCTCTGGTATTTTTCAATTTTTGCTGAGTGCCAGGTGACTCAGGGCCCAGCTCTGCTGCTCTTTCTCACAGAGTTTTATCTGATTGAAAATTAGCCTCCAAAGACTTGAGCTGAAGCAGAAAAACCACTCGTGCTGAGGAGCAGCAGCAGAATCTGATCCCATGTTTCTGGTCTCTAAATGGTTTTTGAGTAGCTGGCACCAAGGCTTTACATTCATCTTTAAATAGTGGAGGTCTGGGGTTATTAAAAAACCGTGGAGGTTTTGTTTTCTGGGGTTTTTTTTGAAACAAAATATGTTATTTCTATTAGATTCTGTTTGTAAAAATTACATATTGTTAGGCTGAATAGTGCAACCCCCGAAACGAAAAGTAAATGACAAATTCAGACTTCTGGAACTGTGTAAGTTCCACTGAGAAAATAACCCTGAAACCTCAGCAGCCACATCTGTGTATATCACTGCTCAATTATTACCCTTTTACTACACTGCAGCTTATTTTGCCTTACACCCAATGGTCCAGGGGAAAAAGAAAAAAAAGCAGCCCCTTATTGACAATCACGGGGAAAAAGTTAAATCAATAAAATGAAAAATTATCTGACAATAATTGCAGTTGCAAGGCTTGCTCCTGGGCACACCATGAAAGCAAACTGAACTTCAAACCTCTGTTATTGCACTGCTCCAGTTCAGCTGTACAGCAATCCACTTTGGGCCTGGGAGTGCCAGATGCTGAAATCACTTTTGAGGGGAAAAAGGAGACTAAAAAAAAAAAAAAAAAAAATAGACTAAAAAATAGACTGAGAGTATTCTAAAAGAAAAGTCTGAGCAAGGATGGTGCCTGAGTGGATTTGTGTTACCCTGGAGCTCAGAGCAGAGTCACCCACAGAAGGTGTTGCACTTGCTGCTGGCAAGGAGAAATGGGGGTACAGAGATGAAAAAATCATGGAATATCCTGATTTGGGAGGGATCTCATCCAAATCCAGCCCCAGCCCAGCCTGGGCATCCCTGGCAGCGCTGGCCAAAGGCTCCTGGAGCTGTGGCAGCCTCGGGGCCGTGCCCATTCCCTGGGCAGTGCCAGCTCCTGTCAGAACCCAGGACATTCCTCTGGCTGCCCGGGGTGACTCCAGGCCCTGCCAGGGGGCTCAGAGACCTTGGCACAGAGTCAAAGACACCTCTGCCTTTGATTTTAGCCCATGGAAACAATTCCCGACTTTGTGTGAGGAGTTACAAGCCACAAGAGTTTGAGTAGATTGATAGTGAATTTGTCACAGGGTGAAAAAAGTAGAATTTTGGGGATTTAAAATGGAGGTCCAAGAGGCAAAAGGGAGGAATCTTGGCATGTCCTGTCCTTCTTCTCCTTCTTGTCCTCCATCTTCTGCTGTGATGGTGGCACTTTGGACTGGTTTAGGACAGAGACAGACTGTCTGACATGGGTGATAGTATTGGAAAATTATTGTAAATAAAGTACAGTAGTTCTTAGTGTAAAAAGCTAACAAGGGCAGTCAGTGTGCCACAAACAGACCCAGACAGATCTCAGCAGGTCAGAGAAAGAATGGAATAGATAAGAGAAAATAAACAACCTTGAAAAGCAGAACTGACAAATCTTGGCTTCTTCTTCGGTCTCGGGGCTGGGAAAAAAGAGACTTTCTAATACCTTGGGAGCCATTTCAACCACAGAAACCCGAGAGCACCCTCTGGGGGAAGAACTTTCCCTAAGACCCAGCCTAAATCCCTCCAGGCCCAGCTCCAGCCCTCCCTGGGTGCTGTCCCTGTCCCAGAGCAGGGATTGGAGCTGTTCCACAGAGGAGCTGCAGCCCCTGAGGAGTTTCCCCTCAGTCTCCTCCAGCTGGACATTCCAAGGTTCCTCATCTGCTCCTCTTCCCTTCCAGACCTTCCCCATCCTCCTGTCCCTCCTTTGGCTGCTCCCTAATAATTTTATCTCTTTCTTATATTTGGTCACACACAAGACTGGGAGGGGTGCTTGGAAGCGATTCCCACATTTCCCATTTCCTGAGGAGGAAGCGTCTCCAGACAGAGCTGAGATCCCTTCTGAGGACACAAATTTCAGCCCAAATCTTCCTGGCCACACCCCAGCAGCAATTCTTCAGGACAGGCTCCACGATGTGGTCTCAAATGTCATCCCAGTGAGGGAATCTGAGGCAAGCAAAGCTTTGTGCTGTGCCAGTGGCTGCATCTCCCTCTGTCTGGGAAGCCTCCCAAAAGAGAATTACAGTGATTCCAAAATGAGGCCAAGAGAGCAAGCTCTGCTCTTCAAGGATAATTGCAAAGTCAATAAGGGTGCACACAACATTTGCAAATTTTACAGACATTAAAAAAAAAAAAGGAAAATGGAACCGCTCTTGTGACCCACAGACATTTAAAAAAAAGGAAAATGAAACCACTCTTTTGACCCACAGACATTTAAAAAAAAGGAAAATGAAACCACTCTTTTGACCCAAAGTCCTTCCAGCAAGAGCTCAGAATCAAAAAGAGCCAGGATAATCTTAGTAAAACCCTCTTAATTGCATCCTCTTCTGATACACATGATACAAACATGTATTAATCACCTACACATTTGCATTTTTCCTGCCATTACCTGGCTTCTTAAGGCTGCTGAGCCCAGGAAAGGGTTTCATCTCAATCTGCAGCACAAGGCTGTAGGATATCAATGAGCTGATAAAATGTTCCATGTGACGGTGGTCACCGGGGTCTTTGGGTGAGGGAAGAGACAAGAATGTTGACTCCATGTTTCAGAAGGCTTGATTTATTATTTTATGATACATATTACATTAAAACTATACTAAAAAGAATAGAAGAAAAGGTTCTCAGAAGGCTGGCTAAGCTGAGAATAGAAAAGAAAGAATAACAAAGGTCTGTGGCTTGGACAGAGAGAGAGCCAGCTGGGCTGTGATTGGCCATTAATTCCAAACATCCACATAAGTCCAATCATGGATCCACCTGGTGCATCCCACAGCAGCAGATAATCATTGTTTACATTTTGTTCCTGAGGCCTCTCAGCTTCTCAGAAAGAAAAAATGCTAAGGAAAGATTTTTAATGAAAAGATGTCTGCAACAGTTCCATGTTCAGCGCAGCCTGAGGGAAAGGCCTCAGCAAGTTCTCTGAAATGCCAGATTTCAAACCCTGTCTTGAAGTGACTCTCAGTTGAGTGGTGACTGTTTCCATGTGACAAAAGTGGTGTGAGGCCCATGCCGGAGGAAAGCCACGAGGACAATCTGTGATAAATAACCTGGAAAGCTGCTGAAATGTGCTGATCTGTGACATGGATCCTGTAGGAGCTGACAGCACCTCAGGAGCAAGGAAGAGACCTCCTGGGAGAAAATGAGCTGGTGGGAGTGGGCAGGAAGGCTCTGCAGAGGGATCTGCACAGGCTGGACCCATGGGATGAGGCCACCACAACCCCAGGGAGCTCCAGGCTGGGCAGAGGGGCTGGGAAAGGCCCTGGGGGTGCTGTGACAGGGGCTGGACACGAGCCCAGGGGTGCCCAGCGGGGCAAGAAGGCCCCTGGCAGCTGGGCTGGATGGGGAATTGTGTGTGCAGCAGGAGCAGGGCAGGGATTGTCCCTCTGTGCTGGCTCTGAGAGGCCCCTCCAGGGCTGGGCCCAGTTCTGCTCCTGCAGGAGAGCCCTGGAGGGGCTGGAGCGTGTCCAGGGCAGGGAACGGAGCTGGGCAGGGGCTGAGCCCCAGGAGGGGCTGAGGGAGCTGGGCAGGGGCTGAGGCTGGAGCAAAGGAGGCTCAGGGGGTGTAGCAAAGAAAAGGAGAAACCATCAGGACTTCAGGATTTCATCTCTGCTGTCAGGATTTGCCTTCCTGCAGGTCAGGTGGATGTGGGCCTAAGGCTCCCACTGCTCTCTCTGCTTCAGGAAACCAAAATAACAACAGGAAAACGTAATTTCACCTCCAGCAAGGAAATCAAGCCCCTCGTGTTTGGATGTGGAACTGGGTTGAGCAAATAAGGCTTTCATCACCTTCAAGTACAACTATTGCAACGAATACACTGTCAAGGCACAAAAAGGCATTCAGAACCCATGGCTGGTTCAGATTTGTCTCCTGAGTCAGACATGCCAAAAAACCCACTTCACACCAGTGCCCTGAACTCCTGGCCCAGTTAAAGGTTCAGCAATCTTGTCTTTCATCTGTAAAATCTCAAAATGGCCCAAATGTGGCTCGCAGAATTTACCTTTCTTCCTTCTTGCTCCGTAAGGAAGAGTGATCAGTAAGGGCAGCAGTCACCATTTTCCAGAACATCTACAGACATTATGAGGAAAGATTTTCTCCCTGTGAGGGTGGGGAGGCCTAGAGAAGCTGTGGCCACCCCTGGCAGTGTCCAGAGCCAGGTTGGAAAGAGCTTGGAACAGCCTGGGACAGTGGGAGGTGTCCCTGCCATGGCAGAGGTGGCGCTGGATGAGCTTTAAGGTCCCTTCCAACCCAAACCCTTCTGGGATTCCATGATTTAGGAGCATTTATCTTTGTACTTTGCAATGGCTTCATCTTCTACCACTCTTGGATATTTATGAAAATTTTATCCGTGTGAGGAAAATGGAATTTTGAAGATCTCATGTGCAGGGAAGAGGGGTTCCCAACAGCTGAGCCCAAGTTCAGAAATGAATGGTTTGACTGAAAAGCAGATTTAGGGTCCCACTGCCTCCCCATGATGTTCTTGGCATCAGAAAGCAGGTGTTAGGCACATTTCCTAAGGACAGATAAAATAATCTCCCCTGTCCTCCTAGAGCTCAGGGAAGGTGACAGGTTGGTGATTAGGTTCTCCCTGGAGCTGCCTCCCGGCCCCACTGTGGAAGGTTCAGGAGTTTACTTGGCTCCTGTGCTTCATGCAGAGTTAAAACCCCCACAAAAAGTTCTTTGTGTGTGGAAGTATCCCAAAGGACAGGAGATAACATTTTCCAAACCAGTGAAGTACTGGAGGAGCTGCATCATTTCCATAATAGCTTCTACCACAGGATTCAGCAGAAATATTCACAGAGTGCCTCAACTGTACATTGAAACAATTGCTCCATAAAGAACTCACAGAAAATTCTATTATTTTCCTTAAATTCAAGCTTTTCCTTTTTTTCCTTTTCAGTAATCTGAGGATTTGAGAAAAGAAGCTGTTGGTACAATGACCCACAACTCCTTTGTCTTGAGAAGCAGCGAGGGGAAGAAAATAAATCTCATTACAGATGAGGATTGTAGAACTCAGAAACAAAGCACGGATAAGGAATAATAAAAAATAGTGAAAAGAGAATGTGACAGGAGATCCACAGCCCTTGGCACAAGGGAAGAGGAGGCAATTCCTGGAGCAGAAGGGGGATGTGGGGCAGGGCATGGAGGGCAAGAGCTCCAGATGTGTGAAACACATTTGGGCTGCAGTGATCTTCTCCCTTTCCTCCTTGTTCCTCTTTGTAGCTGTTCCCCATGACTCACACGTCTCGTTTTGCCTCTCTCTCAGGGCTCTTTCCTCATTAAAAACGCTGAATTTTAAAACATCTTGAGGACAAATGGAGCCAAATGTGTGATGGTTGCCGTGGCTCGAAGCGAGCAGAGATAAATGTAAAGGACAGACTAAAAAACCAACAGGAGACATCCCTGGGGGCTCTGTCAGGAAGGTCTTTTGATCAGACACTTGCATGAACCTGAAAATCAGGATTTTCCCATCCTGAAAAGTCGCAAGGAAAAAATAATAACTGCAGATCTCCTCTAGTTAAGGCTGGTGGGGTTGAAAAGATCAATCCCTTTGTATTTGTCTGCTGTACAGCTGTTATTCTCTGATTTTACACTCTACCTTTCTTAACATGTTCAAAATTTTCAAGAATGTGTTAAGAAGTGGTTTGGATCTAATAAATTCTTTTGTTTTGAGAGCCAAGTTCTTCTTGTCTTACTCACAAAGAATAGTCCAAGCACCCACCCTGCAGTCCAAGAAAGTGGAGTTTTACTCTGTAATGCAAACCCTGTGGCTGATTGAATTGCCCCTGCACTTCATACACTGCATGTCATGCTCCACATTTATCCTAAAACCATCTTTTACAGTCCATTCTAAAAATTCTTATTATTTCAACAAGGAACAGACAAAATTTCTCCCACCATATTTATCATTGTTGATTATTGTTGTTCAAAAAAGCAAAGTTTAACCAGTGTAACAGAGCAAAAACCGTGTTGGTTTCCTATCCCATTTCCCATCCCACATTCAGTTCCCAAGGAACAAATTAATGGAGCAAAATCAGGGTTGGTTCCCCATCCCATTCAGTTCCCAAGGAACAAATTAATGGAGCAAAATCAGGGTTGGTTCCCCATCCCATTCAGTTCCCAAGGAGGAAATTCATGCAGTTATTCCATGAAGAGTTTAGTTTTGATCTCTGGGGATAACATGTGAGGGGCAAAAAGAAGGGGCAGCCACACAGGACCTGAGTATTTTCTTTCTGCAGCTTCTTTCACATCAACTGCAAACTTCTTTTTGTGGCTAGAAATGGTTCCAAAGAGATTGTGGGCAATTCTGGTGTAGGAAATCCAGCCCAAATGCCAAGGTCTGAGCGGGTGGGGCCAATATTTAACACAACAGAGTAAGACAGAGGACACCAGGAGGGATTTTTTAATGGAAAAGGTGGTAAGGATTTGGAAGAGGCTGCCCAGGGAGCTTTGCAGTGCCCATCCCTGCAGGTGTCCCCTGGAGGTGGCACTGAGTGCTCTGGGCTGGGCACAAGGCGCCCATGGGGCACAGCTGGCACTGCATGGGCTGGGAGGGCTTAATGGAGAGTGGAAGGACAAAGATGCAGCTGGGTAATATTGGACAATAATCTGAATTTTGGGCGACTGACAGCAATGCTTTTATGGTTGCTGAGTGTTGGAAATGGAGGCTTTGAGCCAGTGTTTACAAACAGCTCTGAGAAGGAAATCTCTCTCTCTTTGTGTGGGAAAGTATCCCAAAGGACAGGAGATAACATTTTCCAAACCAGTGGAGTACTGGAGGAGCTACATCATTTCCATAATAGTTCCTACCACAGGATTCAGCAGAAATATTCACAGAGTGCCCCTGACTGTATATTTAAACAACAATTACTCCATAAAAATTCAGGAGGAGTGAGTTTTTCACAGGCAGGAGTGTGAAAACTCTCAGCCCGGGGTTGAATCCATGTCCTCAAACACTCTAAGTGGATCCTTCTGTATAATAAGGGCTTTTCCAAATCATTTTATTCCTCCTGGGAAAAGGAGGAATATGAGGAAACCTTTAGCTATCACCACTGCTAAGCACACACTTCAGTTTGCTTTCCAACAAGGAAAGGATTTAAGGCTCTGCCTCTTCTCTCACACAAATTAATTATCACCTCTTTTATCTTTAAGCAAACTTAGGATAGACCCGAGGAGAAGGACAGAAATATTGTACTGCAAAGGCAATATTGACATAATTATTAAAGCTGGAAAAGTCAGGCAAGGTGGGATGAAGGTGAAAAATCTCCATCAGCCAGATCCAGAGATTTATGGCAGCAACCCTTGCCTGGAAAAGGAGGGATGAGGAATAAAAGCTCTCCCTCAGACTCATAATATGTTATATTTTGGGGGTTTGGTTTCATTTCCCCTTCCTTCTTCTGAGATTAAGGGTAAATTAATTAATTAAATTACATTTATCTGTGCAGGATGCAACTGGTTCAAGTCTTTGTCCCCTTTGCACCTTTTATTGAGTTACAGCCAGTTAAATACTCCCATCATCGTTATCTTTGTGATAACAACAATAACCACAAGAATTTCTTATCAAACGCACTGATTTTATGTGCGTGCAAAAATTACACTAAATTAGAAATGTCCCACTTCTCCAAAACGTAGCCCAATCTTGAAAACTGGATATGAAAAGAATACAGTGAGTTTTGTGGCAGGTGTTTTTAGCCCACCCCAAAAATTCAGTAGTTACAAACTGCTGGGAGATTAAGTGCAGCATGGGAGGCAGCAGAAATTAAGTTCAGGTGTTATTAATTTTGTTACAGACCTTTTACCCCTAAAGACTGAGGGTCAGGGTTATAAAGCAGGGAAAGAGAGGTGCTTGATTTGTTTGGGTTGTTCAGGACAGGACAGTCCAGTCCTCAACTCTACTTTGTTGGGAATTAAAATGGGAATTAAAATGCAGAAGAGAATGGGAAAAAGCAGGTTCAGACTTAGTCCTTCTGTATTTGTTAGAGGGAGGGTTAGAAGAGTGTAGCTCTGTAAAAAAATCACATAATTTACTCACTTCTCCTTGCAAGGGCTCTGGTTTACACAGAAGTTTTAAAATTCCCCAGTTTTCTGGCTGTGGCTGCCTTCACTGAGCCAAACTGCTCCGTAGCTGGAGTGAGAGCTCATGTGAGGATGGCTTTGGCTCCCAGCTCCCTTTTTGCTGTTTAATGTTTGCTTCTTGCTCTTCCCAGAACCTGAAAGAGAAAAGATTTTCCTCTGCTCATCTCAGTTGGGACAATGGAATGAGCTGAGGCTGAGGAAATTTGGGGGTGGGAGTTGTAATTAATCCATGGTACTTTCATTTCTTAGGGAAATGAGGGGGTTTGGGTAATTGGTGTGAGAGTTGGGACCCACATTCAGCACCCACCTCCCTCGGAATGTCCTGTGCAGCTCCAGGGGCTCCTGCACTGGGTTTCAGCATCTTTCTCAATGCTCAGGGTGATCCCAACCCTTGGGATGATCCCAACCCTCCATCACTTGGTCTGGAACAGGGTGAAGGTTTGACAGGGCAAGAACAGCCTCAGGCTGGGCCAGGGCAGGCTCAGCGTGGACAGCAGCAGCAATTTGCCCGTGGAAAGGGAGCTCAGGACTTAGGAAGAGGAGGGAGGTTTGGAGTCCCTGCAGGTGGCACTGAGTGCTCTGTGTTGGGACAAGGTGGGGATCACAGCTTGGTCTTGGTGACCTTGGATCTCTTTTCCAACCTCAATGAATTTGAAATTCTAAGTACATGAATTCTTTGAAAAGTGGGCTGAAAAATTGTGTTTCCTGCCTAGCACTGAGCATCCCAGTGGTGAGCTGTGCTGTGCAGTAAATGCAGCTCTGCTGCTGCTGCTTTTCCCACCCTGGAAGCATTCCAAGCACAGTTTTCTCTGCCCCGCTGCCTATTTTCATAAAATGCTCAGGAACCTGGTGTCTCAGAAGCTCCTGCTCTCTCAAGGCTGGTTGATGAGCTCAAAATTAACATTTAATGTGTGTTTCAAGCCCAGTTGCAACTGCTCTGCTCTAATCTGTGGGAGAAGTGACATCCAGGTCACAAGTTTATCCTGAACAATGACCTGACAGGGAGTGTTTGTGAGAGACAAACAAACCTTATTGATGACATTTGCTATTCCAATCATATAATTATGGATATGACTCAGGAACTGAGATGCCCTTGTGTCCTGATTTTCTATAAGTACTGAGGGCTTGTGAAGGAAGTTTGGTTATTACTTAAAAAAAAATATAAAAATATATATATAGCCTGAGTAGAGAAAAAGGCAGGGGGATCTCTCAGAGGTTTAATTTTGTATTGTGTTTGCCTCTATTATAAAATTGTTAACATACTCTCTCCGTCCACTGGAAGAGTAATGGCAATATTTAAAGCCACTTTTACAATTTTCATCCTGTGTCTAAATCCTCCCTCATCCTGCTGCCTCCTTCCAGGCCTGAGCTTTCCCCCCAGTATTCATTACCCCTCTCCAACAAATAAAACACCCCACACCTGCGAGTGGAATTTCATCTGGGCAGCAAAAACGGAAACTTGGTCCTGGTGGGGAAGGGTTTGTGCAGCTCCTGCCACTCTGAGGGGCACTGCTGCAGCAAGGAGCGAGCCGAGGATGTTAAACTGAACACTCTGCACTGGCACAGGGCTTGGAAAACGATGCCAGGGGGCTCAGGTTACTGCATCAGCATTAGAAATGCAGGCCAGTGGATCTTAACAAGGTGGATGTTCCCTATTCCCCTTCTGGAATAGCTGGGAAAAGGTGAGCAGGTTTTTGTGGCTGCAGAGTGTGAGGTAATATCCTCAGTTCTTGAGCCCCCCTGCTAATTACAGCTCCCTTCATCCCTGTGTTATAAAGTTTCACCCAAACACTTAAAGCAGAGTGGGAAAAACCATCACAAGAGCAGCACAGACCAAACCTGCAGCAGCAGCAGACTCGGCACCCGCACTCTGTGAATTAATCAGTTCTGGGGCTTTATTGCAGGCTGGCTGTGTTTGGGTTAGTGCTTGGCAGAGCTGTGTTCAATTTGTACTCAGCAGTGTGTGAACCACATCTCTGGATCCTTTCAAACACTTTCTGCTCCTTCAGAACTGTCTGCACTTGTCCAAAAGCTAAGGAGGCTCCAAGAAACTTTGGCAGCCTGTGATGTGAACAGAGCACCAGAAAATGCTCTCCAGAACCTGAAGTTTGTACAGAAATAAGGTGGCAATTTCTGCAAAATGAAACTTTGCACATCTGGGCATCTCTGGGCTGACTTTCATTCAGATGCAGAGGATGCTGTGCTGCTATTATTATTAATAATAATATTTATTTAAAAGTCTGAGCCTTTCACAGCTGGACCTAAAATTCTGTGCAAACTTCTGATGTTGACTTGTGCAGCCGTGGCAGGGAAGGTGTTTAGAAGAAATCAGGGAGGTACCAAAAAATTCCTTTGGCCGGTGCTGTTTAGTTACAAACAACAAGAACAACACCAGGCAGCTGAAACAGCCTTCTGTGCTCACAGCAGGCTGGAATAAACTCTCTATTTCCTTAAGTGAAAATAAAAAAAACCCTAAAACACGTCCCACTCCTCTTTCCCTGAAGTTTCATACCCTCCTAACACAAGGTGTTACCTCAATTTTTTTTCCAGTTCCTAATTAGTCAGGAGAAGAGGAATCTTTATTTGGAACAGCGCTAAGCAAACATCCCACTCTTATAAACTCAACCTGTGGAGGAGCTAGAATTTTTTAAAATCCTAATTAAAACATAATTTAAACCCTAATTAAAACATAAGCTTATATATTTCATCCTGCTTTATAAATAATCAGCTTTATATTGCTCAGGAAAATGGGATTTGTTCTCGGTTCTCTCTCATCTGTGCGTTCAACAGGAAAGACAAGAAGAACCTGTTCTCCACCCTGTGCCTTACCTGCAGCTCTCTGGCATCCCAGCAGCTCTCCAGGAACATCAGCAGAGCTGGTGGAGATGATCCCTGCTGGGTTACACAGGCTGAGGAGCGGCACCATCACCCCCTCGGACGGGCAGGAGGTGTTCCATGTTCTCTGTGGAAAATCCGTGGCGGGCAGGGAAACGCTCAGCCCGTGCCAGGGTTGTGCTGCTGTGGGGAAAGTGCAGAGTGATCCTGCCTCTGCTCAGCTGCTTCCCTGCAGAGATGTGACACGGATCCCTCGGAGGTGACACGGATCACCAGGAGGTGACATGGATCCCTCGGAGGTGTCATGGATCACCAGGAGGTGACATGGATCCCTCGGAGGTGACATGGATCTCTTGGAGGTGACACAGATCACCAGGAGGTGACATGGATCTCTTGGAGGTGACATGGATCCCTCGGAGGTGACATGGATCCCTTGGAGGTGACACAGATCACCAGGAGGTGACATGGATCCCTCGGAGGTGACACGGATCCCTCGGAGGTGACACGGATCTCTTGGAGGTGACACAGATCACCAGGAGGTGACATGGATCCCTCGGAGGTGACACGGATCCCTCGGAGGTGACACGGATCACCAGGAGGTGACATGGATCTCTTGGAGGTGACATGGATCCCTCGGAGGTGTCATGGATCACCAGGAGGTGACATGGATCTCTTGGAGGTGACATGGATCCCTCGGAGGTGTCATGGATCACCAGGAGGTGACATGGATCTCTTGGAGGTGACATGGATCCCTCGGAGGTGACACAGATCACCAGGAGGTGACATGGATCTCTTGGAGGTGACATGGATCCCTCGGAGGTGACACAGATCACCAGGAGGTGACATGGATCCCTCGGAGGTGACACGGATCCCTCGGAGGTGACACGGATCACCAGGAGGTGACATGGATCTCTTGGAGGTGACATGGATCCCTCGGAGGTGTCATGGATCACCAGGAGGTGTCGTGGATCACCCAGAGGTGACACAGATCCCTCGGAGGTGCCATGGATCCGCTAGAGGTGACATGGATCCCTCAGAGGTGACACAGGTCCCTCAGGAGTGCTATGGATCCCTCGAGGGTGCCATGGATCCCTTGGGAGTGCCACAGATCACCAGCAGGTGACACGGATGCCTTGGAGGTGCCATGGATCCACTGGAGATGACAAGGATCCCTTGAAGGTGCCATGGATCACCAGGAGGTGACACAGATCCCTTGGAGGTGACATGGATCACCAAGAGGTGACATGAATCCCTTAGAGGTGACACAGATCCCTTGGAGGTGACATGGATCACCAAGAGGTGACATGGATTCCTCAGGTGACACGGATGCCTTGGAGGTGCCATGGATCCACTGGAGATGACACGGATCCCTTGAAGGTGACACGGATGACCAGGAGGTGGCACAGATCCACTGGAGATGGTGTGGATCACCAGGAGGTGATGTGAATCACCTGGAGGTGACGTGGATCCCTTGGAGGTGACATGGGTCGATTGGAGGTGACACAGATTCCTTGGAAGTGCCAAGGATCACCAGGGGGTTACACAGATCCCTTGGAGGTGACATGGATCCCTCAGAGGTGACAGGGATCCCTTAGAAGTGCCATGGATCCCTTGGAGGTGACACAGATCCCTTGAAGGTGCCATGGATCCCTTGGAGGTGACACAGATCCCTTGGGGGTGATACAGGTCCCTTGGAGTTGCCATGGATCCACTGGAGATGACACGGATCCCTTGAAGGTGACACGGATCACCAGGAGATGCCATGGATCCCTTGGAGGTGACATGGATCCACTGGAGGTGACACAGATCCCTTGGAGGTGCCATGGATCCCTCAGAGGTGACATGGATCACCAGGAGGTGACATGGATCCCTCTGAAGTGACACGGATGCCTTGAAGGTGCCATGGATCCACTGGAGGTGACATGGATCCACTGGAGGTGACACAGATCCCTTGGAGGTGCCATGGATCCTTCGAAGGTGACACAGATCTCTTGGAGCTGCCATGGGTCCATTGGAGGTGACAAGGATCCCTCAGAAGTGACACAGGCCCTTTGGGGGTGACATAAGTCCTTTGGGGGTGACACAGATCCCTTGGAAGTAGCATAGATTACCAGGAGGTGCCACGGATCCCTTGGAGGTGATACAGATCCCTTGGAGGTGGCATGGATCCACTGGAGGTGACACAGGTCCCTTGAGAGTGACACAGATCCCTTGAAGGTGACATGGATCACCAGGAGGTGCCATGGATCCCTTGGAGGTGACATGGATCACCAAGAGGTGGCATGGATCCCTCAGGTGACATGGATGACCAGGAGGTGACATAGACCCCTCAGAAGTGACACAGATCCCTTGGAGGTGCCATGGATCACCAGGAGGTAACACAGATGCTTCCGAGATGCCATGGATCCACTGGAGATCACACAGATCCCTCGGAGGTGACAAGGACCACCAGGAGGTGACATGGATCCCTCGAAGGTGACACAGATCACCAGGAGATGCCACACAGGATGAGCCCGGCAGCTCGCAGAAACCAGGCTTCCAGGAGCCCTCCAGCGCCGGAATTCCAAGCACATCTTCCCACCCCTCAATGCCCCAGGCAGATTTGCCGAGGAGGGGCCCGGTGTCAGTACCCAGCTGGCAGGACACGACCCAAGCTGTCTAAATTTGTCACGGCAGGGAGGTGGCAGCGAGCAGAGCGTGCCTGCCCCGGGCGGGTACAGCGCTGGGAACAGGAGCGTCGGGTTCAGCTGATTGTTTACAGTCTCCTGGAGACCGGGGCTGGGGCTTCTGCAGGGATGGGCCCTGAAATGGAGACAGCACCACAGCTGGGCACGACTGCCTGAGATGGGCTCACTCCGCTCCAATATCCATGATTAATTCCCTTTTTCCCTACAGCAGGGTGGGTTGTGGCAGGGAATTCAGCTGCAGGAGCAGAGCAGGATGAGTAATTGATTTTCCTATGCCTCAAACCCAACACCAGAGCCCCTGGTTTTTCTGTAACATGAACTTGGAGGGATGTAGCTAAACTAAGGAAGAAAGTTATATTGAAAGAACGTACATAAAAATATTTTGCCTGCACTTTTTCTTGTTCCTTTCTCCTGCTACGTTCCCCTACGAGGAGTCACTTCCCTTTTCAGGAAGGTGTGTTGAGTTCTCTTATCCTGCTCAAACCCTAAAGGGGGCACCTGGAAAATAGCTGGAAACCGTGGCCAAAATAGGGATGGAACAAGGCAGAGGCTCAACTTTCTCTGTGTTAATCACCGAGTGATTTGTGTCAGAGGGGACCTTAAAGATCCTCTTATTCCAATGCCCTGACGTGAACAGAACTTTCCAGTACCCCGGGGTGCTCCAGGCCTCACCCGGCCCGGCCTTGGGCACCTCCAGGGATCCAGGGGCTGCCGCACTTCAGGCCCTGCCCGATGGCTGGGAATCGGTGAGCTGCAAAACGCTTCTGTGAAGGTTTTTTGGGAGGATTTTTGCCGGCGCAGGAGACAAGGCAGTGCTTTCCCCAGACCCCACTAGATGTCAGTGTGCTCTGCGGCTCCGGGCTGCGGGAGATGCTCCGAGCTGAGCTCAGGATGCTCCGGGTTCCAAGGAAAGGTGTGCTGCTGTTGTTGTGTTCCTGCCTTTGGGAATCACAGACTCGCCAAGGTGGAAGAGCCCTCCAGGATCACCCAGTGCCATCACCACAATCCCTGTCCCCAAGGCCACATCCAGACTGCTCGGGGACAATTCAGTGACTCCAAACCTCCCTGGGCAGCTCAGCCCAAGGCCTGACCACTCTGCCAGGGAAATTTTCTGTGCAAATCTCCAACCTGAGCCTGCCCTGGTGCCATCTGAGGCCATTTCCTCTCCTCCTTTCCCTGCCCCTCCTGTCAGGAGCTGTGCAGAGCACTGAGGTCCCCCCGTGTCACTGTTAGGTCAGACGTGACATACACACACATGATCAGAGTCTAAGAAGAAAAAAGGTTTTTTATTCTGTGCATTCTTCAGCTCATATACTCTTAAGAAAGCATATATTAATTCATTAACTACATCACAATAACTTATATTCATTGGTGCAAAGCACTTAACATCAATATAATTGGCAAAAGTTTTACAGAAATTCAATAAGGCACGTATACACATCTACTTAGGCCCGTAGTCTAGCCTACAAATATTTTCATGTATCTTTTCCAATCTGTTTCCATGCTGACAGCCTTATCTTCTTCCTTGCTATGGATACACTCAAAAATCATAAACTGTTTGTTTAAACATATTTGTTCTATTAACTCAGCTTTGCTTGCAGGCCAGCTGTGAAGCCCCTCCATACCCCTGAGCCTCCTTTTCTCCAGGCTGAGCCCCTTTCCCTGCTCCCTCAGCCTCTCCTCATCAGATCCATACTCCAGCCCCTTCCCAGCTCTGTTTCCTGCCCTGGACACACTCCAGCCCCTCAATGTTCTTTTTGAAATGAAGAGCCCAAAACTCAGCACAGGACTTGACCATGGCCTCACCAGTGCTGAGCACAGCGTGAATGGGCACCCTGATGGGTGAGCACACATTTGGGGGTGCCTTGGGGTGGCTGAGTCTCATAGATGGACAACCCTTCCCAAAGGAATGGGCTTGAAACCTTCAAACTGCCTTGGGAATGTTGCAGACACAAATATCTGAACTGGAAATCTCAATGTCTGGACTGGAACGCATCACCAGGCCGCATCACCCAGAAGCATTTGTTAAAGACCCTCCCAATATTCTTCTGGAATAAGAGGCTGTAATTTTCCCCTCTGTTTTGTTGATGCCTTGTGCAGGCTGCCCCAGAGCAGAGGCTGGGCAGAGCTCCAGAATAAAGCAGGGATTTATTCACAGTGTCTCCTCCATGGATGCACCTTGGGCAGCACCAGAGCCCAGCCAGGGCTGCACCCAGGATGAACCAAAATGGCCCCAAAATGCACGGCCGGGCACGGGCTCTGTCCCTGGGATCAGTTCTGCTCCATTTGCACCTTGCAGTTCATTGTCCCATTCCAGCTTTAGCCCTGCAGTCCCACCCTGCTTGTTTTTCTCTCTCCAGCCCACGGTGTTTGTGTGTAGCCATGATATTTTCTGAAAAATCCCTTTGCCAGGATTTTTCCTCCTGAGAAGCTGAGAAGTCTCAGAGGAAAAGAAGAACAATAATTATCTGCTGCTGTGGAATGCAACAGGTGGATCTGTGATTGGTCTCATGTGGTTGTTTCTAATTAATGGCCAATCACAGTCCGGCTGTCTCGGATTGTCTGGTCAGTCACAAGATTTTATTATCATTCCATTCTTTCATTTCCTTTCAAGCCTTCTGATGAAATCCTTTCTTCTCTTAGTATCATTTTAATATATCCTTTTCTTTTAATATAATACAGATGATAAAATATTAAATCAGCCTTCTGAAACATGGAGTCAAGATTCTCATCTCTTCCCATGTTGGGGCTGCCTGCAAACTTCCACATTTGTGCTCTTGGGCCTGAGATTTGGATCATTTGTCCTTGGTGCCCAGCTGGAGCAGGAATTGTTCTGTCTCCCTGCTCTGTGCACAGAGCTCACCATCCCATAATATGAAGCCCAGACCCACACACTAAAGCAGCACAGAATGTGAAAAACAGAAAAGTTCAAACCTGAGGCATCATTGTGAATGCTGCCACTGGAAGGATCCTTTGGGAAGTCCAAGCCTTCCAAGGGCAGATCTTTGCATCAGCTCCCCAGTCCTGCAGAGTTCAGGGATGTTTGTGCCTGATGCCTTTGGTGCAAATCATTCCAAAGTGAAGAACTGGCCCAGCATTGGATCCAGATGTGGCTTCAGAGTCCCCGACCCTCCCTGTCCGTGCTGGACGTGTGGAGCTTTGCCCATCCCATGTTCTGGGCCTGCCTCAATCACAGACATTTCACTCTTGATTTATTTTTTGAAAAAATTTTAAAATTCCCACTGCCACTCTATCATCAACTCCTGGCAGACCTATAAAAATCTGCTTGTTGTGCTGTTTCAAGGGACTGTCTCTCAAATAATATTAATATTCCTGAGGTTTGGTATTTAACAGAAAAGATCTGGGTCAAAGATTGCAGGTGACAAGGCAGGAGAGGATCCCTCCTTCAGATGTTTGATGTTCATCTGAACTGGAAGCTTGGCAGAGCCTTCCCAAAGCCTGAACAAGAATTTGGGTCAGGTATTTGAGCATTTTTCTCTTTTATTTATTCCATGATGGATGCACAGGGCCAGCCTGAGGTGCTCTCTGAGGGAAGAGCTGTTCAATGTAAAGCAGATTAGGGGATGTAAATTCAAACTGAAATGCAGCAACAGGGAAATATCCACCCCATTGATCTCATCGCCACAGAAAATATTTGGGGAAATTCCTGAGCTGACCCAGCTTTCTGGACTGTGCAAGGTCTCCCCAAGGTGATGATGCACTGGATCCCTAAATAGCATCCCTCAATTAAAATTTATTAAATCTTTCTGTTTCAGCAAACAGCAGAGGTGTGTGATCAGTTATTTGTAGAGTCTCTCAGTGGTAATGCTCTGAAATGTTTAGGATATTTAGAAATTATTAATTATTTAATGTATCTCAATAAACCTGTTCCTCCCACGAGGCATAGAAACATTCTTCTGTCCAGCAGAACACTGACATTGTAATTTTTTTTGAAAAAAGAAGCCCTTTCACAGAATACCAGAGTCACTGAGGCTGGAAAAGCCATCCCAGTCCAGTTTGTGACCAATGCCCACCTTGTCCCCAGCCCAGAGCACCGAGTGCCACATCCAGGCCATCCTTGGACACTTCCAGGAGGGATTTTCCACAGCCTCATGATGCTCCACAATTCCTAAATCACAATATTTCCCATTCCTGGTGTCGCTGAGACATCATTTTCCTTTTGGGGCTGGATTTTCATGAAGAGAATCCTAAAAACTACACAGGCTAAGAACCCACATCAGACACTGAAATAATTCTGAGCAATTAGAATAATAAATCACAATTGTTGGTAAGGTCAGGAGTGGACAGAGTCAAGGAGGAGAAGGCATTTTGTGCTGTGTGAAAGGACCAAATTTGTGACACAAATTTTCTGCTCAGACGCTGCTGAGCGGTCAGAGCTCTGCTGGCTTCTCATTGATTGCCCTTGGGCTGCTGCCAGAACCAGAACGTTCTGCTCCTGAGAACAAATCCCAAGGATGGAGGTGAAAATGGACACAGGAGGGATTTCACAGCCCTGGGCAGCCAGGGATGGGGCTGCTCAGGGAAGCTGCTGGAGGACAGAGGTTCCTCTTGAGGCTGAGACAGAAATATCTGGGTTTCGGATGAAGAAACACAAATCTCTGGGTTCCGGACCAAGAAAGTTTCTTTGAAACTCTTGTCCTGCACCTTTGAGTGAAGAACTTGCTGAAGGAAACTTCTCCTGGAGGAGCTCAGACGTTGCAGGAGAGCAGGACTCTCCCATGGGACCTTGAAATTGGAATTTTAAGGAAAGTGGGAATCAGCTGAAACCCAGTGGTTTGCAGAGGGCCACATCCTGCTCCAGCCAACCATCACTGCAACAGTCCAAAATTATTATTTGGAAAATCCTTCTTTTAGTGAATCCCAAGTGAAGAACCCTGAATTCTCACACCTTTGGAGACAAAACCCGAAGAGAGGTGTGTGTGCATGTGTGTGTGTGTGTGTGCGTTTGGTTTGGAAATTTTTAATTCTGGATTTTTAAAATCCATTTATAAACAGGGATGGGGTCTGTAGCACATAGGTTTGAATTTCAGGTAATGAGGAGTGGAAATATCTGCATTCACTCTTTTGCTTCATAACAGCCAAAAGAGCCCTCACAGATGTCTCATGATCGACTCCTTCCAAATCCTTTTAGGTTTTTCTTCAAGGATTTCTCTTAAAATTAAAAATGTTTTGTTCTTCTGGGTTTTAATGAGGTTTCCCCACAACATTTATTTATTGGTAACAAAGGTGGGGAGATGTTTTATTTTCTTGTGGTGTCAGATTTTGGGCTCCACTTAACCCCATAGCTTGGTTGGAAAAGACCTCCAAGATCATCAAATCCTACCTTTGACTTTTGATTTTAAAGAAAAATAAAAATTCTTTTTCTAATGGGAGCAGAGAACCAGTCTGGCTTGGGTGGGAATGTCTGAACTGCTGCCTTTGCTATAGAGAATAAATTCCTTAAAAATGGCTTTTTAAAGAGTGTGGAGGAACGTCATTTGCAGCTGAACTCTCCAGGTTCCCTGTAGCCCCTTCAGACACTGGAATTGCTGTGAGATTTCCACACAACCTTCTTTTCTCCAAGGAGCTCCAAATTTCTCCTTCTCCCTCCACAGGGAATTTCTCTCCATTCTCTTTATCAGCTTCATGGCCCTGTGGGGTCACCTGTCCTGTGTCCCCTCCAAATCTCCCACTCACCCCCAACTTCTGCCAGAGTGGCAGAATGAAAACCAGAAAAGGTCTTGGCTCTGTGTAAGCTCTGCTCAGCAACAACAAAAAAATTTAATAAAAATCTTTGTATTATCCCTCCTGTACCAAGTACAAAGCCAAATCACAGCCCAATCTCATCTACTGGGAAAAAAAAAAAAAAAATTACCCCAGCCAAAACCAGCAGAGATGGCAATAATGACAATTATGAGTTTTGGGATGCAGCAAAGAAATAAAATCCAAAAAAATGAATCCAAAAAATGGTTCACATTTAGCCATCGGTAACTAAGACACAGATTTCCCCCCAGAACTGGCAGACTGACTATTAGCAAAATGATTTTTGTATCACTACAATTTGCCTCAGGGTACGAAAACCATGAAGAAATTTGTAGGTGAAGATCTTATATATTATTTTATATAATTGAATCTCCTTGCAGGTTATGTGAAAAGTAAACCCAAGACTTTGTGCTTTATTTTCTGAGAGGTGCCCAGGCAATAAATGTTGTTTTATCACCAGTCCCAGAAGTCAGTGTGCCTGTTGAGGTTGGCAATGCCTCTTAAACACAATCAGTCAGGCTTTATCACCCAGAAATGTGAGACAACAAAGCTGGTTCTGGTCTCAGTTTCAGCAGATACCAATCTGGTGACTGCCTGGGATCAGGACTGTGCAGGAGGCTCCTCAGTAAAATCATTTCTGGGGCAAAAATTCAGGTTTTGCTTGGGTTATTTTTAAGGGTTATTGACTGATATTTTTAAGGGTTATTGACTGATTTGGGAGTGGAATCCCAGCTTTATCACCTTCCACAAAGGGATACAGGCCCACCTCAAGGTAATTCTGAAATCATTGTACCCCTGGCTCTGGGATCCCTGGAATCTGACTCCTGGAATCACACAGTGGCTTGGGTTGGAAGAGATTAAAGTTATTTATCCCTCTGCCATGGGCAGGAACACTTTCCAAAGGACCAGGTTGCTCCAAATCGTCCATTTTCTGCGGATCTTGCTCAGAAATTTGCCAGTTTGGAGGAGCAGTGTGGGTAAAGATTGCTGAGGATGAAGGAAATGAGGGAGCAAAAGAAGCTGCAGCATCGGCCCTGGGTCCGATTCCTGCTTTTCAGCAATCCCTGAGCCAGTGGAGGAGAAGTCACAAAAAGAAAACATCTCACAGAGGCACAGCCAATAATCCTCACATTACATGCTGAAATGGAGCCTGTTTTGTTGTGATCCTAATCTCAACCCTCTGCTTCCACATCCAAACATGTCTGGGTGGAAAACAAATTCCCTCTCCATCCCAGGGAAAGCCCAGGTACAGAGCCTGGGCCTGGTGCTGCTGTTTTAACCTATTATCTTCACTTTTTTGTCCATTTTTTTCATCTTTCAGAGTCTGACTTTCAGCCTCAGCAGCTCTTCAGCCTGTCTGAAGGTTCCTCAGAGGGTCCCTCCTCTGCAAAGCCCATGTCAGGAACATTAAATCTGTAATTACAGACAAAATTAGCCTTTGCTGGGCACGAGGCCTATCTCTAAATCAAACTGGCGTGAGGCAGGGCGGTGTTACTGGAACAGGCTCAAAATCAAGTTATGAACCATGACTTGGCTCAAATTCTCTCCCTAGTCCTCAGTCATTAGGTTTGATATATACAGGAATTTTGCAGGGACACACACTGGAATTTCCAATTTATTTTTGATCAAAGTCTCCACAGAACGGGGCAGGAAAGTTTTGGCAGTTCAGGGACGAGTTCTGTTATCGCCGAGATCTCTCTTAGGTTCATAAATACAACAATTTCAATTAAATGTGCTGATAAATTAGGAAACATGAATTCCAACCTTCCTGCTAGATCAGACTGACACTCAATTAGGCTGCAGCTACTTCAGTGATCTCCTGATCATTGCCACTTAGCACGCTTTGGCTCGGAGCACAGAGCAGGCTCTGAGCACACAAACTGGGCTCTTTTTGGGTTAAATCAAACCACACAATGTCCCAGTGTTGCTCTTAATTCTCCCCCAATTATTTCTACACACTCAGCCTGCAGGCCCAGACTGAATCCAGCCCCTTGAACATCTATCATCCCCACATCAGATACTCAACACTGGTTTTGCACTCCATAAATCCACTTTTATCAGGCCTTGTGCTCGCTGATGTCGATTCAGCCTTAAATTCGCAGTTTGTTTGACAAAAATCACTTGGAGAATGTTTCTGAGGGGTCCTCAGACCCCACAGTGAAGCTGTTGGCTGTGGATCCATCCCCCTGTGTGAGCATTTTGGATTTAAAAGCTGCCTTTAAAATCCTTGTGCTGTCAGAATTTGCCAGAAGTTGCAGGAAGAGCATCTGGAGCGTGGGATTTGCAAGTTGTCCCTTTTGACAACAGATAAAAAATGAACATCCAACGATTCCTGAGCAGCATGATGGGGCATGAGGACGTAAACAAAGCTGAAAAGCTTGGAAAGAAGGGATAAAATCCAAAAATAGAGGCTGTGTTGGGCAAGTGGTCACCTCTGAATATTCAGCAGGGGGGTTTCTAACCCTTGTGGTGTTGTTGTGGCATCAGAATTACCAAAGAAAGAGAGAATTTGTGAAAATATCCAAATCCTCTTGGATGGATGGGAATGGGCAGTAAGGGAGAGGAGCAGGGGCAAAAATGAGGGAAGGAAGCACTTGTGCCTCATGACAAACTGGTTAAAATGGAAAGAACTGGGACAAAACAGCCATGGAACCACAAAATCACAACTTCCTCACCAGGGGTGGTGCAGTGTGGGATTTACAGGGGTCCCCAGGATGAGGTGAGAGATGAATGAGTCTGACTCCATGTTCTTAGATATATGATATGATATGATATGATATGATATGATATGATATGATATGATATATTATATTATATTATATTATATTATATTATATTATATTATATTATATTATATTATATTATATTATATTATATTATATTATATTATATTATATTATATTATATTATATTATATTATATTATATTATATTGCATTGTATCGTATCATATATTATCATACTATCCTAAAACTATCCTAAAGAAAGAGAAAGGATACATCAAAAGCCTTAACAAAAATGATAATGAAAAACTCATGACTGACTTCTCAGAGTCTGACACAGCTGATGGTGATTGGTCATTAATTAAAAACAATTCACATGAAACCAATCAAACCTGTTGGTGAACAATCTCCAGCCACATTCCAAAGCAGCAAAACACAGGAGAAGCAAATGAGATAATATTGTTTTGTTTTTTTTTTCTCTGAGGCTTCCCATCTTCCCAGGAGAAGAAATCCTGGAAAAGGAATTTTTCAGAAAATGTGACAGTGAAAGTGGTGGAACTCTCTGAGAGCAGAGACAGGGCCTGAGGGAACACCTGGGGCTGGGCCTGCAGGGATTTAGGTTGGATTTAGGGCAAGGTTCTTGCCCAGAGGGTGCTGGCACTGCCCAGGGAATGGGCACGGCCCCAAGGCTGCCACAGCTCCAGGAGCCTTTGGGATGCCCAGGCTGGGCCTGGTGGGCTCTGGGCTTGGGTTGATGATCCTGTGGGTTCTTCCCACTCAGGATATTCCATAATTCCATGATTCTTTGATAAACAGAGCCTGAAAGTCCGTTTGCCTCCAGGACATGAGTCTTTGGCTGATCTACATAAAAGCTGCCAAAGCAAATCTTTTTCTTTATGTAGTAATAAAAAGATGCCTTTAATTTGGTGAAAACTTGCTTTCAGCTACTTGTCAGCTACGTAAACTCAGTTCAGATTAAACAAAAAGAGAAAAAAACCTCTTTGTTTTTCCACAGGTTCTCGTTAAAGTAACTCCAACAATTGCTGCTGGAATTGTTCCTCCCAGCTGTGATAATGCCACAGCCATGGACCACCCTGCCAGCCTGTCACATTTAAAATATTACTCCTGGAATAATGAAAAATTGCCACTTTCTCACTATGGCTTCATGATTTATGTGCAGTTCCTCAGAGATTGATCAGTTGGTTTGTTTCCTTACCTGCAATGAATGATGAATATTTTAAAAAACACTTAATGCTGGATCTGGTGCAAATGAGATAATTTTGCAATGACTTGTTTTGGTTGTTTCCAGAATAATTGGATATTATTACCTGCCCACCATGCGTGAACTATGGGTCTCTGGAGGGGCTAAATGCCTTCAGTGGATGTTTCCTCAATATTTCCATGGAGTTCATCAGCTCTGTTCCTACAGGAGCTTTTACCAGATGGCTCTCCAGCCCCGGAATGACATTTCACTTTTTCCATCTATTACTCACCGATGGAAAATGGAACAGTTTGATTTGTAACTTTTGGCTGACTCACTTCTGTACCTGCACTGAGGAACTGTGTCCCAGGGAAGGTGAAATTGGGAAGGAATTTGTTGTGACCTGGAGTGGGACCAGCACAATATTGAAGGGCACATCTTCCTCTCCTTTATGATGGAAGAACAAAGTGGGGTTTGTAAGGCTGCTCCTGGGATGGTTTGGCAAATAAAATAGAAGAATTTTTTAAAAATTCATCAAGAATCCATAATAATTTGGAACTGCTTCTGGGAGAGAACTGGGAACAGAGGTCACCTCACCTTTGGTACTTTTTGGGTAGTGGGAAGGTGAGGGCAACCTGTAACCCAAGCCTCCCTTTGTTTCCAGCTGGGAAATGTTTAGGCAGCATTATTTTATTTTATTTTATTTTATTTTATTTTATTTTATTTTATTTTATTTTATTTTATTTTATTTTATTTTATTTTATTTTATTTTATTTTATTTTATTCCATTGTATTCCATTGTATTCCATTGTATTCCATTGTATTCAATTGTATTCCATTGTATTCCATTGTATTCCATTGTATTCCATTGTATTCCATATTATTGTTTTGCTTTATTTTATTTTGTTTTATTTTATTTTTTTATTATTTCATTTTATTGTTTTATTCTGTTTTATTATATTTTATTGCTTTGCTTTATTTGATTTGATTTGATTTGATTTGATTTGATTTGATTTGATTTGATTTGATTTGATTTGATTTGATTTGAATTGATTTGATTGGATGGTTTTGTTATGCTTTTTTTACATAAATGGACCTTTGAGATCTTCGGTATCCTTGTGCCCAATAAACCACCAACATTCCATTTGTCACCAAAGATCTTCAGCATGGATCAGGTGGCAGGAAATGGCCACTTTTGAGAAGATATTCAGAAAAATGCTGTTCTCACACATAATCCTGCCTGTGCTGTCAGGGTTTGCAAACCAGGAGCTGGATCTGAAGACAAACAAGGCTGGACTGTGCTCCTGCCATCCTTGGTGTTCTCCTTTGAAGCCAAATTTCTCTAAATTCTTCCTTTCAGGACGGACCTGGAGCTGCTGCAGAGAGCCCAGAGGGGGCTCCAGGATGGGCAGAGGGCTGGAGCAGCTCTGCTGGCAGGAAAGGCTGGCACAGCTGGCATTGTTCACCTGCACAGGAGAAGCTTTGGGCTGAGCTCAGGGTGGCCTTGCAGGGCCTGGAGGAGCCCCAGGAAAGCTGGAGAGAGACAATTGCCAGGGGATGCAGGGACAGCACACAGAGAATGGCTCCACACTGAACATTTTGCAGGTTCAGATCAGATATTAGGAAGGAATTGTTCCCTGGGAAGGTGGGGAGAGGCTGAAATAGAATTCCCAGAGCAGCTGTGGCTGCCCCTGGATCCCTGGCAGTGCCCAAGGCCGGGTTGGACACTGGGGCTGGAGCAGCCTGGGACAGTGGGAGGTGTCCCTGCCATGGCTGGAATTGGATGATTTTTAAGGTCTCTCCCATCCCAAACCCCTCTGTCCTTCCCAGGTATTTTTCCCTGCTCGTTCCAGACATTTCTGCTCAGAAGATCCCTCAGCCCTCACTCACTTGGCAGCACTTTGGCCAATAATCCCCAAAGTGTTTGAAGAGGTGCACGAGGAGATCCCCAACAGCTCCAGCCACACCCAAAGTGTGAAAAACCTCCATCATTTGAAGTGAAACATGCATTGGGATAAAGGAGCTTCCCAGAGCTTCCCCAAACCCTTGGGGTGTCTGAAAATTCTCCACTTTTCAGCAGCCTAATCCTACAAAAACTTTTTGCTTCAACATCTCTTCCCTGGCTCAAGTCCTCTTTTGCAACAGGGGTTACTTCTCTCCACAGGTCTCTGGCCTCTAAAAATATTCCTGACTGGAATCTTTGGGATATTTTTGAGCACAAGAGAAATGTTTATGCTGGGAAATCATTCTTTTATGGTGGCAAGGAGCAGGGTGTGTGCAGACTGCTGCTTGCTCCTTGAATTGTGCTCTTTATTGGTTTTGTCTGTGTTATCTCCATCCCTGTCTTCTCCTCCCAGGCAATTTTGGGCCATGACTACCTGTTTTTGTGTCTGCTTTTCCCAAATAACCCCACTGGAGTCTGGAAGTGTTGCTGAAGCCTGTTATGAAAATTTGACAAGGTGGAAATCAAAGAAAGGAGCAGATCATATTCAGAGTTGCACCATATTATTTCCATGTCAGAAAATCAAATGGAAAGGACTTTTTTCCACTTTTCTAAAAAAAAAAAAAATAAGAAGAAAACCTCATTTTTATTCATAAAAGAGGCTGCTTCTTTAGCTGGAAAGAATTTTCCCCCCTCTCACTAGGAATATAAATAATACAAGTAGAAGAGAACAGAGAAGCCACGTTAATCATGCATGTATGGATGTATTTTCTTTCAAAATTATTTTCTTAAATCTAAAAAACATCCATGACTGTCTTATTGGAGCACAGTAGTTTTCATAACATAGTGGACATATATAAGTATTTATTTCTTCCCTCAGAGACCTGGGTTTTTCAAACATTTTTCTTTTTAATATCCAGAATTCATGTAAGGTTTAGGACTGACTTAGGCCGAGGCCATAATTCTTCAAGGGCTTGTGCACATGCCTGACTGGAGGAATGTAAGTCCCTCTCAGTTCAATAGAACGACTTTGTCTGAGTTAAATGCTTCAGGAAGATCAAAGCCCGAGCCTAACTTCCCAAACACAAGTCAGGAACATTCGTTACAATGATCTAAGCCATGCACAAAAATAAAAATAACCTTTGGAAAAGGCACTGCAGTTTCAAACATGACAGGATAAAGCAGAGGTGAGAGGTGGAGCCCGGATCCGTGCTGGCCCCAGGAGTGATCCCCACAAGAAAATCAAATTTACAGGAGAGGTGGGAGGCAAAGCAGGGCAAGGGGAAGCAGGGACTGGAAAAGAGCTGAGCTCCTTTCCAAGGGAGTTTTAAACTACAAAAAGAGGTAGAAAACCACCCTGAAAACACTCCTGGCTGTGGCTTTCTGTGCAAATCCTGCTGGTAAACGCTTCAGCACAGAGCCCATTGCACCAGTGAGATGTAAATATTGGTAAATATTTACAATGTGTTTAACTATTTACAATATGTGTTAAATACAACATTTAATAATAAATTTAATTAATTACAAGATTTAAATAGATTGTAAATATTTACCAATATATAAATAATGGTAACTATTTACAATATATTTAAATATTTACAGTATTTTAAAAATATATATAAATATATTTTTAATTATATATATAATAAAATAAAATAAAAATTATTAAATACACCATTTAAGAATAAATTTAAGAAATGAAAATATATAAATATACTGTAAATATTTACCAATATATTGGTAAATATTTACAACATATTTAAATATTTAGAATATCTAAAATATATATTAAATACACCATTTAAGAATAAATTTAAGAAATTACAATATATAAATATACTGTAAATATTTACCAATATATTGGTAAATATTTACAACATATTTTAATATTTACAATATTTAAAATATTTATTAAACACACCATTTAAGAATAAATTTAATAAATGAAACGATATAAATATACTGTAACTATTTACCAATATATTGGTAAATATTTACAATATATTTTAAAATTTACAATATCGAAAATATATATTAAATACACCATTTAAGAATAAATTTAAGAAATGAAAAGATATAAATAGACCGTAAATATTTACCAATATATTGGTAAATATTTAAAATATATTTTAAAATTTACAATATTGAAAATATGTATTAAATACACCATTTAAGAATAAATTTAATAAATGAAAAGATATAAATATACTGTAAATATTTACCAATTTATTGGTAAACATTTACAATATATTTTAAAATTTACAATATTGAAAATATATATTAAATATACCATTTAAGAATAAATTTAATAAATGAAAAGATATAAATATATTGTAAATATTTAGCTATAGATATATATTGGTAAATATTTACAATATATTTTAAAATTTACAATATTGAAAATATATATTAAATATACCATTTAAGAATAAATTTAATAAATGAAAAGATATAAATATATTGTAAATATTTAGCTATAGATATATATTGGTAAATATTTACAATATATATTTAAATATTTATAATATTTAACATATATATTAAATATACCATTTAAGAATAAATTTATTAAATTACAAAATACAAATATATTGTACATACTTACAACATTTAAAAGGCATATAAAATATACAATTTCATAATAGATTTAATAAATTACAATATATTTAAATATTTTCAATATTTTAAATTGCAGGGGGGACCCAGAGTGGCTGGCCCTGCGCTCTGTGTGAGCAGGGAGGAGGTTTCCAGTTTCCAGCAGGGAATTCAGCAGACAGTTGCTGCTCCAGAGGCATCTTTTCCCATTTTTTGTGTGGGTCGGGCTTTTTTTCCATCTGTGAGGTTATCAGGGAGTTCATGGTGCTGCAAAAGAACTTGAGGCCTGATTGAAGGGAGGGGCGTGCTGGAAACTTTGAAAAAAAATTAATTTCCTGTCGAAATATGTTTTGTGCCTCAGTGAAATAGCAGGACCTGAACGTGCCTCTGGTTTTAATAAAAATGTTTAGGGCTTGTTTTTTGTTTTTTTGTCAGTCGGGGGAAAATTCAGCCATCTCCACTACAAAGCCTCTTCTCCACGTGAGGGAGCAGATGGGAGGTTTGGGTGGCCAGATGGTGAGCAGGGATTCTGCAGGGCTGGGTGGACATTTCTCCTCCTTTCCCATGGAGATCTGAGCCCGTTCAGCTCCACAAAGAGGGAAGGGAAGGCTCCAGGTGTCGGGACACAGGAAATTCCTCTGGATGCCCTGGAGGAATTGAGACACTGACAGGGGCTCAGAGACCTTGGCATGGAGTCAAAACCACCTGTGCCTTCTGTTTTAGCCCATGGAAACAATTCCCAACTTTGTGCGAGGAGTTACAGGCCACAAGGGTTTGGGTAGAATGATAGTGAGTTTGTCACAGGGTGAAAAAGTAGAAATTTGGGGGTTTAGAATGGGGGTTCATGAGGCAAGATGGAGGAATCTGGGCATGTCCTGTCCTTCTTCTTCTTCTTGTCCTCCATCTTCTGCTGTGATGGTGACACTTCTGGATTGGTTTAGAGTAGAGACAGACTGTCTGACATGGGTGATGGGTATTGGAAAATTATTGTAAATAAAGTACAGCAGTGCCTTGGTTTGAAAAGGAAGTGAGTTTTTTGGGAGTTTGGGGTCAAACTAACAAATGCTCAGGTTTGAATATCAGCATCTGGTGTGGTTGCTGAGGACATGGATACACTTCTGAGAACACAGGGGGTTAAAAGTAGAGAACTCCCAGGAGAAAGCTCTGAAAGTGGTCACTGGATTGAGAACCCAAGGTTTTGTCTCACTGTGCTGTGTTAGAAATTTGGTGGGGGGAGGAGGAATTTTTTTAAAAGATTTTCATTCTGAGTTTTGTGTGTGTGTTTCTTTTGCATATTGTAAGTTAATCAAGTTTTTTCCCTGGATTCCTCAGTTAGAGCCTGCTTTGCTCTATTTCTACTCCCATCTCACAGCAAACATTAAGCAGAACATATCTCCATGAAGGCACCAGCATTGCGCCAAACCATGACATGCAGTTTGTAGTGTAAAAAGTTAACACCAGCCCAAGGGTGTGTTGTTATTTTGTGCCAAAACCCGACCTCAGGACAGATCTCAGCAGGTCAGAGAAAGAATGGAATAGGTGAGAGAAAATAAACAGCCTTGAAAAGCAGAACCGAGGAATCTCAGCTTCTTCTTTGGTTGTGGGGCTGGGAAAAAAGAGACTTTTTAATACCTTGGGGTCATCTCAAGCACAGAGACCCAAGATCCAGGAGCAGCTCCCATGTCAGAAATGGAGGGAGGGAGGGAGGGAGGGAGGGAGGGAGGGAGGGAGGGAGGGAGGGAGGGAGGGAGGGAGGGAGGGAGGGAGGGAGGAAGAAAGGAAGGAAGGAAGGAAGGAAGGAAGGAAGGAAGGAAGGAAGGAAGGAAGGAAGGAAGGAAGGAAGGAAGGAAGGAAGGAAGGAAGGAAGGAAGGAAGGAAGGAAGGAAGGAAGGAAGGAAGGAAGGAAGGAAGGAAGGAAGGAAGGAAGGAAGGAAGGAAGGAAGGAAGGAAGGAAGGAAGGAAGGAAGGAAGGAAGGAAGGAAGGAAGGAAGGAAGGAAGGAAGGAAGGAAGGAAGGAAGGAAGGAAGGAAGGAAGGAAGGAAGGAAGGAAGGAAGGAAGGAAGGAAGGAAGGAAGAGGGAGACAGGAAAGAAGAGGGAATATCTGAAAAACCCTGCAGCAATCATGGAGGAGTGGAGAGGAGACCACAGATGCTCTCTGGGATGCCAGAGGAGCCCTGGAGTTGAGGTGCTCACCCAAAAGTTGTTCTCATCTCTGTCCCCTTCTCACAGCCTGGGTCACTGACAGCCTCCACATCTATTTGCATCTGCAGGGAGGGAGGTCTTTGTTATAACAAATCCTCCAATTTCTCTCCAGTCTTTAAAACACACACAGAGCCTTGGTATAGAATAGGATGATGTGAACATTTCCTATTTTCTTGCAGGGAACTCTCTGGGATGGGCTTTTCATCAGCTCTTCCTCCGTGGCCACTGCCCCTAAATTGCATTTATTTACTACTGAAACCAATTTTTTACTTCAATATTTGCACTGTGGCATGGCAGGTAAAAGGTTCTTAAAGCAGTGGTTGTTCAATAGGAGGACTGATGTTTTAGTTCTTTGTTACAAACAAACTGAATGAAACTTGAGGAAAAAAAATCAGTTTATTTGCTTTCCTGGCTCCTGAATGCCTATTAGCAATTTGCAATTACTTAATACTCACTTGTCCTAATTTGCTCAAAAGATGTTTTAGTGGTTTTTGCAGTGATGAGTTTTTGTGAAGAGTTTGATGTAGACTTTCAGTACTTAATACTCCAAATTTGAAATGTAGAATATTTGAGACTTAACACCAATATTAATGCATATTCTCTGTTACATCACTAAACAAGTGCAGCATTTTCAACCTGGGGTGGAGAATGAAGAACTTAAAGCCTCTCAAAGTTTTCCACAAGTGAAGAATTTATTTTCTATATTTTTTTTAAGAATAATCAGAAAAAAAAAACCAAACCATGAGACAGGCATGTGCTGATTTAGATTTAAAGATTAAAAGCACAAACCATTTTGTCCTACACCTTTCAGAGATTTAGTTACAGAGGTCACTGTAAGATTTGTTGCCTCAAAACATGGAGTTTCAGGGGAAAAGAGTGTGATAAGAATATCTTGGCCATACAAGTCATAGAATATCATCCACAGGGTGGAAGCTCGAATGTGCAGAGCAGATTTTCAGCTCTTTTGAACTGTGGTGGTGCCAGTGAAATAAATCAAAATTGGACAGTCAGCATGAGCTGAGTTCCTATTTTGTGGCCTAAAATTTGGAAATGCCAACGAGCAGCAGTGAGGGAGATGATGGAATCAAATCATCAAATCACAAGTTTGCAGCAACTTGTGGCAAAATACATTCAGGCTCAGAAATAGACGGTTTGAATTTTTAAATTGTGGAAGTGGAAGCACCCAAAATCCACAGGCAGCAGGGAAGGGATTGGGATTGTGTCCCTGTGTCCCCTCAGGTGACTTCCCACCTGCAGAGCTGCCCCAGCCAGGGAGGAGCTGGAGCTGCTGCAGAGCCAAGAGGAGGCTCCAGGATGGGCAGAGGGATGGAGCAGCTCTGCTGGCAGGAAAGGCTGGCACAGCTGGCATTGTTCACCTGCACAGGAGAAGCTTTGGGCTGAGCTCAGGGTGGCCTTGCAGGGCCTGGAGGAGCCCCAGGAAAGCTGGAGAGAGACAATTGCCAGGGGATGCAGGGACAGCACCCAGGGAATGGCTGCCAGTGCCAGAGGGCAGGGCTGGGTGGGATCTTGGCAATGAGGAATTGTTCCCTGGCAGGGTGGGCAGGGCTGGCATGGAATTCCATCCCTGCATCCCTGGCAGTGCCCAAGGCCAGGCTGGACACTGGGGACAGTGGGAGGTGGCCCTGCCATGGCAGGGGTGGCACTGGGTGGG
The DNA here is from genome assembly GCF_035770615.1 of Melospiza melodia melodia. Taxonomy (NCBI): domain Eukaryota; kingdom Metazoa; phylum Chordata; class Aves; order Passeriformes; family Passerellidae; genus Melospiza; species Melospiza melodia. Next base: position 2,492,953 of record NC_086195.1, read on the forward strand.
CTTTGAGGTCCATTCCAACCCAAACCATTCCATGATTTTGTGATGAACCCAGTCAGGTTTCTCCCCTGGATCTCTATCTCCTCATAGAGACAATCTTTGCCTCAAGGAGTCAAAATCTACAACAGAAGACAGGAAAGGCACAGACAAAGTGATTTTTCCCTTTTTTTTCTGCAGATCAGTCTCAACCCCAGAGGTGGAACTGCTCTTCAAACTGCTGGGACCTCCTTGGGTCACACTTGGGCTGAGGCTGGGCACTGCCAGTGCCTGTTTCAAAGCCCATGGAGATAAAAATGAAAAAATATTTCAATAGTTGTATTTTATATCATTCATGTCATTAAAATTACATTATCTGGGGCCATGAGGCAACACAGAATCAGAATAATGTACCTGAAGAACGGGTTTGTTTTAGTTTATTGATGATAATAATGATATTGCTGATACTAATTTATGTTTAATAAAATATATATTAAAAATATAATACATAATATAATATATAATATATAATATATAATATATAATATATAATATATAATATATAATATATAATATATAATATATAATATATAATATATAATATAGAATATAGAATATAGAATATAGAATATATAGTATATAATATATAATATACTATATACATTATATATAATTATGTATTATCATATATCTATTATATATAATTTATTATATATAATTGTACATTATAGACAAAATTTATTATATGCAAAATTTATAATATGCACATAATTTCATATATATTATATTATATTATATTATATTATATTATATTATATTATATTATATTATATTATATTATATTACATTACATTACATTACATTACATTACATTACATTACATTACATTACATTATATTATATTATATTATATTATATTATATTATATTATATTATATTATATTATATTATATTACATTATATTATATTATTATATATAATTATATATATATTATATATAATTATATAATTATAATATAATATAATTATAATTATATTATATTATACAATATATAACATACAAAACTGTATATAAATATTGATATTTAATAAAAATATTGCTGACAATAATTCTGCAGATACAGGTAAATTGTGAGCATGGGGACACCATGACATGACAGAACTGCATTTTAAATGCTGCAAAGGGAGAGAGATGCATTTGGTGTTGAAATACAAATGGAAGAGTCAAATTTCTGCCTTCCAGTCCCCAAAATTAGATGAGATAATTTCATTAACAGGGGTTAGTGCTTAGTTAATGGTTCCTTCAGGAGTTCTGCCTGTGTTGGTCCTTCAGAGACATTTTGGGTTTCCCTCCTCTTTGCTAAGCTGAGAGATGAAGAGTTCTTGAGCACAGCCCTGAATAAATTGTAACTATCTGAGTAATCCCTGGTGGAATTCCTAAGGGACAGCAGAGCTTTGGTTCTCCTTGTCCCTTCTCCTTCTGAGAGTGCTCAGGGCCAGCAAAATGAAGAAATTGTAAAATATTCCATCTCCAGCTGTTGGTGCAATTGTAGCTCTGAATTGCTTAGGCCTTGTCCTATTATCTTGATGTAAAATTCTTTATACGCTCTTCCAAAATGCACAAATCCTCAGCAAAACACCTCTGGCTGGTTTTATTATTTGTGTAAATAACAGCTGATGTGTGGGAAAAAAATATCAACAAAATGAGCAACTTTTAATGATAAACAAATTTGGAACTGAAAAGAAAGTGAATAAATGAGCCGGGGCAGTGCAGGGACTGTTCTGGGAGCCACTGAATTTTTCCTGAAATAATGAAGTGAATCATTATGGGGGAGAGAATGAAGGGATGAAAGTGGCTTTTATAAAGTGCAAAGGATGGCAGGTAACTGCATTTTGACACTGGGTTTTCTTACAGTTGAAATTGTCCTGTTACTTCTTTCAAAAGTTCATCACTCTAACAACCCTGCTGTGTTTATTTTTATGAGCAGCAGGCCAATCATGGAGTTAAGCAGCAATTCTTGATAATTTTCAAAAGTTTTTTGGTTTGGGTTTTTGGGTTGTTTTTTTTCCTTTTTTTTTAATCTTAAAAAGGGAAAGCGCTGCTGTCCCAGAAAATACCCAAGATTTGCTAATGGTAAAAAATAGGATAAGTGGTAAAGTTACTGCATTCATCAGTCAACCACCCCAAAACATTTGCAACCCATTACAGATTTCAGAACTTGGCTGGGAGTCCTGAGGTTCCCTGTAAGCAGCTTTCTGCACTTGTGCCAAATGTAGGAAAAATAGAAGGTACTGCTGAAACATGTGCTGAGAAAAATACCTGACTCTTTGCTGCTGCAGTAGTAATGCTAGCAATAATTATAATTATAATTATAATAGGCCAGGAGTACAGGAATAGGTTTAGACTGGTAGTCAGAGGACTGTAAAGTTACAAAAATTAACCTTAATAAAAACGTCTCGCGCATGGATCATTTCCTATTTTATTGTCTACGAGCTGCTGTTAAACCGTGCTCAGGTTGGGGCTCTTCCTGCTCTTGCTGCAATATTTATCATGAGAATGAGGTGCCAGAACCTGGGGATTTGTCCTGGGACAGGGAATTGCCACCAGGGCTTTGTTCTAAGAGCCTCCACACTAATGGTGGTCCTCAAGTTCATAATGTTTCCCTTCCTCCTCTTTCCTTTCTCTGACTCATGTCTGGTATGGCCTGGATTTATAAAAACCTCTCTTACCCCACGCATTGGACATCACTCACCCTTTTCCCACTCTCTCACACCTTCCTTCCCCTCGTTATTCCCCTTCCAGGGATGTCAGGCTCCCACGCAGGCTTTGGGCCGTGGAGTCTTTGTTCCTCGCCACCAAAAGCTGAACTCCTTGGCTGTCTCATTTCTTGGTCGCTGCCCCCTGGGGTGTTGCTGTTTTCTGTCTGTTCTGCTTCAACAAAGGCAATTTTCAAATTTCTGCTGGTTTTCAGGCCGCGCCCTTCCTTCCCTGTGCTGTTCCTGAGTGATTTTACTGCCATTTCTAGCCCCAGAAGGGTGGGAATGGGCTTGGGACATCCTTGAGGACCGCAGTTGTAAAGAATATTTCTAGCAATATGCACAAGAAACACTCACAAAATCATCTGTATATTGGAAATATGAGGGACTTGCCTGTGCAGTGGTTCCCGAGCGATTATGACTCAGTTTTAATTACCTGTGATACAGATTTTGGAATATAAAATCCTCTACATCAGATGCATTCTTTAAAACTCAAGGCAAGCTTTTGTGTCTTGCTGTTTTCTTGGAACAGATGTCATTAGATTGGTATTCTGACCTATTCTGTGGTGATTTAAATTCACTTTTTTTGTTGTTTGCTTCCCTCTGCTCAGGTCCTCCTGCTAAATTACAGGGCTCCTCTTGCTGTCTGTGACTTCTGGTTCCAATCAAGTTCCCATTCCAGCCCACTGAAGCATTTTCAGTAATATCAGAGTGCCTGGAACCGAGCCCCAGTCGAGAGCAGAGCAGACATTGGCGAGCTGAGATCCCTGGCCAATATTGGCTCCTGGAAATCCGGGAAGAACGACCCAAAAAAAAAGGAACAGGTTGGGAGCTTTGAGCTCCTGAGTGGTTTGTGCTGAGGCAGTCAGGCCACCTGCTTGGGTTTGGGGTTGATTTTTACATTTTGGGCGATTTGGGCAGCTGCTTTTACATGAAATTTCACTGATTTGTGGCAGCTCCACACCAGTTTCATCTTCCCTGGAGGAGCTGTAAGGTGGAGACCTGGGGTGTCTTTTTCCACCAGTTTCTCCTTCTGGAAAGCTCAGATCTGACCCTGGAGAAAAGGAGGCTCAGGGTATCCTGTAAGATGGAGACCTGGAGTGTCCTTTCCCAGCAGTTTCTCCTCTGGAAAGCTCTGATCTGATCCTGGAGAAAAGGAGGCTCAGGAGGGACCTTCTCAGTCTCTACAACCACATGAAAAGAGGGTGTAGGAACAACAAGAGGAGCAAAATGCCTCAAGTTGTGCCGGGTTGGACACCAGGAGGAATTTCCTCATGGAAAGGCCTTGGAATGGCCTGGGGCCCATCCCTGGAGTGGAGGTGGCCTTGAGTGCTGTGGGCTGGGGACAAGGTGGGGACAGGACACAGCTGGGACTCCATGGGTTGGGAGGGCTTTTCCAGCCTCATTGATTCTTTAATTTTGGGATTCTCTGATCCCACTTTTAAAGCTGAGCCACTTCCCTGGCCTTGAGCCACTGCAGTGGTTGGAACCCAGCCAGACCCAGGAATCTCCAACCCAGGCAGAGCCCTCCTGCACAGAACTTGTGCCACAATCCACATGGATTTGTTGCCTCATTAGCCATTAACAGGCAAAAAATTATCAGGTCCAAGGCCATCATTCATCTGCATTAAAATTAAATTTTAGGCAAAAATATTCTGGAGGGTAATGAAGAGGAAGCTGCTCCTGAGGAAACCTCTGCTCCTGCTTGGGTTATTCTGATGTTTCAAAGGCTTCTCCAGGTCCCTCCATGACTTCTGCACTGCTCATTAAAACTGGTTCAAATCAGAAATTCAAATTTAGAGGTCATCACAAGTCACGTTTAACATGAGGGGAATTTACTGGCTGATGTTTCTTTTGTAAAAAAAAAAAAAATACTAAGTGAAAACACGTCCAATGTCTAAAATCCACCCAAACTCAGCTTAATTCCTGGGTCATGACAACTCCAAGCGGATCACAAGGATTTTATATCCTGTTTCTAGGAGAGTTTGCTGCAGACAATACGTCATCCATGCTGTCACCTATGCTGAAAATCTTCCTGGGCTTGGTTGTTATGTCTTTAAAGCAGCAAAAATGCAGAGAAATGCAATTTACTTGAAGACCTATCGGCTAGAACAAAGGGGCACAGAAACAGATGCTTCCAGCTCCTCATCTGGATTGTGGGGATTTTTTTTATTTTTCCTTCCACTGCATGTCATAGGTGCTGGATTTGAGGAAAGCGATGTGGAACACAAGGCTATCATTCTTCCTAACATGATTACAAAAATCTTATTGTATTAGCAGCATTCCAGATTCCCTTACAGTGTGCTTAAGTGAATTAGGGAGTTTTATTATCGTGTGAGAGCCCACCATTATTTAACTCTGTAATTTACTATGAAATCCTCATTGCTTTTCCCGGGAGTTTTATGATCATTTTCCCCTTAATGATCAGAGTCTCCTTTGCACCAAGGAAGTTTGAAGGGACTCTTTTGGTTTTTTTGATTTAATCATGGCCTTAAGAGATTTGAGACTTCGGGGATTAATAAAGGATCTCCCAAATCATAAAGCAAATCACAGCATACCAAATCATTTCTCCTTTGAGACCGGTGCCAAACATTTTCTGTGGTGTTCCAGTGAAACTGGACACTCCCAGCCCAATGGCTAGTAAAGTCAGGGAAAGGGGGGGAAAAAAAAGGGACCAAATTTTATTTTCTGTGCATAGCTGGAATTTCAGCCTCTCTGCACACAAGTCCTTGCCATTACAATTTATTAGATGTTTTATGCAGCAGATTTTATTGAATGATTTAGGTAGCCTTGACTTGATCCTTTCCAAATGTGTTCAACAGTATTCGGCTACATGCAAAAAATTGTTTTTACATTCTCACTTTCATGTAACCAAAGCTCCCCAAATCTAGATGGAGTTACCCTCCTGCTGCAGGGATTGTTTTGTTTGCAGAATTAGTTTGGAAAGGCCTGGCCTGTGCAGCGTTTTCCAGAAGATTCAGGATTATAAATCAGCTGGAGCCGGAAGGGAGAAGAGGGGCACTGAAAGCACCAAGAGCTGCCTGAGAGCTCTGAAACTGCTGGGAGTGGGAAGGGCAGGGATAAAGGGAAGTGGAGAATATTAAGGATGCAGGGAGGACAATTTTTCCCAGAGCATTTCTTGGGAAGAGCAAGGATAAAAGGAAATTGGGAATATTAAGGATGCAGGAAAGACAATTTTTTCCAGAGCATTTCTTGGGAAGACCAAGGATAAAAGGAAATTGGGAATATTAAGGATGCAGGAAAGACAATTTTTCCCAGAGCATTTCTTGGGAAGGGCGGGGATAAAAGGAAATGGGGAATATTAAGGATGCAGGATGAACAATTTTTCCAGAGCATTTCTTGATTCCGTGGTGGATTGATGTTCACCTCTGGAGTCTGTCAAATGCAGTAATTCATCTCCAAAAAAAATAACCTCATCTCATGGAAAACACCAGGGGAATGAGGGAGGCAGCCCCAGGAATTGCTCCCCACTGGAGCCCAGGGAATTGCTCTGCTTCTGTGCTGAGTGTGGAACACAAATGTTTGGATTTGCCCCTCACACACAGCCACAGCAGCAGGATTTATAATCTTTGTTCTGAAGGAAAGGGAGAGCTCTGTCCTCCTAAATCACCTTGTAACAATAATTCCTCTGGAAAAAAAATAATGGTTTTTATGATTCACAGAATCCTTTATGGCCGCCTGGAGCTCTGCTGACAGTCACCAGGGCCAGATCAAGGGATATTTCATTTTTTAAAGCTGCTTCAAAATATAGAGGTGGCAATTCTGGTGTTTTCAGGTGTTACAAATTCCTTATCTGAATGAAACTTCCTCCCACGTCTGATTTAGGTCTTAATTTTTAACTTTAACCAGGGCACCACTCAAATTCTCAATATAAAATAATGGATTAAATTGTCCAGAGAAGCTGTGGCTGCTCCTGGATGTGCCCAAGGACAGCTTGGATGGGGCTTGGAGCAGCCTGGGACAGTGGAAGGTGTCCCTGGAATGAGATGATCTTGAAGGTCCCTTCCATCCCAAACCATTCCATGATTTTAATCCCATTCTGCTCCTCTAGCAATTCCAGGTGGCTCAAAAAAAAACAACATTAAAGGCCAAAGGATTTAATCCATGGAGCCAATTCCGTCAGGAATGAGCACTGATCTGAAATAGGCTTCAGTTTCACTTTTTGGTTGCTCTTACAACATTTGCAATAAATAAATTGGATTTTTTTTGGTGTGGGTTTTGCTCCTATAAATGCACCAAAGGTGGGGAAAAAAAGATGCTTCAACTTGAGTTGAAGCTCCAAAGGATTTAATCCATGGAGCCAATTCTGGCAGGAATGAGCAGTGGCCTGAAATATGCTTCAGTTTCACTTTTTGGTTGCTCTTATAATATTTGTAATAAATAAATTGGATTTTTTGGTGTGTGTTTTGGTCCTATAAATGCACCAAAGGTGGGGAAAAAAGGATATTTCAACTTGAGGTGAAGCTCCAAAGGAGTTAATCCATGGAGCCAATTCTGGCAGGAATGAGCAGTGGCCTGAAATATGCTTCAGTTTCACTTTTTGGTTGCTCTTATAACATTTGTAATAAATAAATTGGATTTTTTTTTTTTGTGGGTTTTGTTCCTATAAATGCACCAAGGGTAAGGAAAAAAGGATATTTCAGCTTGAGCTGGGAGCTCACACTTCCAAACCAATCTGGAGAACGTCCAGGCCCCAATCTGCCCTGCTGAATGAATAGATAAAAAAATGAATATATAAAAAGTGAGCAAATCCTCAGAGGGCTGAAAATGGCCACTGCCTCCACAGACTTCTATCAGCAGAATTTCAGGTGCAGATATTTCCACCAGCTCTGTCTGTGCTGTTCTCATTCCGCTGCTCCTTTATTTCACTGCTGAACTTTCTTATCAGCCTCATTCCAAAGCGCTTTTAAATCATTTGTGGTTGCTGGTACCTTGAATTTTCATTTATTTCAGTTACCTGGCTTCTGGAAGTAAAAAAAATATTGATGTTTTCAGCTAGTTTTGTGCCTTGAGGGATGCAAAGTGAAAGGGGTAAATGTCAGGTTTATCAGAAACACCTTCCTCTTCAGCTGAATTGAAAACCAGCCCAAATGCTTTCATGGTTTCTCGTCTGGCCCTAAATCTACGCATCATTCACTTTTACTATTTCGTTATGTTTCAGTAAATTGCTTTTTTTTTTTTTTTTTTTTTTTTGGTGTGTTTTTGAACTTTTCCAGACCAGGCAAGGAAAGCTGAGGGCTTAAGGTGGATGTGGCAGGGGGATATTTCTGGGAAAAGCCGCAGCATCATCTTTATTGCTGCAACCTCATACACAGAACATTTTCTTTTTAGACTTTGCGTTCCAGGCCAGCTTATTTATCTTCCTTTCCTCTTTCATTTTGTGGTGGGAGGGATGAAAACGAGGGGCAGGGAGCAGTTTAGAGGCCTCGTTATTGCTGTTTGCGGTAACGAGGTGTTCAAATGAAGTGAGTTCTTTGCAGAGTCACCATTTTCAGCAGCATAAACCCAAATGATGCTGGGGCTGAGCCTGACCGTCCCAAAGAGGGGCTCTCCAGTGATCATCTAAAATCAGTGTGTAATCTTTTAATCACGAGGAAGTTGGTTCATGAGAGCAACTGCTGCGGCACTAATCCAGGCTGGACGCCATTAAGGCACTAATTGGCACGGCCTGAACTCCCTGATGGATTTTTGGGGCTCCATGGTCCAAGAGTGAGGGAAATTCAGGCTCTCTGCCATGAAATTTCCCAGTCTGGGATAAGAATTGGGGCGAGCACACAGAGGAGAGCTTGGATTCCTCAGTAGTCTGAAATATTCTGGATTTTAACTGAGCAGAAGCAGAGAGGAACTGATTCTGAGGCAAGCTGGTGATGCTTCCCGTATTCCACTGCCAGATTTGCACACAGCTCTCACCTTTTGTGCAATTTGTGATTTCTTTGGCACCTGGGAACTGTTCCACACTCTTTAAGAACATCTTTGTGGGGTGTATTTTTGATTTCTGAAGGATTTCACACTGTACTGTGTTGGTGTTGGGAAATAAAACACCACCTGCATGTCTGAAAACCAGAAACTCTTCAGAGCAGAGATCTTTGTTCTGGAGCATGATTCCAAATGCAGAGGGTTGTTGTTGGTAATGTGAGGCCACATGGGAAGGTGACTTTAAAATAGAAATAGTCACAGCCTTGAAACTGCAATTTCACTGCAAGAAATTTTATCCAATTCATCAAATGAAGGAGTGGGAGCACAAAAAACAAAAGAAAAAGGGGTTGTTCTGGAGCCAGAGAATCTGTATTTTATGAGAGGTGCCAGAGCAGAGAATCTTTAAATACATTGACCCAATCTCATTAAGAAATAATAAATACAATGGGATATAAAAATATTGTTGTGGAGATCGTGGCAGACTTTGACAAACATCCTGTATTTCAGGTGGTGTGAAAAGATTAAAGGTTCTTTAAAGGTTCTTTTATTGAATACTTTAAAAGTATTTTTTATTTTGAAGGTTCTTTTTGTTGAATGCTGAGAGGTGAAGAGAAAATATTGAGCGACAGAGGGAGAAAATATTTGATTATCAGCCAAATGGTAATCAATAGATGGGATAGATGGGATTTTAGGAAGGAATTGTTCCTGGCAGTGCCCAAGGCCAGGCTGGACACTGGGGACAGTGGGAGGTGTCCCTGTGTGGAACAAGATGACCCCTAAGGTCCCTCCCAGCCCAACCATTCCATGATCCCGTGCCAATATTCCCATTTATCACCCTCACAGGGCTCCTGCCATGCCATCAAACACAGCCCTTCACCAGGCCAGGCTGATCCAGGTGTGACCCTTGGCTTTCCCTCCTTGCAATCCTCATTTCCAGCTGAAGGATGCCCTGGATTTCTGCTCTTTGTGTTGCCCAGCTGCAGCCCAAGCCCAGCTCCGCTGAGCTTCCTCATCAAGCCCAGCTCGTCAGGATTTCTTTGAGAATCAGGTTTTGGTAATTGTTCTGTATTAACAAAGTTCCCTCTCCAATCAGATTGCTCTGCCGGGAAAGCACAGGGATCCTGTGAGTGCTCTGTGCTTCCTTTCTGAGTTTTATTTTAAAAGGTCTGACTGAGAATTCAGATTTCATTCCTGGTTTCTGTGGCTGCCCCTGGATCCCTGGCAGTGCCAAGGCCAGGTTGGAATTGGGGCTTGGAGCAGCCTGGCACAGTGGAAGGTGTCCCATGAATTAATTTGCTTTAAGGTTCCAACCCCAACCATTCCATGACTGATTCCACAGGAGAGGCTCTCCCATCACCTCAGCCGTGCCTGTGTCAGAAACTTGTCTATTATTTCTTAGAAAATGCTTTAAACATCCAACATCCCCAATTTTCTCATAAAACTCTGTCGCTGGGACAATCAAAATATTTGGATCATCAAATATTCTCTCCCTCTGTCGCTCAATATTTTCTCTTCACCTGTCAGCATTCAACCAAAAGAACCTTCAAAATAAAAAAAGAAAAAAAATTTAAAATATTCAATAAAAGAACCTTTAGCACTCACACCTCCTGAAATACAGGGTGTTTGTCAAAGTCTGCCATGATCTCTACAACAATATTTTTATATTCCGTTGCATTTATGTCTTATTGAGATTGGGTCAGTGTATTTAAAGATTCTGTGATAAAACACAGATGCTCTGCCTCCAGAACAATCCCATTTTTTGTGCTCCCACTCCTTCATTTGATGAATTGGATAAAATTTCTTGCAGTGAAATTGCAGTTTCAAGGCTGTGACTATTTCTGTTTTAAAGTCACCTTCCCATGTGGCCTCACATTATCAACAACAGCAAATTTCTCACCAGATGAGGCCAGATATTAAAGGTCACCTGAATCTCCAATGAATGATCTTTAATGCTTGACTTGTTCTCACTGCATGTGATTTATTTTTTTTTTCTTCTATGGATATTCTGGATGAATATTTTGCTATCTGTTTGAGGGGTTTTTTCACCAAAATATTTACCTCACCTCAGCTTGGGAATTCTCACTTTATACTTCATTTCCTGCTTAGACGACTCTTCCCAACCTTTTTTCCCTGCTTTTTTCTCTCCATCCTTGAAGCCCTTTGCATCTACTCTCATTTTGTAAAGCAATTTTTTTATTTATCCATTTGGCCTGGAGATCTTCCTTATGAAATTTCCCCCTTTTTGGTAGGAAAACTTTCTTACCTTGTCTTACAGAAACTGAACCCTCCTCCATCCTGAAGTTCCAGAGGTCTCCAGCAGAAGTTCCTTGGCTGAATATTCTCAGGTTGCTCACTTTGAATTATTGATCTTTTTGAGCAGCCAAGATCCCCATTCTTCTCCTCAGGGTTTCTCTCCTGCGTTTCAGTTTTCCCTCTCATTATGGGACAAGGAGCACACGAAATTATTCCCCCATCTCAGAGCACTCACTCGCGTGTTTCTCTTCCTACAAGCTGTGAAAACTCTTTTTTTTTTTTTATTTTCTGAAAATCAGCTACAGGCATCTTGATTTTCTTCCTTGTTTTAGCTCTATATGGTTTTAACTCCAGAAATTACAAGAATTTCATTTTTTCATCTGATTTTCTCAGAGTTCTCATCCCACCTCAGCCTGCCCAGAGTTAATTAGTGCAGGGCACTTTTCAACCTTTTGGTTTTAGTTTTATATCTAACAGAGTGAAGGTTTTAGGTTAAAAACACTGGAACAAAACTCCCAAAAATATGGAAATATTGGTGTAATGCCAATAAAATGCGATTTACAGCTCTCAGGTATCCCTTGCATGTGCAAGTCAGGAGCATGGATTGCCCAACGTGTGATTTTTAAGGACACATTAAAATGGAGAGAAGGGGAGCTTGGAATTGCATTTTTTTGTTGTTTATAAATGGAAATATTTCCGTGTGCTCTCATACACAGGCAATGAGTGCTTTTGTGCATACATTGCAATTTATATATATTTATTCATGGTGCAAAACCCCCAGAGAGGCAGGTTTAGAGCATCACCCCCTTCCCCAACAAAGGGGAAAAATCCCTAAATTTGAAACAAACCCATCACAACAAAGCGGTTTGATTTCGGTTAAAAAGCAAGCAGAAAAAAGGGGGGGGAAAAAAAAATCCCAATTTTGGAGCACACAGCCTGAGCTAAATTGATACATTCAACCCCGGGGCAGACTTTTTGGACACTGATTACCGGGCTCTCCTGACAGTGTTTGCAGGACAGCTTATCTGCCAGCTTATCTATTCTCCTCTGATAAGAGACATTGTTCAAGGAGCCTGAAAACACAGCTGCCTCTTTCCAGGCTTTCCCTCTCCCTGAAAAGCAGGAGAACCCCTGGATGCCCCCGGCCATAGAATCCCGAAATTAATCTTGGTGGAAAGTGGGCAGCCTTGTGTGGAGGCGGCAGAAAAGGAGAAGCACTTGGAGGGGAAATCTGCTTAGAGACCAAAGGGAAAGCTCGGAGGGAATCCCTGTGAAAATGCGGGGCTGGGGAAGCTCCCTGGGAACAAAAGGAATGAGATCTCGGGATGAAGGGCTGGAATGGGAGAGTTTTCACCGTGGAGAGGCAGTGCAACGGCAAAAGTGTGAGAAAAAATGGGATTTTAGTGTGTTGTTGGAGCCTCTCTGCCTGGCACTGGCAAAAATTTCTTCACCTTTTCCTTCTGAGCAGGAAGCGTGACATTAAATCCATCAAATCTATCAAATCCATCAAACGTATCAGATTTATCAAATTTGTCAGTTCCATCAATTCCATCAAATCCATGAAACCATCAAATCCATCAAACCCATCAAATAATCAAATCTATAAAATTTATCAAACACACCAAACCCATCAAATCATCAAATCTATCAAATTTATCAAATACACCAAACCCATCAAATCCATCAATTCTATCAAATTTATCAAATTCTGTCAGATTTATCAAATCCATCAATTCTATCAGCTCCATCAATTCCATCAAATCCACCAAACCATCAAATCCATCAAATCCACCAAACCCATCAAATTTATCAAACCCATCAAATCTATCAAACCCATCAAACCCATCCAATCCATCAATTCCATCAAACCCATCAAATCCATGAAATCTATCAAATCCATCAATTCAATCGATTCCATCAATTCCATCAAACGCATCAATTCCATCAATTCTATCAAATTTATCAAATCCATCAAACCCATCAAATCTATCAAATTTATGAAATACACCAAACCCATCAAATGCATCAAATCTATCAAATTTATCAATTCCATCAATTCCATCAAATCCATCATGTCTATGAGATTTATCAATTCCATCAAATCCATCAAATCCATCAGTTGTATCAGATTTACCAAATTCATCAAATTCATCAAATTTATTAACTCCACCAAACCCATCAAACCCATCAAATCTATCAAATCTGTCAAACTCATCAATTCAATCAAACCCATCAAATCATCAAATCTATAAAATTTATCAAATACACCAAACCCATCAAATCATCAAATCTGTCAAATTTATCAAATACACCAAACCCATCAAATCCATCAATTCTATCAAATTTATCAAATTCTGTCAGATTTATCAAATCCATCAATTCTATCAGCTCCATCAATTCCATCAAATCCACCAAACCATCAAATCCATCAAATCCACCAAACCCATCAATTCTATCAAATTTATCAAATTTATCAAACCCATCAAATCTATCAAACCCATCAAACCCATCCAATCCATCAATTCCATCAAACCCATCAAATCCATGAAATCTATCAAATCCATCAATTCCATCGATTCCATCAATTCCATCAAACACATCAATTCCATCAATTCTATCAAATTTATCAAATCCATCAAATTTATGAAATACACCAAACCCATCAAACCCATCAAATCTATCAAATTTATCAATTCCATCAAATCCATCAAATCCATCAAATCCATCATGCCTATGAGATTTATCAATTCCATCAAATCCATCAAATCCATCAGTTGTATCAGATTTACCAAACTCATCAAATTTATCAAATTTATTAACTCCACCAAACCCATCAAACCCATCAAATCTATCAAATCTATCAAACTCATCAATTCCATCAGACTCATCAATTCCATCAAACCCATCAATTCCATCCTACACATCAAACCCCTCAAACCCATCAAATCCACATCTGCTTCATCCTCTCAAGAAAACAAATGACAGAAATAAGTGTACCCTGACATCTACAGGCCAATATTTCCATAAATCCCATTTTTTAATGATTATTTTGGTCAGCTGGGCGAGCACAATGCTGGAAAATGAGGCACAGGGAGATCTTTCCCAAGGATTCCCAACCTTGGTGTGATTTCACTTCCCGGCGTGGGCAGCAGAGAGGGTTTGGTGAGGTTTGAGATGTTCAGGATGTTTTCTGGAATCCCAAACAAGGAACTGGAATGAGATCCCAAGGCGGGAGGACAGGAAAAATCAAACAAAACAGGGGTGAGAAAAAAGGATGCTGCAAAAAGGGGCAGCACCTTTTTATTAACACATAACCCAAAGGTGATTTTAGTGAAGATCAGCAGCTTTTGGCTCCCGTTTTAAGGGATTTTCATGGGAAGTAAAAATCCTCCTTTGCTTTGCACAAATATATGTGAGGGAGGTGAATTTTCTTTCATTTTTAGAGCTCTGCTGGGGCTTTTTGGCACCTGAAGATTTAAACCAAGAGGAGGTGATGCACCCGTGACCTTGAGACAAATCTGCTGTACCAGGGCTTCTCTTGCTCTTTTGAAAGTGACTCTTTTGCATATCTGGAACTGAGTGTCCTGCCTGCATTTCTGTGAAGTGAAGAGTGGCTTAAATATTCTTATTTTCCATCAAAACATTTCTTGTTTGCCCCCAAACCGTGGGGTTTCCATATGCAAAGCTCTGCACCTCAGAGAGCGATATTTACCTTTTTTTGTTGTGTTTTTTTCCATGCTGGTTTTCATATCAAAACCAGGTCTCTGGTGAGAAGAGCAGCAGCACTTGTGATATGAGTGGGGCTGAGTTTCCCTTGGGGGTTTCCAGCTCCCAGCTTTGCACCTCAGCAGAAATTGTTCAATTTTGCTTCTTCTTGAATTATCTGCGAGATCTGCAACCCAACCTTGTCCTGTGAACAGCTCACGAGCTGCCACAAGCCCATCCCAGGGGATTTGCTTTTATGGAGGCTGGAATAACAGGTGAAATACGTGAAATATGTGAAATCATGGCATTGACCCCCAGCAGCAGTGATTTTAAATCAATTTTAAAGCTCAGAAATCCCAAGTGCTGGTCCTGAGTGTTCCCAAAGCTGGCTGCAAGCAGAGCAAATTCTCATTTCTACATCAAATCATTTTCCCAAGCTCAACCCAGCAAAATGCACCAGGCAGGGATCTCTCTGTGCCTTTGCAAGCAGGACCACCCAGGGCTCCTCTGAAATTATTCTGATTATTCTTGGAGAATGTGACTTGAGTGGTTTGGTGCAAGGTCAAGGATTCTGGCTTTTAAAATTTACCCTTTTTTTTTCTTTCTCTTGCATCTCTTCTTCTTTCCTCCCATTTCCCAACTGTGGAAAAAAAAATCCCATTTTGACTCAAACTGCAATCCCACCCAATATTCTTCTTTGCACAAGGCTAAAAAGGAAAATATTTTAGTGGCTCTGCATAGTTAGATTCACTTAGGGAACAAAAATGCTTTTGAGCAGCAGTTTTATGCACAGCTGTGATTTTTTTTAAATTTGTTTTAAGTATCAGTTATTTTAAAATGTGCCATTGTCTCTTTGTCTCTTTTCCCCCATTTTTTGGCTGGGGAGGATTTTCCTCACTGGACTCCATAGAAATGTTTCCTATGACTAAACTTGGCTGAATATAAATTATCAGGCATGGGGGATTAGCTGTGGCTTTAGATGTAAGGAATGATCACAGGTAAGAAGTAAAAGAAATATTTTTGCAAGCAAGCTCTCCTCTGGAAAGATTTCAAAAACCCCAATTAAGATGAAAATGAATTATTAACTCGTGTTCTGCTTCAAAAGATGAAAGAGATGAATGCTTTTTCCTGCCCAGAAATTCATTGAATGGGAAATTATCAAGTGCAGGGAGTCCAGACAAATGTCTGAATTCAGCCTTCTCAACTCCCATTTCCTTACAGAACAGGAGAAGCAATCTGTGGGACTGCAGAAAGATGAATAAATGGCAGAATGAAAGAAAAAAGGGAATAATTGTATTATTTGGGCTGCAGAAATCCCTCAGCTGCTTGCTCCCAGTGCTGTTTTCCACAAGAAATGTTTTAAGAGACCTTTCCACACTCATTTCAGGGTAACAGCTCGGACTGGAAATGGATTGTGCAGGCTTGGAGTTGTCCTTCCACCCTCGTGGAGCACAGAAATCCTCAGGGAATTCCATCAGAAACCCCTCAGAGATTGTTGGAGTGATGAGTCAGAATCCTCTCTGAATCCTTCAGAGAGAGAAAGAAATGCAGGGATTGAATTAAAGCCTTTAGAGAAATTAAAATATATTAAGCCACATAGATATGAAGTAGAAGTATAAATTTAAAGTTTTAAGTAAAAGTGTAAGTTATAGTTTTAAGTAAGTTTAAGTTTTAAATAAGTAGAAGTGTAAGTTATACTTTTAAATAAGTAGAAATACATTTTAAGTGCCTTAAGAAACTGAGCGAGCTAGTGAAGGCCTTAAGGCTGAGTTTAAAATTCAGTAACTTAGCTCCAAAAAACAAAAACATGGCAGAGCCTTGCCACTAGAACAGATAGAGTTATTCACTTGAAACAGATAAAACTACATGAGTAAACAGATAGAACTATTCATGTAGATAAAGTTATATATGGAAATTTGAAGTAAAGAAACAGTACATTTGTGTAAATAGATAATATTTTATATGTTATTTTTTAGGTAAGAGTTAGCTGTACTTTCATACTGCTTTTGCACATTAGAATCAAGTTCAGATTGGTTTAGAAAGAATGTTTCAGAATTGTGTTTTTAGCCGGTTGGATGTTTTATGAATAAAATGCCCTGTAATGGGGTGTGATCTTCATCAATAACCATCACCATCGCAACCACGAAAGCAAGAAGAAGACAACAAGAACAACAAGAAGACCAAGAAGAAAGAAGCTGCTGCCTCTGCTCCTGCTCTGAACCTTGGACTCTACTCCATTGATGCCTCAGGTTTGAGCTTTTCTATTTTTCACATTCTGTGCTGCTTTAGTGTGTGGGTCTGGGTTCACATTCAGGGATGCTGAGCTCTGTGCACAGAGCAGGGAGACAAAACAATTCCTGCTCCAGCTGGGCACCAAGGACAAATGACCCAAATCTCAGCCCAGGAGCACAAACCCCGTGGGCTGGAGAGAGAAAAACAAGCAGGGTGGGACTGCAGGGCTAAAGCTGGAATGGGACAATGAACTGCAAGGTGCAAATGGAGCAGAACTGATCCCAGGGACAGAGCCCGTGCCCGGCCGTGCATTTTGGGGCCATTTTGGTTCATCTTGGGTGCAGCCCTGGCTGGGCTCTGGTGCTGCCCAAGGTGCATCCATGGAGGAGATGCTGTGAATAAATCCCTGCTTTATTCTGGAGCTCTGCCCAGCTCTGCTCTGGGGCAGCCTGCACAAGGCATCACAGGGACTCTTTGCCAGGTAGCAGCTCCTCCTGCAGCTCAGGACTTTATACCAGAAAATTTCTCACAGAGACTTCAACACCTTAAACTCTTCACCTTCAAGACTGGTGTATTCCAGCAATAAGCAGCTTTTCTACAACCAACAACTGCTCTTGTCTCTTTGAAGACCCAGTAATGCCTCCACACGAGATCCCTTCCAGGGTGTGCTCTGCAAGGATGCCCTTCCACAGCCCTTCTTTCCTCCTTGCTCAAACTCCCTTGGAAAATCAAAATATCCATGTTTTCCCCAAAGGCTATGGGGAGTTGTGCTGATCCTATTGGTGTTTTCTGCTGGAAAAATCCTGTGTTGTGCTTTTCCTGGACTGTGTGGAGTGTGCAGTTCCTTCTTTGGCCTCACTTGGTCAGCAGGACACATCCTGGAAGAATGAAGGAGAGATTTCTGCACACTCGGGGAAGGAGGAAGGTGTTTCTCCCCAGGCTTTGCTGTCCTCTCACAGACACTTTGATCCTTGTCCTCACTAAATTCCTGCTCTTCCACCAGGAGAAAGAAGAGTGTCCTCCTTGTGACAGGAACAGGACATGAGGGAGCAGCTGGGGCTGGGCCAGGAGGGATTTAGGTTGGGTTTCAGGGCAAGGTTCTTGCCCAGAGGGTGCTGGCACTGCCCAGGCTGCCCAGGGAATGGGCACGGCCCTGAGGCTGCCACAGCTCCAGGAGATGCCCAGGGTGGGCTTGATGGGGTCTGGGCAGAATTGGAGTTGGATCATCCTTGTGGATCCCTCCCAACTCAAGATATTCCATAATTCCATGAGTAAACAGGAAGTTCCCAGGAATTAATAAAATCCACATGGATTTTATTCATTTTCACCCCGAAAGTCTGTCTTTAAATTAAAATGATTAATTAATTTTAATTAAAACCTTTTTTAAAAAATACCTTTAAATATAAATTTCTTTTACAGGTACATCTCTCTGTTGCAATGACACCATTTTGCCTTCACTTTTGCAGACTTCATCTGCTTTTTATTCCAGCTAAATGTACCTGGTGGAGCACTTGGCAGCTGTTCAGCCCAAAGACATCCTGCTTATCCTGCTGCTTTTGTGTTTCCAAGCATCACCTTCCACCCCTCCCTCTCCCACCACGTCTTTGTCTCCATCCCCTGTCCCAAAACTTTGTCCCAGCCCATCTGTCACTGCCATGCTTGCACAGGGCCTCTCACAGGATAGAAACTGTGATGCACAGTTATCCAAAATTATCCAAAATTGGGTTTTAATCCTCAAAGCTCCTCCTGCAGGGCAAGCTCAGCTCCTGCCCTTCAGGGAGAAGAAGGAATTTCACCAAGCTCAGAGGTGCTGATCCTGAAACAGAGCTCCAGGGACAGAATCCATCCTGCTCGGTCCTGGTGGGGACAATTCCAGCTCCCAGACTTCCCTCAGGGGTCTGTAATGGAGCCAGAGTTATTGAATCCCTTAATTAATCAATTAGAGCAAGGGATTGAGGGCACCCTCAGCACACGTGGGGGGACAGCGAGCTGAGGGTGCAGTGACACCCCTGGAGGACAGGGTGGCATCCAGAGGAACCTGGACAAGCTCCAGGGTGGATCCATGGGAATCCCATGAGGTTTCACAAGGCCAAGTGCTGGAGCTGGCCTTGGGATGGGGCAACCCCTGGGATCAACCCAGGCTGGGGATGAGCAGATGGAGCAACGCTGGGAGAAGGATTTGGGGCTGAGAACTGGATCTGACTCGGATGGGGATTGGGATGGCAGTGAGGATGGGAATTGGGTTTGGGTTTGGGATTGGGTTTGGGACTGAGATTGGGATTGGGTTTGGGATGGGGATTGGGATTGTGCCCCTGTGCCCTGCTCCCCACCTGCAGAGCTGCCCCAGCCCTGGGCCCAGCGCAGGGAGGAGCTGGAGCTGCTGCAGAGAGCCCAGAGGAGGCTCCAGGATGGGCAGAGGGATGGAGCAGCTCTGCTGGCAGGAAAGGCTGGCACAGCTGGCATTGTTCACCTGCACAGGAGAAGCTTTGGGCTGAGCTCAGGGTGGCCTTGCAGGGCCTGGAGGAGCCCCAGGAAAGCTGGAGAGAGACAATTGCCAGGGGATGCAGGGACAGCACACAGGGGATGGCTTTAAGCTGAAGGAAGGCCTACTGATGGAAGGAAGGCCTATATTGGATATTAGGAAGGAATTGTTCCCTGTGATGGAAGTGAGGTGCTGGCATGGAATTCCCAGAGCAGCTGGGGCTGCCCCTGGATCCCTGGCAGTGCCCAAGGCCAGGCTGGACCCTGAAGCTCAGGGCTGGGTGTTTCCCTGGAGCACAGATGGGAATTCTTTGCTCTGAGTTTCCTTTTGCACATCCAGCACCTCCTCACACCTCTCATCTCTCTTTTAGTCTTGCAGTCAAATTTAACTTCACATCCACTTCACCATCCTGAAACTCTAATTTCCATGGACAGTTTAAATTAAAATCTCCCTTCCTGAATGTGTTCCAAAGTTTCTGTATGAAGCAAAAAAACAATTCTTTCTCTCAGGAATTGTCTCCCCAGCAATAGTTGATTCAAACCTGGAGATATCTTTTTATAATATTGGTTGATTAAAGCCTGCTGGTTTCCTCTGCCTCTGTCCTTTTTTTCCCTACAGTTCCTGGATAACATCCCACCTTTCCCCCCTTTTCCTCTCTGTACCTGCAAACCACACCAGATTCCCACTGGGAAAACCCTGCACATCATCTGTAGAGGAAAAATTTTAATTAAGAAATTATTTCCAGTAAATGTTGTTTTCGTTGGTTGTTGTTTTGTTTTGTTTTGTTTTGTTTTTTTTTTTTCCCAGTGAATTCAAATTTCACCAAGTTATTTGCATGGCTATTTAAAGGACTTTCCTAAAAATAAAATGAGAATAAGATGAGCAATTTGCTTAAACTCATTAACACGTGTTTGAGTGTGGAATCAATCCCTGTGCTCTTTAATGCTTGGAGAGCATTGAAGTATTTCTGTGATTTCAAATCTGAGTCCCCCTCAGGGGAGGAAAGAAAATTAGATAAAAACACTTTAATTTTCTTTAAAAATAAAAATCAAAGAGGGTTGAAGGTTCTAATATGGTTTTGGGGTGGGGAGGTGCCCACAAGGAATTTGCCTCCTTGTTATTAAGCAGGAATTGAATTGCCCCCTCTTGCAGGAGCAGGCAAAGATTTGGGGTTTCCAAGAGCTGCCAACACATTTTCACCTCCTGCTTTCTTCTCCAGCTCTGCTGATAAAAAAGGAGAGCAAGATTCTGCAAATGAAACAAAAACCTCTGATTTTAACGTGAACTTCAGCCAACCTTCAACTCTTAGGAATATCTCTTTGAAGGAGCTCCCTGTCAGCTCAGCTTTTGGACAAATACATGATGAAAGTTTGATGAGAGACGTAAAGAAAACATTTTAAAATCTCTGTGCTCGCTGAGGAGGGTGGAGAATTGTTTTTCCAAGACAAAAGCCACATTGAACAAAATAAGAGTGTGACATAATTCTGCTTCTCTTTTGGCCTTCACCTGAGTCCTGAAAGAATTCAGGCAGAACCTGGATAAGCCTCTAAACATGACTCAGTGCATTCACACAAAGTGCCAAGAAATCTGTATTTATTTAAAGAAAACTCTCCAACAATAGCTCTGCCTGCTGCAGCAGGCAAGCCTGACTGGCAGGTAATGCCAGGCTGGAGAAAGTTTTATTTCAAATGCAGGATTTCCCCTCTTGCTGGTGTTTGAACAGATGGGTTTGTGGCAACAATTCCATGCCTCTTTTTAGTTTTATTATTTATTTTAGTGTAAACTCGTTTGAAGCACAAGCTAGTAAAAGCAGCAGAGTATGAGGATTGGAAATATCTCAGTGTTAAACCCAAAAGGATCTAATAAAACACCCAAGGGAATGAGCATTAACCATCCCAGTATTCTCCCTGCCAGTGCCAGTGCTGGAAATGCCAGGGAGAGCTGGAAATCTCTGGGATTTTAGCCTGGAATACCTTGGGATTTTAGCCTGGAAAAAAGTGAGGACACTTGTGGGGCTGGACTCCCTGGAATTTAAGGAGAGGAGAGAAGGAAAGGACAGGCAGAGAGGCAATTTTGGTGATGTGGGGGGATAAAGTCAATGGGGTTGTTTCCTACATTAAACAGTGCCTGTGCTTGTCAGAATTCCCAGAGAATCAGAAAAAAAATCAGAAAGGAACCAGAAATCAGAAACCAGAAAGAATCCCATAATCAGCAGCAGGGGCAGTGCCCAAGACTGTTGGAACCCTGAGAATTTGTGAATTTCTGTGCTGCCAGGCACTGACCCCCAAGAGAACACTGCATTGACCTGAGGCCCTGGAGAAGCTTCCAAAATTCAATAATAAAACTGAGATTAAAGGTGTGGAGTTTGAACAGAAGTGTGTGATATCACAGGGTGGGAAACTCAGAGCTGAAGGGTTTAGAATACAGGAATAGATAGAAAGCAAGATGGAGGTTTTGGGGTGGAGGCTGCTCCTCCTTCTCCTTCTCCTTCTCCTTCTCCTTCTCCTTCTCCTTCTCCTTCTCCTTCTCCTTCTCCTTCTCCTTCTCCTTCTCCTTCTCCTTCTCCTTCTCCTTCTCCTTCTCCTTCTCCTTCTCCTTCTCCTTCTCCTTCTTCTTCTCCATGGGTTTAGGTGGTTTTGTGTCATTGGATAAAAAGTCCCCATTGCAGGCACGGGTGGTTGGGTATTGGGTGAAAAGTGAAAATAATTGAGGTGTCATTTCTCAATTGGACAGTTTATCCTTCAAAGGCCTTGGAGAGAGAGACAGGGCTCCATTTTTAATTTGTTGGAGTGAAGTGCTGCAGAGCTCAGGGTTTGTGAGACTGTGACAGAGATAAGAACTGATAAACATCTGAGCCCCAACAAGAAATACCCTCTCACACATTTAATCCTGACCTTGGCAGAAAAGAAGCAAAGAATCCATTTAGTGATGCACTCGCAAGTCTTGGCTCCACCATTTCACCAGCCTCTGGGGAATTCTGAGTTCCTTTTCTTCCTTTTTTGTGTGTTTCTTTCTTCCCCAGGGATTCCCCCATTATCTCTGTTTCTTCAGGCAGGTCCTGACTCTTGTAGTTTTCCTCCTCACACGGGAGCTGGTCCTCCACAGCAAATCCTTGAAGCAGCAGCTCCACAATTGTGAAGATT
Source organism: Melospiza melodia melodia (assembly GCF_035770615.1). Lineage (NCBI taxonomy): Eukaryota > Metazoa > Chordata > Aves > Passeriformes > Passerellidae > Melospiza > Melospiza melodia. Next base: position 2,515,435 of record NC_086195.1, read on the forward strand.
CATCTTTTGAACTCAGCCACATCCTCCCCACCCTGCTGGACCCTTCCCTCAGCTCAGCCCCTGAGGGAGTTTTGAAGTTTTGAGTGAGTTAGAGATGGGACCTCTGATTTGTTTTTGATGGTGTGGTTTATTTTCTTATTTTCTACATAGGCAGGAAGGGTGAGTTTGGCTCACATTGTTACAGCAGGGTTCAGAAGGTCCCAAGACCCTCAGTTACAAGGCCTTTTAGGGAGTTATTGACCGATAAAACACTGCCAACAAGGATATTTATGTTTTTGACCCAATCCTTAAATATTTTGTTTTATGGACTCATGTAGTGTGAGCTTTCTTAGCCAATCATGTTCTGACACAGAGTTTGCATTCTAAACTCTTTGTTTACCTCTGAAATTGTTTTTCACAGAATTCCCAGAATCACTGGGTTGAATGACACCTTCAAGACCACCGAGTCCAACCCAGCCCCAACACCTCAACTAAACCTACAGTGCCATATCTTATATTTTTAATACTTTTATTTTTTCTATATCTTCAATTTTAAAACTCCAAATTTCCCTCCACTTAACCTGTCTCTGCTTTAAACCACAAATCCACATTCTCCCTTCCAGCACCTCAGTTTGGGAGCCTTTTCCAAGGTCAAATCCTGGGTTTCATTCTGAGCTCTGGCTTCCAGGCCCAAAGTTCTGAGAGTTCCCTGCATTTCACGTTCCAGCTCATCCCCAGCACCCCTGGCTGCTGCCCCCAGCCCCAGGGATCCTCCCTGCAGGATTTGAGGCCTTTATTCCCTGTGCAGCCACCCTGCAGGCCTGGAGCAGCCAGGCAGAGCTTTCAGATCAGGTTTGGGATGTGCTTTGGAGGAGCTCAGGTTTATCTGGAATCACCCTCTGCAGCTTTTGGGAGGTTTGGAGCCATTCAGGGCCCTGTTGCTCCATGGGAAGGTGGGAAAGTGGGTGGGAAAGCAGCCCTGACCCATGAATTATTTATTCTTTAGTAGCAAAGGTTATTGCTAATCATGTGCTTTCTAGGAGGAAAAAAAAAAGGGGGGAAACTGGCCCAGGTTTAGCACAGATATGAAGTAGAGGCTGAAATAAATCTGGTGGGTTCGAAGAAAGAGGGTGAGGCAGGAGCAGATGCAGCACCCAGGTAAAATTCTGCCCCACTTAGCAGCCAAACCACCCCAGGTTTAGCAGCTCTGGGTTTGTGTTTGGAGCCACTCTCTGGATTTCAGGCATTGTGAATTTGGAGAAAAACCTGTGCTTAAATCCCCAAAATGCTTGTTTGGCATCACATTTAGCTCTTCTAGAGCTTTTTTTGTGATCTCTGCAGCCTGATTTGAGCTCCACTAACTCTGAAAAACTGCATTTCTGCTGCTGATGATTAAGAAAGAAGATGAACCCAATTCCACTTTAAGACTGTGTCTTCAGGGCTGGGAATTGTGCAAACACTGCTGGATATAACACAGAAAACAGAAATGAATTCCCAGCAGCACCTCTTTTTACAACATCATTGTGGGCTTTGTTGACTTTAGACTGGCTTTTTTTTTTTTTTTTCCCGTGGATGCCATGGAATTTGAGAGGACTTGAAACACTCAAACGAGCACATTTAAATGTGTGTGTTTATGGGCGAGGGAGGGGGATTCACACTTTAAACCCTAAGTGCTGGAATTAGCTCCAACAAAGCCCCGAGTGTGTTGACTTTCAAATGGGTTCAGCTGATGGAGCAGAAATTTGCTGGTTGGCTTCGAGGGTTGTCTTTTATTTCCCTCCTCCAAGAACATCTTTGCCAGGTTTTTTTTTGATAACAGAATAAATACAATATCTTTAAACACGGAATTTTGGCTCCAGAGTGACTGGTGGGGTTTCTCTGTTGGGTTTCAGGGTCCTTTTGCTGGTGGGATTTGGGGTGCTGTCCCTGCTGTCCCTGCTTTGTAAATGCAGAGTTCTGCCCTCAGTCCCAAATCCTGCACTCCAGGAGGCTGGGACAGGGAGATTTGGGCAAATCCTGGCCCAAAAATTGAAGATATTTATCTTCAATAATTGGGTGCCCAATTGTTGTGTCAGGTTTTTGTGCCGGGCATTTCCTTTTCCCCTTTTACAGGAGGTGATAACCTGGGATGAAATGGTGGAGATGTCACTTGGATCCAAAATCTGAAAGCTGGAGCTAAAACTGAATGTTCTAAGGTGCAAACCATGTTGTTAGAAGTGTCTTTAGAGCAGCTCTAAAAATCAGGTTAATTGTAGGAATTGCTGCAGGTTGAACCTGAAACCATTGTGGCAAGTCACCTCTTCTTTGTGTGGTTTGGGAATTTACATTTTTAACCAACTCTGCACCCCCTGTCACAGTTATTTTTGGACAGTCTCACCCTCCTGGCTTTTCTCTTTGCCATGGAGGGTGCAAACAGCAGCTGATGCTGTGGGCAGCACGGTGCTGCCTTCAGGAGCTCTCACCAAAGGTTTTAGGAGGTTTCTCCACCCCACTAAAGCCATCCCGCAAAGATCAGTGTGCCTGCCAGGATCCCCACGGCCCCTGGCACTTGCTGGGGGAAAATAAAACCCCAGCTGAGCTTGCCCCTTCCTTCAGGAGAGGAAAACCTGCGACCCCAGTGCAGGTTTGGCTTTATGGAAGCAGCGTGTGAGCAATTTATTTATTTATTCACATTGAAGATGATTGAAGGTAATTTCCCCCCATTGTCCTCTCACCCCAAACCCGCTGGAGCACGAGGATTCCCAGCAGTTTGAGGCATTATTTGGTGCTCCTGTCAGCCCAGGATGGCTCACAGGGGGGCTGTGGGGGCAGAATTTCTGTCCCAGAAAAGCAGCACATAATGCAAACATTGTGTGCCTGCCATACTTTTTTTCCAACAGAGCACTAAGAAAATACTTGCTACCTGAAATATTTCTGTAAGTCACTGGAGCAAGCAGCCCAACATGTGGGTTACATTACACCCAGGGCTGAGCTCAGCTCTGTAGCACACACTAAACAGCGGCAAGGAGCAGGCTGAGCTTTAATAAAACCAAAACTTTCTCTGCTGCGTGCAGCCAATAAAGATTGAAGCATGCTGGGCATGATCAGCATACTAATTGCTGCATTAATAAATCCTGAGGCCTGCCTTGTTTTGAAAGGCAAATAAAAATATTGCAGAAAAGCTGGAAGAGCATTTGCTCAGAAAAGTTAGCCTGTGTGTGCCCTGGGATGTGGAAGGCCAGGGAGAGCCCTGAGCAGAGGCTTTGCCATGGATTTTTCAGGATTTTATATCTGATGTTGAGTTGTTCTGTCCCAGTGTTTGCTGACAGAGCAGCACCAAAGGCAGGCCTGCTGCTGGAGCTGCAAGTGATAATGTAATTTATCTCTCAAGTGATAATGGAATTTATCTCTCATTTTCACCACTTCATTGAATAAGGGATCCCAAAGATGGATGCGATTCACCAGGGAAGGGATCCCAAAAAATAAAGCTGGGCAGAGCTGTCTCTTCCATTAAAATTCTCATTCCATTAAAATTTCTCATTCTACAACCACGAGCAAAAGGCAAAAGGGAATTACCCCAGCAGGAAAAATGGTGCCAGGATTCTGTTTCCCAAAATTCAGCATTTCCTGGGAGGCAGGGAAACTTTCTGCTGTGGGAACACCACCTCAGGTGGGTCTGAATTTGGGCCATCTTGTCCAGCTGTCACCAAGAAGTTCTTCCCTCTGTTTTCTGCTTCCCCTACTCTGCCCACCTCACTCTGCCTTTTAACAGCAAGATGTTTTCAGCTCAGGAAGGTGGAGAGAAAGAGTAAAAAATTAGCCCTGAGAGTTCACAGAGGTGGAAAGTCCTGGGTGCATTTCCAAAGCTGGTGATGGAATAAAGACAGCTCGACGTGCAAAGCAAAAATGTAAATAAGTGTTTTGTTTTGTTTTTTATTTTCACAGGCAGCTCGCTTGCCTGGCAGAAAGCACAGCCCACTCTTGGTTGCTTCTGAAATAAAAATTGTTTATTAAAAAGTTTGGAGTTTTTTTTTTAATGAATGGTAAGATTAATGAGCCGTGCTCAGGCAGCAATGACTCCTGCCAGCTTGTGCATTAGTCAGCTATTAACATACTTCTGGGCTAATTTAAGGCATTTCTTTCATAGGGCATTGCAAATCACAAAAGGCTCGTTGAGCTCCACGGGATCCTTGTCCCATTTACCTTCCCCTGCAGCATGGGGCTGCTCCCAGCACATCCTGGCATTTTTTCCTCACCTTTGGTGGACAAACCAGCAAATATTTGGAGGTGCATGGCATTCACATTCTCTGAAAAAATTCCTTCACCTAGGTTTTTCTTCTGGGAAGCTGAAAGGCAGAGAGAGGCCTCAGAGAAAAGGAAAAAAAATCTTATCTCATTTGCTTCTCCTGTGTTGTGCTCATGTGGAATGTGTTTGGAGATTGTTTACCCACAGGTGATTGTTTCATTGGATTCTGCTGTGAATTGTTTTGACCTACTGACCATTCAGGGCCAAGCTGTGTCAGGACTCTGGAGAGAGTCAGGAGTTTTCATTATTATCTTTTTAGCCTTCTGTCTGTATCCTTTCTGTATTCTTTAGTATAGTTTAATATAGCATTCTTTAATATAATATAGTATTATAAAATAATAAATTAGCCTTCTGAGAACATGGAGTCAGAGTCATCATTCCTCCCTTCATCAGGGCACCCCACAAATACAATACCCCCCAAATATTCCACAAATCCCACCCTGGTGCTGGGGGTGGATCTGATCCAGCTCCCAGCTCTGCCCTGGGATCACAGTTTTCCTTGGATTATGCAGCACTCACAAACCAACCCAGTTTTCAACCCCTCAGCACCAGCCTGAGCGCCTGCACTGGAGCCACAGGTGTCACATTCACATTTTCTGAAAAATCCCTTTGCCCAGGGTTTTTCTCCTGGGAAGCTGAGAGGCCTCAGAGAAAAAGGAAAACAATTCTTATCCCATTTGCTTCTCCTGTGTTTGCTCCTTAGGAATGTGTTTGGAGATTGTTTGCCCACAGGTGATTGTTCCATTGGTTTCATGTGAGTTGTTTTCACTCTTTGGCCAATTGGGGCCAGGCTGTGTCAGGACTCTGGAGAGAGTCACGAGTTTTCATGATTATCTTTTTAACATTGTATAAGTATCCTTTCTGTATTCTTTAGTAGAGTATAGTAATCTTTAATATAATGTAGTAAAGTAATAAATTAGCCTTCTGAGAACATGGAGCCCTCCTCATCTCCTGCCTTTACTGGGGGTGCCTGAGCATTTACAATAGAGGTGAGAAAGGTTCCCTTTTATAGACACCTCATTTTCAGCACAGCAGCCATCCTAAACCTCTCTCTCCTCTCCTGCTGTAAGAACAGGGAAATGGGATTGGAGACAGAGGAGATGAAATCAAAATCAAAATCAAAATTGCCTTTTTTACACCCATCAGCTGCTGTCTGCCCAGCCTGGCAGAGATGAGAGGCGAGTGTCAGGCTCTGAGTGCTGCAAATCCAGCAGAAGATTCCCAGCAGCACCAGGATTATCCAAGCTCTGCACCAGATATCCCCTAGGACAATTTTTATTTTTGTTAAATTTGGGATTGAAATCTTTGAGATGATTACTTGTGTTTAAATTTAGGTGTCTATTATATTTATTTATTTATTTATTTATTTATTTATTTATTTATTTTATATTGATATTTTATAAACTATTATAAGTTTATGTTTTTATTTATATCTCCAGCAGAATATTTCCAGCATGTGGATTATCCAAGCTCCACACCAGATATTCCCACTGGGAGAAAGTGACGAGCAAAATTTTTATTATTGTAGTGTCAAAAGAAAGCTGGAGGAGCTGTGGTTTTTGGTTTTTTTTAAATTATGGTTAAGGTTTAGGTTGAAGTTTTTGAAATGGGAGTTTGTGTTTAGATTTAGGTGTTTATTACTTTAATTTATATTGTTTTTATTATTATATTATATATATTATAAGTGTATATTTTTTATTTATATCTCCTGCAGAATATTTCCAGCAGCACGTGGATTATCCAAGCTCTGCACCAGATATTCCCACTGGGAGAAAGTGATGAGCAAACTGTGGTTTGTTATTGCAGTGTCAAAAGGAAGCTGGAGAAGTTGTGGCGTTGGTTTTTGGGGTTTTTTAAATTTTGTTTTTATTTTTGTTGGGGTTGGGATTGAAGTTTTTGAGATGACAGTTTGTGTTTAGATTTAGGTGTTTATTTTTTTATTTCTAATCTAAGTTGTTAGTTTTATAGTGTTTTTTAATAAGCTATAAAATCGTTAACTATTTTTATTATTAAAATTTTAAAAGTTAAATTATTTAATTAAGAAATAATATTTAAATTCTTTTGTTTAATAAAGAAATATTTTAATATAATATTTTAATATTTTAATATAATCATTGATTATTTAAAGTCCCCAATGCAGCCTTTTTATTTTAAAATATTACTTAAACTTATAAAAAATAAAGAAAAAAATAGTTACTATCTTTAAATTTTTGTTTTATTTTATATATATTATCTTTTACAATGTTACCTTTAAAATTTTTTATTTTGTAATATTATCTATTTTTAATTAACTCTATATTTGTAATCTTAATGTTATTAATGAATTCCCCTTTCCCTGTGGAGACTCTGGAAGGTTCCCTGCAGGAATCCCTGTTCCATAATGGGAATTGGTGGCTGTGGCTGCCCTGGCTGCTCAGCACTGCTGGGGATCCTTCAACGCCCCAAATCCCCATTACCAGTGTCCTCATGGTTACAAATCTCCTCTTTTTGAAGGGGAATCAATGAATGAAATTAACGTGGCTCCTTCAGAAATCTGATGGCCAGAGCTGGAGGAAAGCATGATCCACACATGGCTCCAAAACATGGCCTTGTTGTCTTGTAATATTATCTATTTTTAATTAACTCTATATTTGTAATCTTAATGTTATTAATGAATTCCCCTTTCCCTGTGGAAACTCTGGAAGGTTCCCTGCAGGAATCCCTGTTCCATAATGGGAATTGGTGGCTGTGGCTGCCCTGGCTGCTCAGCACTGCTGGGGATCCCTCAATGCCCCAAATCCCCATTCCCAGTGTCCTCATGGTTACAAATCTCCTCTTTTTGAAGGGGAATCAATGAACAAAATGAACGTGGCTCCTTCAGAAATCTGATGGCCGGAGCTGGAGGAAAGCATGATCCACACATGGCTCCAAAACATGGCCTTGTTGTCTTGGGAAATATCACAAAATCCCAGAATTGTTGAGGCTGGCACAGCCCTGCCAGCCCATGCAGTGCCAGCTGTGCCCCATGGGCACCTTGTGCCCAGCCCAGAGCACTCAGTGCCACCTCCAGGGGACACCTGCAGGGATGGGCACTGCAAAGCTCCCTGGGCAGCCCCTGCCAATATTTCCCAACCCTTTCCATGAGGAAATTCCTGCTGGTGTCCAACCTGAGCCTCCCTGGCAAGTTCTCCTGTGTATTCCAGATTTCCTGCATTTCCCAAGCAGAATTCCCTCTTCCTCCTGTTACAGCTCTCCGTCCTTGGTAATGACAGAAGTTTATTTTGTCATTTTATTGCCTATTATTTTTAAATAATTATATTTTAAATATATTCATATTCCTATTCATATTAAATATTTGTAAAATATAAAATTTCTATCTAGAATATAGAATACAGAATGTATTATATAATATACTATATATAATATACAATATATAATACATAATATATAATATAGAATATGTAATATATAACATATAATACATAATTCTATATTATATATAATATATTATAATATATTATAATATATTATAATATATTATATATTATATATTATATATTATATATTATATATTATATATTATATATTATATGCTATATAGTATATATATTATATTATAATATTTCTAATATTATAAATATATTACGTATACCATTAATATTTATATTAGTATTTATATTGGTATTTCTATTAATATTAAAATCAATATATTAATTTTAAATCTATCAAATAGGGATAATTTTATTAATAGTGCCTCACACCACGAGGCTGCTTCCTGACTCTGGTTGCTGCTGCTGAACCCCACTTTTGAGCTCAGTTTAACAAATTTTAGGCCACCACAGCCTGAGGTTTAAGAAGCCTGAGTTAAATCATTACCCAGGGTGGAAACTGCCACAAAAAGAGAAAAGTGCTGAGTTTCTGGGGGTTGAGTTTTGGTTTCATTTGAACAACAAACCCAAAACTGAAGATGACGAGATTGTTTAAAAGCTGCTACTGCATTTGCAGCACAAGCACTTGGCCATACTCAGCCCAAGATAAGAGTGAATTTTAATAAATTAATTCTGTTTATTCAGACCTCCAACTGCTATAGACATGCTGTAAATCTCCTTGCCTGGTGAGATTTACTGGAAACATAATGAAAATATTCCATTTATTGTACTTGTTTTATCACTTGTGATCTTATTCAAACCCCAAAATCAAAACTTGCTCTGCTGAAATGGCAGATACCATTTTTACAGCCTGCTAATCTCAAGGTTTTATTGCTTGGCATAAATTTCTAGGTTTGTTTTTATTTTATTTGAGAGGAGAAAAAAGAGTGGGGAGCACAGAAATTGCTAATGAGCATAATTATGTGCTGCCCAGACTGAAAATGCCATCGTGGCTTGCATGGCTTGGGGGAAGATTCCAAAATATTCCAAAATATTCCACCTTGTGACTCTAACAGAAGTGGAAACACACTTACCAGGGGTTTTTAGCTGCCTGCCAGCTCCATGTGTAATTAGCTAAAATAATAAGGGCTGATCAGTTATAAAAACTGGCACTGATTTAAAATAAAAAGATGTCGAGTCCACTCAGTCTGCACTCTACAAAAACAAAATGCTGCCAGCAGCTTCCTTGAAACAAATCCTGTTAAAATATCGTCAGTAACGTGATACACCAGATATAACAGAGAAGAGAGAAATTTCACTTCTGTATTTTTACTGCTCCTGAAATGAGACACCTAAAAGGAGATATTCACCATAAACTTGTGCTTATAACCTGATAAACAGGTGCTGATAATCAGTACTGCTGATAATCAATAACCATATTGTTGATAACCAATTTTTGATGGGAGTAAAAGGAGATATTTACCATAAACTAAAAGGAGATATTCACCATAAACCTATGCTTATAACCTGATAACCAGGTGCTGATAACCAATACTGATGATAATCAATAACCATATTGCTGATAACCAATTTTTGGTGGGAGTAAAAGGAGATATTTACCATAAACTAAAAGGAGATATTCACCATAAACCTGTGCTTACAACCTGATAACCAGGTGCTGATAACCAATACTGATGATAATCAATAACCATATTGCCGATAACCAATTTTTGGTGGGGAATTTGGTGTTGCAGCTCCTCCCATACTTCTCTGGGTGCTCTGTCCCCCACAAAAAGTGAGAAAGTAAACGATGAAAAGTAGGATTTTAATTTTTTTAAATTTTGGATTTATTGTAGAAAATCTAGAATGATTTATTATTATATATTTACTATTATAATATATAATATATAATATATAATATATAATATATAATATATAATATATAATATATAATATATAATATATAATATATAATATATAATATATAATATATTAATATTTAGTATATTATATATAATGTATATTATATTATATATTGTATATCATATATCATATATATTATATATAATACATTATACATTATACATATTCTACTATATATTCTATATTCTATATTCTATGGAAACATGCCCTGCTTATAACCCAGAGTAAATAAGAAGCGATGAGGGCTTTGGTAATGAAATATATAAATAAATATATATTTATTTATTATAAATATTTATATTATAAATAGATATTTATATAATATATATTTTTAATATGTAAAATATTATATATATATAATATATATAAAAATATCCCAACCCAGCCCATTTATACATCTACCCAAGGTAAGAAATTCCAAATAATGAACGGGGAGAAAGCCAGAAATAAAAATTGCTTGGATCCAGGCTCTCTCTGTGCTCCATTTGTGCTGCTGTGCACAAACAGGGAGTCTCTGTGGCCGCTGGGCTCCTTGCTCTGGGAGGAAGATGGATTACGTGGCTCAGCCCTCTTGGCAAGGAAACACACGGCCCCCACATGTCAGCAGAGGAATCCTCATCACCACTCATGTACAATCTAATCCCTGCCTGTCATGACAGTCTCCAAAACATGGAGCACTCCCTGAGCCACAGCCAATTTTCCCCTCCAGGAGCAGCGCTCCCTGCTCCGTGTGCGCGTTACGCCTCAGCGCAGAAATATTCCCATTTTTAGAGCAGAGATTTGGAGCTGAGAGGGGCTGGAAGGCAGTGGGAATCCCATGGGATTCCTTTGGAGGGCTGACACTTGAAACTTGGAGGCTTTTTCCCCCTCTCCCAGGGGGATTCCCAAAGGCAGGAGCGTTTCCCCCAGCCTCATTTCGGGACGTGTGAGTGAAATCCAGGACACAATGGATGGATGGGGCTGCTTTAAAGAAGCCTTTGTCCGGAATTCCTGCAGCACTAAGTCCTCGCAGAAACGGGATCTGCAGAGAGCAGCACGAATACATCAGGATGTGTGGTGAGCAGGACAAATGTGGCTGGGCATAAGCGGCTGCAGGGCTGCAGACGTGTGCCCTGACGGGAGGTGAGTGCTGCCTGAATTGCTGCTCTGCTCCTGAGGCACCTGTTGAAATAAAATACAGCCCAGGAGCACCAGGGGCTGGCCTGAGGTGGAGATCCTCAGGAGCACGTGGGTGTCTGAGCACCAAAATCATGGGAATTGGGGTTTTTTCCAGGTAATCTGAAGGTTCAGCTGTTGGGTTCCCACCAAAAGAGGGCTTGAAGAGGAGAGGATCCAAGGCAAGGCATGGATGATCTTCAAAACAAGAGGAAAAAACCTCCAGATGAACCAGAGGACATCAGACAGAATTTCCTCAAGGGAAGGTGCCACCTCCAGGATATCTCCAGGGATGGACACTCCAAACACCCCTGGGCAGCTCCTTCCAACATTTCCCAACCCTTTCCACGGGGAAATTCCTGCTGGTGTCCAACCTGAGCCTCCCTGTCAAGTTCTCCTGTGTATTCCAGGTTTCCTGTATTTCCCAAGCTGCCCAGGGAGGTTTGGAGTCTCCATCCCTGGAGGTGCCCAAGGAATTCCTGGAGGTGGCACTCAGAGCTCTGGGCTGGGGACAAGGTGGGCATGGGGCACAGCTGAGCTCAGAGATCCTGGAGGTCTTTTCCAGCCTTAAGCCTGGGGTTCTGGGGCAGAATCTGAATTATCCAAGTGCTGCTCGATAAATGTGGGGACTGGTGGGTACCACAAGCACCACTGACCTAGTTTCAAGTTATTTCAACAGGCAGGAAAGTTCTGGAGAGGTATTTGGTATTTCCCGGTCACTTTGGCATCTCCTCCTCCACTCAGAGCTGGAAAATTCACAGAAAAACAGCGGCAGAGAAACACCAGAGGGGAAAAGAATTTTATTCTTTGCCTCATAAGGCAGAGGGTGAATTTCTGAGGGTGTAACAGCACTGCTTGAAAAGAAGATTCTCCCATTGTGCCCTGCACTGAACATGAGTTCCATGGCCCTGGAATCATTGTGGGTTCCTGGCTGAGCATTAACTCTGGATATTCTAAACTCACAAAAAAATTCAGATAAACCAAATTATCTGGAATTAAACAGGTACCACTTAGCAAAAGAGTGAAGCAGAAGAAAAAAGAAGTGAGGCCCAAGCAGTGAAGGCAAGTTTTTTACTCCTTAGTGTTAATCTTCCTCTTAATGAGGCTGAAAACGCACTCAGCCTCAGGAGCTTGCTCAGCAGGCAGAGAGAAGAGCCAAAACTCTGATTTTTAGCAATATTTTTTGTTGAGAGTGTCAGAAATGTAAGGTTACCATGCCATCTGAATTATTATAATTATTATTGTTGTTGTTGTTGTTATTGTTATTTTATTATCTTAATTGCTAAAGCAAGAGAAACAGCCAGAAAAGCTGAGAGCAGCCTGTTGTCCCTGGATTTTTTCAATTTTCTTCATGGGAAAAGCTTTTAAGAACTCCTAGTCAGGGTGAGCTTTTGTTACTCCAAACAATTTATTAGCTGTTCAAATCCACATATTGAGATCCCTATTGACAATACACAATTTTACAAGGTACTTAGAGGGGTTTATTCTATAAATTAAACATTGTTTCAGTGAGATAAATGAAATGTTTATAGAGTCACAGTGACATTGGAAATAGAGCAATTGTTGGTGTGAAACACCTGATAAGAATGGAGAAGGGAGAGGAAAAGGGGAGAGGAAAAGGGGAGAGGAAAAGGGGAGAGGAAAAGGGGAAAGGAAAGGAAAGGAAAGGAAAGGAAAGGAAAGGAAAGGAAAGGAAAGGAAAGGAAAGGAAAGGAAAGGAAAGGAAAGGAAAGGAAAGGAAAGGAAAGGAAAGGAAAGGAAAGGAAAGGAAAGGAAAGGAAAGGAAAGGAAAGGAAAGGAAAGGAAAGGAAAGGAAAGGAAAGGGAAAAGGAAAGGGAAAAGGAAAGGGAAAAGGAAAGGGAAAAGGAAAGGGAAAAGGAAAAGGAAAAGGAAAAGGAAAATGCTAATTGGACTTTTGCTCAAAATTTCTTAAGCCTGGCTGGCTGAGTTTAAATGCCAAAAAGAGGAATCTGAGTTCCCAAACTGCAGAATGTGAAAGTTTTATGTGAAGTGGATTTGTGAACTAAATTTCACCTACAAAGAGGAAATTTCTTTGAATGCTGCTGCATTGTTCTCCATGGAAAAAAAAAAAAAAGAAAAAATAACCCCACAACTGTATTTTAACTGCTTCAGTAGCCAACAAGTCAGGTCTTGCAAATAGGAAACAATTACCTGCCCAGGTAATTATTGCTTTAGTTTGAATGTCAGCTAATATTTACTTTTCAACCAGCAGATTCTGATGCTTGCAGGAGGACAGGAGAAATCTGCTGTGGGCTCCTCTATTTATAAACCTACAGCATTTTTATAGTTTCTTAACATAGTCATGAAGCTGAATTTATTTTCTCCATTAATATTGGCTTTGCATCTCAGCATATCTGTACAGGTTTTTTTCCAAGTGAGAAATGAATTTTTGCTTGGAGAAATCTGGGAAAAGGAAGATCCCTGCCCATGGCAAGGGATGGAACTGGGTGATTTTTTAAGATGAACAGGGAAGTTTTTAAGCACAAAGAGTTGACAGTTTCTGATTCATACGGGTAAGGACAGAAGGGGCAAACAAGTTTCTGTAGGAATATATCACATTATTATGAACTGCATTTTAAATATATCACATTATTATGAACTGGTGGCACTTTTTAGTCAGTGAGAAGGAACAAATTTCCAAATTTTTGTTCCAAATGGCACAAAATTTGTGCCATTTCCAGGGCACGAAGCAGAACCTAAATCAGGAATCCTAAAACACCCAGTGCCAAAAAGCAAAGCTAAAAAATATACAAGCACTATTTGTGTTTTATATACATTCAGTTCCTGATTTTTCTAACATTATTATGTCTTAAAATATCATAGAACAACCACGGCATTTAATCCATCATAAAAAACACCAAAACCCCCTGTATTTAATGTTATTCTTAATGTAGCTGCTGCCTTATGGGCTGTGCAAACATGAAAAAAAGAAAACAGTAATTCTGTGATAAGCACAACAGGAAATTGGAGGTTGCTGCTGATGAAACTGATATCCAGCTGGTAATCTGAGCAATGAAGTCACTAAAGCTTTCCTGCACTATAAATTTTATTTCCTGGGATGTATTTAATGTTTTTGTTAGATTTTTCGGGGGGATAGTGCACACTGGGGCCTTTTCATTTTAGAGTCATCACCGCGATTTTGTGGGGTGATAAAATAAATGCTGTGATAAAAAAAAAAAATACCAGAATGTGGGGGGAGAAATGTGAAGTTTGCTGGTGCTTTAGTGTCAGAATTTCCGTGCAACAGGGGCTGCTGTGAGACAGCAGCCAGGAGCTAAAGGGAGGAGGGGGTTTGAGCTGTGCCCACTCCTTACAAAGGCTGCTTAGTAACCCCCAGCCCATTGCCTCCAAGCTTCAAGCTTGCTGTTTGTTCAGCTATTTCATTAAAAAACAGCAAAAAGCCCTTCTGGAGAGGGGCAAGAAGGGAAAGCAGCAGCCAGAGAAGGGGAAATGTAATTGCAGGGTGCTGAAGCCTTTCCTCACAGTGGAGACAGCGAAAGTTACAGGGATTTTGTGAGCTGTTGCTAACCCTAAAGAGGGGCCTGAGACCATTTATTTATTTGTTTTGTACCAAATGAGCTTCTGAGAGGGGAATCATCTCATCAGTCAAAGTAGCTGAAGTGCTGCTGGCTTTCAGGAACTTACAAATCCCAGAATCCCAGGATTCCTAAGGCTGGCACAGCCCTGCCAGCCCATGGAGTGCCAGCTGTGCCCCATGGGCACCTTGTGCCCAGCCCAGAGCACTCAGTGCCACCTCCAGGGGACACCTGCAGGGATGGGCACTGCAAAGCTCCCTGGGCAGCTTCTCCCAAGGCCTGAACTCCCTTTCCACGGAGAAATTCCTCCTGGGATCCACCAGACATTGTCCCAATGATCACATCTCCTTTGGCTGCTTTACAAAGGGTGGTTGGAATCACTTCTGTCTCAGCAGAGAAGCTTTGGCAGTTTTGTTCTCCTGTGCTACTCAGAGAGTCAGACTCAGATGGAAGATTGGGATTTTTCAAATTCTCTCTGCAGGGACGCCTCCCACTGTCCCAGGCTGCTCCAGCCCCAATGTCCAGCCTGGCCTTGGGCACTGCCAGGGATCCAGGGATGGAATTCCATCCCAGCCCCTGCCCACCCTGCCAGGGAAGAACTCCTAATTCCCAATATCCAACCTCAATTTCCCTTCTTTCAGTTTGAACCCATTAATTTGCTGGAACTCATCACTGCCAGTCTCCAACAGGAGCCCAGGGTGACAGCAGGTACTGCCCTGAGGAAAGAGCAGAGATGGACACCAAACATCCTCTGGGGCAGAGAGGCAAATCAGCGGTCCAGAAAACTCAAGGGACACAGTTTTGTCCATTTTCTTTTTAATGAGTTTATTTCAAGGTCAAAGAAAGATGTTAGGGAGGAAACTTTCCCTGAGGCAATTCCAGGGGCTGGGGAGGAGCTGGCTCACACAGAGGAAAGAGGAGGCGAACGAGAGAGCTCAGAATCAAGGAGAAGGAAAAGCAGCAAAATAGAAACAATGGGAGGGTGGGCAGGGGCTGGGATGGAATTCCCAGAGCAGCTGTGGAGCCCCTGGATCCCTGGCAGTGCCCAAGGCCAGGCTGGACACTGGGGCTGGAGCAGCCTGGGACAGTGGGAGGTGTCCCTGCCATGGCAGGGGTGGCACTGGATGGGCTTTGAGGTCCCTTCCAGCCCAAACTATTCTATAATTCTATAATTCTCTGATTTCTGTGGTCAGAAACTTTGCAGGACCATCTCCCAGGAAATTGGTTCATGGTAGTGTGAGGGATCCTTCTGGAAATTTTGCTAGAAACCAAAGGAATGGGAAATGGAGTGGAGAAGGCCCACTCCATTGGGCCCACTCCATTGGGCCTAAGTTGTGAGTTCCTTTCACAAATCTCAAACACAAATTAGAAACTGGATCAGGGACTTCCAGATGAGCACAGAAACTCAGCATGACCATGTAGTGATGAAGTCAGAGAGGCCAAGACACAGAATAAATGCAGTTTTGGGAAACCAAAAATATTGGATGCAGAAAAACATGGGAGATTCTCACTTGGATCCCTGTCCTGAGGCAATGTCCAGCCCCAATAACTGAACAGAGAATCAGTTTGCTTCAGCAACCTGAAGACATCAAATGACACCTGGAACTCTGTAAAAAATTCATGTCCTCTTGCCAAAACCTCTCAGCCATTTCTGTGCCAGAGGAGGAGGGCAGGAGAGGATTGAACACAGACCCAGGACCCTGCAAGGGCACAAAATGTCTCATAATTCCCAGAACAGGGCACGAAAATGCTTGGTGTTGTTGAGAGCAGAGGCGAGATGGTTCTGGAGGGTTCCAGTAGCAGATGGGTCTGTGTCTTAGGGAGAAAAGCCAGTTGTGTGCTAAGGAAGGCAGGAGCCTCCCTTGAAATGGAAAATGTAAACCCTCTCCGTCTGAATTACTATAATTCTGAAATTAAGGGGCTCTCAGGCAAAGGTATGGGAATAGGAAGAACAGTTCTTTACTGGGAAAATTAAAAATACAAATGCAATAGTACAAAAAAAGTAAACAAACTGCTGCCAGAGTGAGACCATGCCCTGCCCCCTGTGTGCCAGGGCGGTGTCCCAGCCCCATCCCAGGGGGGCTCAGCCCTCCTGCAGTGCCAGCTGTGGCTCTGCTGCAGCAGGGATCCTGCACAAGGGGGGAGTTTTCCTCTGCAGCTCCAGGGGAAGAGGCAGCTGCTCCTCTGGCAATGCAGGGGGCAAAGGCTGCTCTGCTGTCCCAGCACCTCAGATTGGATCCAGGCAGGAATGCTTGGCTCCTCCCCTGGGCGGAGCATCTCCCCATGGGATGCTGGGATTGGATCAGCCCTGCAGGGACACTCAGTGGCCATGGACAGCAGAGATCTCCTGGAGGGAGGGTTGGCTGTGGGAGAGAGAAAGGAAGAACTGCCCCAGGAACAGCAGAGAACTGCCCCAGCTCTGACAGATGGGAACAGAACACACTTATCTTACAATCCAGGGCAATCTGTTAGAGGACAGGGCTGTGGAAAGACAAAAATCACAGAATCATGGAATGGTTTGGGTTGGGAGGGAACGGAAAGATCATTTTGTTCCACCCCTGCCATGGCAGGGACACCTCCCACTGCCCCAGGCTGCTCCAAGCCCCAGTGTCCAACCAGGCCTTGGGCACTGCCAGGAGCAATTCCTTCCCAAAATCAGGGATGGGGCAGCAGGAAAATGTCCCAGCAGGAAAATATCATCAGGGGTTGAGTGGGAGCAGAGCCTGGATGTGATCCACCCTGTCCAACGCTGAAGGAGTCAATTAGAGGGAATCCAGGAAAAAAAAAAGGCATAATATTAAACAGAGATCAAGAAAACACATCTTGCAAAGAAAAATTTGAGTCAGTGGGAGAAGAAAATATGGAAATAATATCTAGGGGGGGAAATATGAATGAGCATAATAATAAATTAAATATTTCAGGGCTTTTAATTCATTTACACTGACACGTTAACATTAGCAGGAATTTGTGGTTTATTTCCAATTGTTTTTCAAAAAAAGCTTGTAACAGCTAAATCAGACCTATGTGACTGAGAGAACTTCAAAATTTTGAGAGGAAGATTTTGATTCAAATCTTTTGGAAGCTCTGCAGATAGAATGAGTTGTTTTTACAAGAAAAGAAGAGTTGTGTTTTTGCAAAGCACAACTTTCATGGGAACCTCCAAATCTGTGAGGGGACAGACGATTTTATTCCTATCTCTGCTTCCAGGGCGAAGTCACCACAACATCAAAAGTGAGTCTTACCTGGGTGTCCAACATCTAAAACATCTAAAAAACACCTGAAGATGTCCCTTTGAATGGCTTTTAGATGTTTTAGATGTTTTTTTCTGTCGTCCCTCATGGCTCCGGTCCAGCCCTGCTTCTCTTGCCTCCGAATTTGGAGTGACAAAGCTTTAAAGAGCAGCTTTGGGCTCCTTTTGGGGGCTTGAGGCTCTTAACCCGGGCTGTTGTTCCCTTCAGTGACACAGCCAGAGGTCACCCAGCCCTTTTGTCACCCTGGCTGGAAAAGAGCAAGAGGTTGCAGTGCCCACAAAGGCCCTTTGTGCCCCAGCCCAGCAGCTGAAGCACTTCTGAGCCCCCAGGTTGTGCCAGGCCCTGCCCAGATTTAATAAAGATGTCATTTTCCTTGATCCCCTTTTAAAGTTCTAAACCTGCTTCGCTTTGCTCCTAATCCTATCTCACAACAAGAATTAAGTGCATTGGTAATTAGCCAACGCTGAACCCACCATGCTAGTTAGTGAATTAGCTAAAAAAATTAACTAAAAATTAGTAAAATCTCTAATTAGCAAAGCAAAACCACAGTGACAGTGACAGAGCCACTGCTGGGGCTCTGTTTGCTGGGTCACACACACAAAAACCCTTCAGGGGTGGCTTAAGAAGGACTGGGGTGTTCCAATCAGGTGCTGCAGGGGAGAAAATTGAGTAATTTACACAAGTACATTAATTAAAAGCTCTGAAACATTTAACTTATTTTGCTTTTTATACTTATTATTATTAGAAATATATTTATTACAACTAGATTATTGTATGTATATCATAATGTATATATGATAATAAAATTTTATAGTAGAAAATAATATGTTATTATTTGAATATTATAATATGATATCATAATA
This sequence comes from Melospiza melodia melodia, assembly GCF_035770615.1. NCBI lineage: Eukaryota > Metazoa > Chordata > Aves > Passeriformes > Passerellidae > Melospiza > Melospiza melodia. Next base: position 2,533,795 of record NC_086195.1, read on the forward strand.
CTATAATATCATTCTACTACAATATAATAAAATAATATTATTATATTATATTATATTATATTATATTATATTATATTATATTATATTATATTATGTTATGTTATATTATATTATATTATATTATATTATATTATATTATATTATATTATATTATATTATATTATATTATATTATATTATATTATATTATATTATATTATATTATATTATATTATATTATATTATATTATATTATATTATATTATATTATATTATATTATATTATATTATATTATATTATATTATATTACATTGTATTATATTGTATTATATTACATTACATTGCATTACATTACATTGCATTGCATTACATTGCATTGCATTACATTACATTATATTAAATTACATTATATTATATTATATTATATTATATTATATTATATTATATTATATTATATTATATTATATTATATTATATTATATTATATTATATTATATTATATTATATTATATTATATTATATTATATTATATTATATTAATAATATCATTAATTGTATATTTTAATTAATATTTCATTTTATATTTTATATATATTTTAATTATATATTTAATTTTATATTTAGTATATTTAATGAATTTTAATATAGATTTTATATTATATTTTATATGTATTATATGTTTTAATTATATATTTAATGTTATATATAATATATTATATTAAATATATAATTTTATTTCATTTATTGTATTTAATTTATTATATTTATTTATTATATTATTTTGTTTATTCCTACTTTCTCCCCTAGATATTATTTCCATGTTTCCTTCTCTCATTAATTCAAACTTTTCTTTGCAAACCCTGCTTTCTTTATCTCTGCTTATTGACATGCATTTCTTTTAGTTTTTTTTTTCCTGAATTCAGCAGCTCCCAGGAAGGGTCTGAACCCAGCCTGGAGAGTTCTTTGGGGTTTCAGCCTCTCTGGCCACTTGCACAAGGAGGGATTTTATGGGGACAAATTTGATCATTGTCAGGCTCTACATGAGCTGATTTCCCACCCGTGGATGTTCAGTGCAGGAAAAAAATAATAAATCTCCACAGAACATTCTGCTTCCCTAAGCAAACCTTCAGCACAGACTGCAACACAATCCATTCAAAATACTTGGAAAATATCTTGGCAATCAGACAAAATACTGATTAAAAAACCACATCTGTAGATGAAATTATTGCTGAGTGTATTTATGAGCAATGCCTGACCAAAATTTTAAAAATTAAACAAATTAGTTTTTAAATTAATAAATTAATTCAAAATTAAATTTATAATTATTAATTAAATATGAATATATTAATTTTATATGTGAAAATATATAAATATATCTTATTATATATAAAATAAATCTAAATTATTAATAATTTAAAATTAAATAAATTAATTTTAATTAATAAATTAAATAAAATTATTTGATTTTTAAATTTTTTATTAATAATAATTAATAAATTAAAGATCAGAGTGCCTCAGTGGGTTTGGGTGACTCCACCCTTTGCCACCTGCCCAAGGTACTGAAGTGGCTTTCAGGGCTTTCCTGAAGGTTTTTTTGGGGGGAGGCTCAGCCCCACAAATTCTGGTTTATGTCACGAGGTAAATAAATATCCTGTCTGCTCCTGAGTGCCAGCAGCAACTTGGGGGCAACAAAGGCTCGGTTGTTGAATTATTTATGAATGCCAACGTTATTCCTTTGGTGCTGGGCTCTCCTCCGTGATGTTTATGCACACAAGTTATGGATGTGATTTATGTATTGAGAGCACAAAAGAGGAGAAATCTGGAATATTTCCCTCTGCACTGGACGGGGTTCAGAGCTCCTGGCTTGTGAAATCCCCTCACTCCTCATTTCAGAGCTGGATTTCTGAGGGGTCACCAAGAGGGGATTGATGGGAGCGTTTCCCCATGGCAGCAGCTCAAACATGGCCCGTTGTCGCAGACATTTTTCCACAGAAATCTTTTCTTTCAGATTTCTGCATCTCCTGGAAGGCAGAAGCTTCGGAAGAGAATGTAAACAATTGTTGTTAGTTGCTGTAAAATGTAATGAGATACACTCTGATTAGCTCATGCTTCTATGTTTATAATTAAGGGCTAATCACAAGAACAAGCTGGGGACTAAGTCTCTAAATACAACTTTGTTATAGATTTTTTTCTTTCTATTCTTAGCTTAAGAAGCTTCTGCAACTTCTCTCTTTATTCTATTTAGTATAGTTATAATGTATTATATATCATAGATCAATAAATCTAGCTTTCTGATCTAGAAACAAGATTCACGGTCTCTCTCTCACCAGCAGCGACCCACTCAAGTCGCTGTAATAGCCCGCTGCAAAAGAGAGAATCTTGTGCACATTTCTCAAATTATCCCCTTTTTTACCTCCCCTTTAAAATTTTTCTTTCTACTCTTGGTTGTCTTTAACAATATATTTTCTTCATGATAAAGCATCAGGGTGCTGGATGAGACAATTCTGAGTCTCCACTTGAATTTATATTTTAGAACTTTAAGAATTGTGGTCATCAAACTCCAGATCTTCAGCTCCCTGCTTTTTCTGGTGCAGAAAGAGGAAAATTTTTTTGCAATTCTTGCCTGTATTTCTTTCATTACAAGCTGTAAATGAATGGTGTCAGAACACCATGAGTCAACCTCAAAGAGTTTATCATGGATGGCACAAAATGTTGCTGCCATTAATGTTTTTTTCCTTTGTATTTGAGGAGAATTTCATCTCCATTACTGAAATTTTCCTTCCATTTTTTTTCCTTTCCTTTACATTTGAGGAGAATTTCATCTCCAGCTTGGAGCAAAGAAATCAGTGAGTTCTCTCCTTGTGAGCCTAGAGGAGCAGTTCCGTGTTTCCATCTGCTCAAACTCACGGGGAAGAGTTGCCGATGGGATTTATTTTGAATAAATTTATATATTTTGCACCCTGACTTTTGATTTATTGATTACTATGAATTATTATTAATTTATTTAATTTTTTGACATTTTGGTCAGGCATTGCTCACAATGGGATTTTTTTTTTGTCCTACCCAGCTGTCCCCAATTCCTGGTTGCTGCTCCCCTTTCCTGTGCCCAGCTTTGGATTTCCTTGGATTGACTCCTTCACAAAAGTCACCCCTGGTGTCCAAAGGCTCATATTTGTTTATTAAAATGCTCTCAGGTCAATATTCTGCAGGCATGGAATTCCAGGCAGGATTTTCCTGGGAGTTATTGGCATTATGCTCAATAGCATGATGCCGACAGCAAATTTATTTCAGCTTAGAACACCCTGTCAAATCCTGATTTTTTTGTGGAATTGAAGGGCAAAACTCCCCCTTGGACAAGAACATTTCACCCTGAGGCTCAGCAGGGTTTGCACAAACCCTTTTTTCCCCCTCTGTTCACCTGATTTTTCTCACTTTATTTATATTTCCACTCAACCACATCCAACTTTTTGGGATTCCTGGATGCTGCAGAAGGAATCCATGGATGCACCTTCAGTTTTGTGACAGCCCCACGACCCCCAAAATGAATATTTGGCTGTGTTTGGTTCAGATCTCTAAAAGTTCCATCATGTACAGTAATCATCATAACCATGTGGGCAGCCCCTTCCCCAGCTCCTTCAGCCCTGACTTTTGCCCTTTTTTCTTGATTGATAAGTGACAGCTCTGCATTCTGGGCCCTGAAATATATATTTACAGTAGTCTAAGAAATTTGTCCTTAATCAGAGGAGGCTTGACTTGCCAGCACATCTTTAGAATATTATTGAGTAACTCATTAAAATGTTAATAGCTTCTGTCAGGATTTATTGATCCTGATGTCAGCTTTTCTCAGAATGAGAAATAAAGCTGATTTTTATCTCATCTTCACACCACGCTGAGTGATCAGGACTTAAATAGAATAATGAGAAGGGCTTGAGGAGAATAATCAGCATTTATCCGGCACTTGTGAGTGCAGACAGAGCCCTCCAGATACACAGGTGGATTTTCTGTGGGGAACAGGAGGAAAATGAAGAGGACATTTTATCTGGAACATTCTGCCAAATAATTTTGTTTCTGAAGCAAAGAGATAAGATGCAATAACATCAAAATTTCTGTTGAATAAAACCAGATTTTTTTTTCCCAGCTTAGTAAAATCAAATTCTGAATTCCCTTGTTGTTCAGTTTTTATTCCACTGAATTTCCACAAAAAAACATTTGATGTTGTCAACATTTTTTGGGAAATCTGTGGCACTGGACAAAATCCAGGGAAGGAGAGGGAGGGAAAGGGATTTGTTTTCCAAAGGTGAATTTTTTCCCCCAAACTTCACGTCTCGGGATCTTTCCCAGCAGGAGCAACAAGAGGAAAACAGCAAATCCCACACTGAGCCTTGTCAAGGGTCAAGATGAATGAAAAAAATAAGAGAGAAGAATCTGTCTTTTATATCTTGCTTTAAAAATTATGAACTCAGGATTCTCCTTGTGAGAACATCGAGTGTGGCACAGCCTGAGCAGGATTTTAGCTCCTGGTGGGAGATTTGTTAATTCAAAAGGACCCTGATATAGAAAAAATTGGTTTTTCTTCAATTATTCCATTAAAAATTGATTTAAATAGCTGCATACAAAGCAAATCCCTCTGAGCCTGGCATGAAGGGACTTTCCCTAAACACCTGGAAGGTGAGAGGCATTTACTGGCTGTGGGATTGGGGCATTAAAAATGGGCTAAAAACCTTACCTGGCTGCATTTGTGCTGCAGGGAGAAGCTTAAAATAAGTGAATGTCTGCAAGAAAAAAGGCTCAGCCTTCTGATACAAGAGATTCCTTTATGTCATGTGCTCATAGGGCACAGAAATTAAAATTAGAATTAGAAAAAAATATAGAATTAGGGAAAAAAAAAGTGGGTTTTTGTAATTCATGTTTAAGGGCGAGAGTTACAACCAAGTGGGTGAACTACAAAAAATGCTGCAAAAATAGAAGAAGAAGAAGAAGAAGAAGAAGAAGAAGAAGAAGAAGAAGAAGAAGAAGAAGAAGAAGAAGAAGAAGAAGAAGAAGAAGAAGAAGAAGAAGAAGAAGAAGTATTACTATTATTATTATTAATAACAGTAGTAGTAATAATAATTTTTTTTAAAACTTTTTTTTTAGGACATTCTGAGAGAAGCTGGTTCCTACATCAGAACTCCTTGTCTGGATATTTTGAGTAGAGTCTGCAGTCAGGGAGGGTTTCTGGGAGTTATGGCAATGAGTGATATTGGTTTGGATTTATTCAACTTCACCTTTTCATCAGATTAGCCAGCATAACAGGAGAATGAAATTTGGCCAAGCAGCCAGATGTCATCACGTGCTTAGTGCCTTTTACTCTGGCATTTCCAGAATTTGAGACTCAAACATGGAAAAACCCCAAAATGATGCCTCGTTTATGTGACTTGCAGCTCTGACTTTCATTAACACTTTTGCTGTGACTCTTGCCAATAAATCCTGGAATTGCTTGCATTCCTTTAGAAAAGGAGGGAGGCAACAGCTGGGAGGATGCAGACCAGAAATATTATTTAGTGTGTGATAAAGAGCATGAAATCTGGTTGAATCCTTTATTTAACATCTTAATTTTTATGTGTAAAGTGTGTAATTAATAATAATTTCTCGGAGAGGCACTTATATATTAAGAAATTCAATATGCCTATAAGTAATTATACAGTTTTTTGTGCAGTCCTGTTCAAAATTCAATATAAAAGTTGCTCGTTTATGGAAATGACTTTAGGATCAAGGTCAGGGTTTTTATGGAGTGATTTGAGATTCCTCAGGATAAAAATGCCATCTAAATGTAAAGATACTGTTTGTTAGGCATTAGTGCTTTACAGACAGTAAATTTAATGGGCCTGATTTTCATTTACCTTTACAGTCAGATGAGGGATCTATTCTGGAAAAGTCACCACTGTGGGGAAAGAAAAACAATGGCCAGGAAATTGCTAATGTTAATGTGATGTAAAGTCAAGCAACCATTTCCAATCTCGTTTAAACTTTGATTCAGGCAGGGCCTGGGACCTGCGCTTCATTCTAATCATCCCAGCAGTCCCAGCAGTGGGGAGGCCACTGAAAATTAGGATTTTTTCTGCCTGCACAGAGGCCTCAGTCAACAGACTCCAAAATACATTAGCATTTCTCATCCCAACTTAATGGATGGATGGTCTTCTCCCAAAACACGGGCACGGAATGGAAATTTAACGGAGCAGAAAAACTTCCCTGGTGGAAGGAGATGGGGAGGGGGAGGCTCATCCCTGGAAAGGAAGAGGGAATCTCAAGGAAAATCCCAATTGAGGTGCTCTGAGTGATACATCAGGTTTGAGCTTTTCTATTTTTCACGTTCTGTGCTGCTTTGGTGTGTGGGGCTGGGTTCACATTCAGGGATGGTGAGCTCTGTGCACAGAGCAGGGAGACAAAACAATTCCTGCTCCAGCTGGGGACTGTGGTATTTTCTGGGTCCCCCATCGTTGGGAGGAATGCTGAATCTGACTCCATGTTCTCAGAAGGCTAATTTATTATTTTATGATACTATATTATATTAAAGAATGCTATACTAAACTATACTAAAGAATAGAGAAAGGATACAGACAGAATGATAAAAAGATAATAACGAAAACTCGTGACTCCTTCCAGAGTCCGACACAGCTTGGCCGTCACTGGCCAATAAGTAAAACCAATTCACATGTTGGATAAACAATCTCCAACCACATCCCAAGGCAGCAAAACACAGGAGAAGCAAATGAGGTAATATTGTTTTCCTTTTTCTCTGAGGCTTCCCAACTTCCCAGGAGAAATCCTGGGCAAAGGGATTTTTCAGAAAATATGACAGTGACAGGGGACCAAGGACAAATGACCCAAATCTCAGCCCAGGAGCACAAACCCCGTGGGCTGGAGAGAGAAAAACAAGCAGGGTGGGACTGCAGGGCTAAAGCTGGAATGGGACAATGAACTGCAAGGTGCAAATGGAGCAGAACTGATCCCAGGGACAGAGCCCGTGCCCGGCCGTGCATTTTGGGGCCATTTTGGTTCATCCTGGGTGCAGCCCTGGCTGGGCTCTGGTGCTGCCCAAGGTGCATCCATGGAGGAGATGCTGTGAATAAATCCCTGCTTTATTCTTCAGTGTTGGGGTCTCTGCTGCTCACAGTGACCCTGAGATGTGTTAGAAAGTCTCTTTTCCCAGCCCAGCACTTGAAGAAGGAGTCAGAGCTCTTCATTTCTCGGTCTCAAGGTTGTTTATTGCATCTTATCTATAAAAAATTTTCTCCTGTCCAGCTGAGGTCCATCCAGCAAGACAGCCCAAGGCACTCTGCCTGCCCTTAGAGAGGTGTTATCTTTTTGTACAAAATCTACGTGTACAATATTTGAAATTACTTCCCAATACCTATCACCTATGTTAGGTGAGCTTCTACTCTAAACCAATCTCTAAGTGCCACCATCACAGCAGAAGATGGAGGCCAGGAAGAGGAAGAAGGAGAAAGGCTGGACATGCCCAGATCCCTCCATCTTGCCTCATGAACCCCCATTCCAGAAACCGCAAAATTGACTTTTCCGACCCGTGATAACTCCACTATTATTCTACCTAAACTGTTGTGGCTTGCTGATCTTCATATCAGGTTGGTAATTTGCTCCATGGGTCATTTTGTGCTCTGTGCCAGGGTCTCTGAGCCCCCTGGCCGGGATTTTGGCTGCTCAGGACAGCCTGAGGGATGTCCTGGGTCCTGACACTTTATCTCCGTGCAGCCTCAGCCCTCACAAGGCATCAGAACAAGATGCCCACACTCCTTCCTCAACCTGGAGAAACACCTAAAATAAGAGGGAAATTATTTCTTCCGGAGGTTTCTCTGCCTTCTCCTACCCCCAGGGGATGTGTTTCATCTTCCCCAGAATCGCAGAACCAAGCCAAGCTGGAAGTGACCCACAAGGATCATCCACAGTGTCAGCGATAAATAATTCCATCAAAGAGCTCCCCACAAACAGAGGCTCCCTCAGAGCTGCCTCCCTCTCAATGGTGCCATTCAAATTATCTTTTTTTTATTATTATTGGTCATTTTCAGGATTAATCTTGCCAGAGATCTGCTTGGAGCGTCTGCCGAAAAAACAATGTCCCCTTGTGCCTTGGATTTAAAAATAAAGCACCCATTCTGGATTTCTGAGCGTGTGTTTATAAATAAGACACGCTCACAGCCCATATTTTGCACTTTCAGTTTTTAAGTGCTGTGTGATCTCGAATTTGATGGGCTTTGGGTTTTTTCCCAAACACAAAGATCAGAAAGTGCCATTTGATGCTGTTTCCAAAGTAATGATGTGCAACTCAGTGCTCCGCACGAGCAGAAATATTTTTCTATATTGTGAATATGTGTTTATCCTTCAAGCTTTGAAAGGCTGCTCACAACAGGAAATATTTACACAATCCTTCAGGCATCTGCACTCTTTTGAAGAAACCATTAAAATAAAATTTCTTCTGACACTCGGGGGCTTGAAGAACTGTTGTGTGTTTTGGGGGGCTCTTGGAAGCTTCTATTTCCCCTTAAAATTGGCAAGATGTATTTAGTTAGCTTGGTTTTATATATGTATAGAGAGAGAGATATATGCAGATATATAGATAAATTTTTGTTTGTATATTTATTTATATTTTAACATTTATATTTTTATATCTATATAAATATATAGATATAAAATATATCTAATATGTATATGTATATCTATATATATGTATATTTATATTCATATCTATATCTATATCTACATCTATCTGTATCTATATCTACATCTATATATTTATATTTATATTTATATTTATATTTATATTTATATTTATATTTATATTTATATTTATATTTATATTTATATTTATATTTATATTTATATTTATATTTATATTTATATTTATATTTATATTTATATTTATATTTATATTTATAGATAGGTAGATAGATAGATAGATAGATAGATAGATAGATAGATAGATAGATAGATAGATAGATAGATAGATAGATAGATAGAGATAGATAATGTATTTATGTATTTCCCTAGTGGAAAAATATGGATTGGATGTGATTATGGCTAAAAGAGGGGATTGAAAAATGTTAAAATATCTTCCTGAATGATCTAGGACAATTTTGTAGATTTTAGGGTTGGAAAGGATCATCACAATTTTCTCTTTCTTGAAAATATCCCTGGATCTCCAGGCCTGAGGATGCCACACCTCTGTGATTTGCCTGTGTTTAACTTTGTGGGATTGGGATTAAATTCCACTTTCAAGGCCTCAAATTACTGGAAAGTTATCATATTCCATGGTAAAAGTTGTTTTTTTTCCTTGAGTAAGAATTTAGAAATCACAGACAAATGTATTAATTGGAATTTGATGGGGTACAAAACACACCATGAATGAATGAATGCAGGAGCACTTTAGACCTGTTCTTTTCCAGGCTTGCACAGAAAATTCAGTTTGGAATATCTGGATAGAAGCAGTTCAAGTGTTTCTTTGGGATTCTATTGAGGGAAGAGTTTGGTCCAGTTTGGTCCTCACCAGCAGCGCACAAGTTCCTATTCTTGTCAGCTCCAAGTGAAAATAAAAAACTAATAAAAATAAATAAATAAATAAATAAATAAATAAATAAATAAATAAATATTTGTAAAAATGAAACTAACAAAATAAATAAAATAAAATAAAATTTGAAAATAAAAATAAAAAATTAAAAAATAAAATTAAAAATAAATTTAAAAAATAAAAAAATTAGAGTCTCCTCAGTTTAAATTCTAAAATAAATCTTTGCCTTCATTCAGTAATTTGCTCATCCTGATCTCTGTATGAATCTGACTCACAAGAGCTTTGAGCAAACACACCAGAACAACAAATGCTGATAAATATTCAGCTGACCATGGCCTGGCCCATGTGGCTTGGAAATCATTCACTCCCCAACCCTGTTTCACAGCCAACTAAGAATTTTCCAAGAGAACTTCAAAACAGTTTGTCAGCATAGGGCGTGAGGACTGAGATTTCATGGAACAGAATTAGAGATGTGAAAATGCTTCATGATAAAAATATTGCAAATTTTTTAAATTTTATCTCCTCTAGCTAAAATTTGCTTCGGAAGTTTTCCACTTCCCATCTGATCCAAAAGGTCGGATTTTAAGTGATTTAAAGTGACAAAAATAGCAGGTCTAAAGGAGCGGCAGGAATAAAGCAAACACCTTGATAAAAGAGGGAATTTCTCTTTGGAGAGGAACATTTCCCAGGGGAGGTGTGGGATGAACAATTACACGGCAAAATTGCAATTCCTGCAAAATTTGCTGGAAAAATCGCTGGAGAAGCCTGTGGAACACAACACGATGTGTTCTGGCAATGATGGCCTGGACAGAGGGCAGAGCTGGGGGCTTTGTGTCTGGGAACACCTGGAGATCCTGTGCCCATGACCTGGAGTCCCTCAGAGCAAAGAGATCCTGAGGGATCTGTGGGAAACCTCTCCAAGGATCCCCCTGATGGGGAGACCCCTGAAGATTTCTGTTTGTATATTTATTTATAATTTATATTTTATATTATTTTCATAGACAGACAGAATTGAGAGACAAATGGGACTTTTGCTTTTTGGTCTTCAAGTTATTGTTTATTTTTCTCTTATCAAAAGCTTAGCACGCTGTCTGCATGCCAGACTTAGCGTATGAAGAGAGAGGCACCAAAAGTCACCAGACACGCAGGTTCAAGGTCTTTTAAAGCTATTTTGTCCAATTAACTCTTAGAATGTATTTTATTTCTACCTTTCTACCAATAACTAACTATATTTCTGTTCACATACCATCCATTTGTGGCTCTTTCTCACCAATCACCCTGTGCCACCAACACTGCAGAAAACGGAGCAGGTGAAAAACAAGAAAGAAATCAGACAATGCCCCAAATCCTCCATCTTATCTCCTACCCACCTCCACACCAAAACCCCAAAATTCTGAGTTTTCCACCCTGTGATAAACTCTACCACTGCCTACTTCACACACACAGATTCCAGTTCATCCCAAAGGCTTTTTGGAAGCTTTCTCCATGGATGAAGGTTAAAAGCAGTGTTCTCCTGGGGGTCAAGACTTTTCAAAACAAGCAGAGAAATCTTCCCTGTGCCCTGGGTTCCAGCAGGGACCCTAAATAATTCCCTGGAATTATTTGGGATGAATTCCCTGGAATTCTTTATGGTTCCAACAGGGATCTGTTGGAGCCGTTTCCTCCTGGGATTATTGAAGGTCAGGTTGAATGGAGCTCTGAGCACCTGATGGAGTTGAAGATGTCCCTCCTCACTGCAGTGGGGACCTGATGACCTTTAAATGTCCCTTGGTTCTGTGGAACTCATCCCACCAAAGGATCCACCCAAGCCACCAAAGGAATTTAGCAAGACGTTTTTAAAGACATTTCTCTGTCTCTTCACGTTGCACCGATGAGCTGGGGGACGAACACAAACTCCTCAGGCTGCTTGGAGCACCCAAGCAGACAGAAATGATGCTGGAAAAAGCCTGATGGGTTGATTTTCTTTTTCCCTCCCTCTGCATCCCATAAAAAGTGGTAATTGACATTTTAATGCATGACATGTCGCATTCCTTCATAACGCTGCCGTAATTGAATCCACGTGAAGCCGGAGTGCTCTGGGTGACCCCGGAGTGTGCCACACACCTGGAAGCAGTGAAGTTCAATTAATATGTCATTGCTACTAATAGCAGCTACTACTGAGAACCTCCAGCCAGTGGCTGCTCCAGGGGAAACAGTAATCCTTGGATTTAGGCAGATAATGTACAGTAAACACCAAGGAGCCATTGTTTACATGCAGTGCTGCTTTGGATCAGCACTTAAAATCTTGCTCTCTCTCTCTCTCTCTCTGTAATTTGCTTTTTTTTTTTCACTGAATTCCACCATTTAATTCACCCCTGTGCTGCGTTTGTCTGGCTTGGTGTGCAAAAATTTGCAGCTCCTAAAATAAAATCAGCTGAGGGCCATTAGTGGAGTGAATCAAACAGCGCCGAGACAAAGGCTCATGCAATAAAAAGGGAGCATAAATCACACCCTTGCACAGAGAGAGAAAAAAAAACTGTGATAAAATGGCCTTAAGGATTTGATTTAATCTGTCAAAACCCAGGAAATTTAGAGTGAGGGTTGAGAGCCCTTCTTTTGCTTGGCTTGCTGTTAAAATGAAGTTATCAAAAGTCCTACATCGAGGAAATGGATGTGCACGCACCAGGAGCCTGAATATTCCCTTCATTCATTTACTGGTCCAGCAGTAAATCGAGGTTGAAATTCAGGAGCTGCTCCCTTTCCATGGGAGGAAAGGGTTGAAATTCTCCTTTTTATTTATTTCAGCATCAGGTCTGATGATTTCACTCAATTGTGGCTCTGGGCAACAACCTGTGTGTCCCAGGGGCTGAACCTGGGAAATTATTAAACCACTTATCCAGCAGGGAATCAAAACTGATGGAACTCTGAGCAACCTGGGCTGGTGGAAGGTGGATCTGGATGACCTTTAAGGTCCACTCCAACCCAAAGCATTCTAGGATTGCTCCCGAATCCACAATTTCACTCAGTGTGAGACTCAATTTTCACTCAGTTGTGGCTCTGGAGACCACCTGTGTGTCCCAGGGGCTGAAGCTGAGAAATTATTAAACCACTTCCCTGTCGGGTTTTGACTTCTTTTTCTACCTCTGCCTCTGTGAAGGCTGGGATTGAAGCACTTGAGATGAAATTTCATGTTCAGACTCAAATGTTTATTATTTCTTATCTATATTACAAGTGGTGAGTTCCAGAGCGTTCTACTAACAAGGTACAAAATGGCTGACCATCTTTCTCTTCAAGGCCTTTTAATGATAAGCTGTCCAATTAAAAAATTACACCTAAATTATTTTCACTTTTAACCCAATACCCAAACACCTGTGCCCCCAATGGGGACTTTTTATCCAATGGCACAAAACCACCCAAACCCATGGAGAAGGAGAAGGAGAAGGAGAAGGAGAAGGAGAAGGAGAAGGAGAAGGAGAAGGAGAAGGAGAAGGAGAAGGAGAAGGAGAAGGAGAAGGAGAAGGAGAAGGAGAAGGAGAAGGAGAAGGAGAAGGAGAAGGAGAAGGAGAAGGAGAAGGAGAAGGAGAAAAAGAAGGAGAAGGAGAAGGAGAAGGAGAAGGAGAAGAAGAAGAAGAAGAAGAAGAAGGTCAAGAAGAAGGAGCAGCCTCCACCCCAAAACCTCCATCTTGCTTTCTATCTATTCCTGTATTCTAAACTCTTCAACTCTGAGCTTCCCACCCTGTGTTATCACACACTTCTGTTCAAACTCCACACCCACAATCTCAATTTTATCATTACATTTTGGAAGCTTCTCCACAGCCCCAGGTCAAATAAAGTATTTTATTGTGGGTCTGTTCCCTTCAGCGCAAAAAGTTTAAAATTCTCAGCATCCAGGACTCCAACACTTCCCCAGCTGGGAATCAAATTTGATGGAGCTCTGAGCAACCTGGGCAGGTGAAAGGTGGAACTGGACGACCTCTAAGGTCCCACTCCTGTGGGAAATGGGTTTGTAGGGAATTCTCCAAGCCTGGCAGAAGGCTCACACAGTTTGTGCATCTGTGTGCAAACCTTGAGACAAGAAATGCTGACTGAGAAATGCCCTGGAACGGGACAGACATTGCTGAGAGAGAAATGGAGCTGGAAACAAGTTTCAAAGGATGGTTTTGTAAAAAAAGACTGGACAGTTTGGGGAAATAGAACTGTGAAAGGTGAATTGTGGGACCCATGAGGGGAAAATTTTAGATGTTCGGTTTTAAGGCATTTACAGCAAAAGCTGATAGGGCAAGAAACACTTATAGTGCATTGTAATTAGGAAACAATTGTCTTCTGATTTTGATGGCATGAATTATAACATCTGTATTGTCTACCCTTCACATGACACTGAAAATGGAATAAAAGTTTATAAACAACTCTCAGTTGCCCCATCTCTGGGCCAGGAGAAGGCTCAATCCAACAGACTCCAACCCAAAGCATTCCGGGATTGCTCCTGAATCCACAATTTCCCCATCCGGGCTGGGATTATGGAGGAGAATTTCTCATTTCAAACATTACATCACCTGGAAAGGAGTGAAAACACCGAAGAGCACGGTGGTGATTCATGAGGAGCTTGGCCTCTCCACAGAGCCCCTGTTTGCAGCATCAGCCCTGTGAGTTTTTATTGGTGTCCAGGCAAACCTCGGGGGAGTTGCAGGTTCTGGCTGAGTAATCCCCAAAGATCCCAGTTTTTATTGAAAGTGGGGTTGGATTTGTGCAGAGCTGCCCTCCTCCCCCCGCACCTCTCATCACCACATCCATTTCATTCCTCCAGCCACGCTGGGCTCTCATCTCAGATTTGCCTGAGATTTATCTGTCAGCTTTATCTGCTCCTAAATTCACTTCAGCTCTGCAGCTGATCCTCCCAGGAATTCGTGATAAATTATATTCCCTGTGTTTTTCATGCTCCTATTTCCCCTCGCTCTGCTTTTGCAAATCTCAGTTTCGAGCCTGCTCTGCTGACCTGAAATCCCACATTTATGGGCTTAGAAGCCAAATTTCCCCAGTGATGGTGGGCAAAGCAGTTGGGAGAATATTCCTTCATATTAATTATACAAATTTTGCTAATTCTGAGATCCTCATGGTGTTTTTTTTTTTTAACTCTCCAGTCCATGCTGCATTTTTTGAGGGTCAGAGGCATCAGTGGAATCAATCCCACTGTATTTGCACTGCCCAAGACTCCCAATCTATTCAGGGTAAACATTTCTCTGCCAATCCCCGCTGCAGGAAGATTTCCCAAGATATGCTAATGGCACCTCTCCAGTGCTGGAAAAACCCCAGCAGAGCAAACTGGGGGGAAAAAAAATAAATATAGATAAGATTCTGGGTTAAAAAGGGAGAAAAGAGGAAAAAAGCACACTCATAATTTGTCTTTTGGCCGTAGGAGAAATAAAATAATTTCTGGAGCCACTCAAGTGACAAAAGGAAGGTTTGGAGACAACAATTTGGACCAATTTGTGTTGGTGCAGAGAATCTACTGATTTCTTCCCTCAAAAAATGAATTTATTGGGAGAGTTAAAGCCAAGGATCTTATTTAGCTGAGGTTGGTTTTATGGAGAGCTCAGCATGAGAACAGATGATTCCAGGAATTTTTGGAAATTTCTAATCAGTAGTACAAGAAAACAGAGAGATAATTCCATATATTTGTCTATAGCAACATGAAATTTTCTCCTGTTTGGTTATTTGCTTGTTTATTTTGGATTTTTGGGATTTTTTGGGGGTTTTAGGGTTTTTTATAGATAAGAAAATATAAAAAAATTAGTTTGAAGACATAAAACCAGGTTTTCTACTTCCTTGCAAATAATCCCAATCACAGCATAATTTCCAAAGTCATGAATTGCTCTGGGATTGGGCTTTTCCAAGGAGAAGGTATAAAATAACTGAGCAGGAGGAAGTCAGAGGGAGATTTTAAAGGCACTGGGCTGGTTCTTAGAGCCTTTTTCCTACCTCAGACATAAAAGCTTCCTCATCCTGACATTCCTCAGCTGGAATTTTCTTTTTTATTTTTGTTAGGTTTTGGGTTTTAATTTTGTTTTCCTTTTTTAGGTTTGGGATTTTAAGAGAAAAAGCAGAAAGAAGACAGAGTTCAATCTCCAAGTCTGGTTCAGAACACCATTGTCCCTCATTTTCCTGTGAGTGACCCCGAATTGACGAACTGATGGGAAAGTCCAGTTGTCTTTGAGGGATTTCAAACTTTGATCTCCATCTTTTCCACAAAAAAATGTGGAGAGAGGAGCCCACACTGGAGCAGGTTTGCTGGTAGGGCCCGTGACCCCACAGGAGCCCCAGGCTGGAGCAGATCCTGAGGGACTGACCCCTTGGAAAAGGGAGAAATTCCTGAGGGACTGATCCTATGGAAAAGGGAGAAATTCCTGAGGGACTGACCCCATGGAAAAGGGAGAAATTCCTGAAGGAATGACCCCATGGAAAAGGGAACAAGTTCCTAAAGGAATAAGCCCATGGGAAAAG
This sequence comes from Melospiza melodia melodia, assembly GCF_035770615.1. Lineage (NCBI taxonomy): Eukaryota > Metazoa > Chordata > Aves > Passeriformes > Passerellidae > Melospiza > Melospiza melodia. The sequence goes on from NC_086195.1 coordinate 2,549,810, forward strand.
GGAGCAGTTCCTGAGGGAGTGACCCCATGGAAAAGGAGAAATTCCTACAGGACTGACCCCATGCAAGTTGGAACTGCTCTTGAAGGACTGACCCCATGGGAAAGGGAGAAATTCCTAAAGCAATGACCCCATGGGAAAAGGGATGCACCTGGAGCAGTTCCTGAAGGAATGACCCCATGGAAAAGGGAGAAATTCCTGAGGGACTGACCCCATGGAAAAGGGAGAAATTCCTGAGGGACTGACCCCATGGAAAAGGGAGAAATTCCTGAGGGACTGACCCCATGGAAAAGGGAGAAATTCCTGAGGGACTGACCCCATGGAAAAGGGAGAAATTCCTGAGGGACTGACCCCATGGAAAAGGGAGAAATTCCTGAGGGACTGATCCTATGGAAAAGGGAGAAATTCCTGAGGGACTGACCCCATGGAAAAGGGAGAAATTCCTGAGGGACTGATCCTATGGAAAAGGGAGAAATTCCTGAGGGACTGACCCCATGGAAAAGGGATCCACCTGGACCTGTTCCTAAAGGACTGACTCCGTGGAAAGGACCCATACTGGAGGAATTCCTACAGGAATGACCCCATGGGAAAGGGAGAAAATCCTGAGGGGCTGACCCCATGGAAAAGGGAGAAATTCCTGAGGGACTGATCCTATGGAAGTTGGATCAATTCCTGAGGGACTGATCCCATGGGAAAGGGAGAAATTCCTGAAGGAATGATCCCATGGGAAAGGGAGCAGTTCCTGAAGGACTGACCCCATGGAAGTTGGAGATGTTCCTACAGGATTGACCCCATGGAAATTGGAACAATTTCTGAAGGACTGACGCCATGGAAAGGACCCACTCTGGAGGAATTCCTACAGGACTGCCCCTGATGGGAAAAGGGATCAAATTCTGTAGGACTGATGCCATGGAAAAGGGATCAATACCTTAAAGAATAACCCTATGGATAAAATGATCAATTCCTTAGGGACTGACCCTCTGGAAAAGGGATCTACAAGTTCCTGAAGGACTGACCCCATGGAAATTGGAATAGCTCCTGAAGGACTGGCTCCATGGGAAAAGAGAGCAGATCCTGCAGAACTGACCCCATGGAAAGGGATCCACCTGGAGCAGTTCCTAAAGGATTGACCCCATGGAAAAAGCATCCACCTGGAGCAGTTCCTGAAGGAGTGACCCAATGGAAAAGGGAGCAGTTCCTGAGAGACTGGCCCCATGGGAAAAGGATCAAAAACCAGAGCAGTTCCTTAGGGACTGACCCCATGGATAACGAATCCACACTGGAGGAGTTCCTGAAGGATTGACCTCATGGAAAAAGAGATCAGTTCCTGAAGGACTGACCCCATGGGAAAAGGGAGCAGTTCCTTAGGGACTGACCCCATGGATAAAGGATCCACACTGGAGGAATTCCTACAGGACTGACCCCATGCATAAAAGGATCCATGTTGGAGCGGTTCCTGAGGGACTGACCCCATGGGAAAAAGGGATCAAATCCTGCAGGACTGACCCCATGGAAAAGCTCCATCAGGAGCTCCCCCGGAGCCGCTGGAGAAAATCAAGAGCATTTTGAGCCCAGGAAGAAGAGAAGGGAGGAGGAAAAGTATTTGTTAAGACCGACTTTTTATTTCTCATTATCCAACCCTAGTTTGACTGGAAATACATTAATTTTTTCCCAAGTCAAGCCTGCTTTGCCTGTGACAGCAATTCCTGAGCATTTTCCCTGTCCTTACCTCAACCCAGGAGCCTTCCATGACATTTCCTCTGCCATGTCCAGCTGAGGGGGGGTGGCAGAGGGGCTTTGGTGACAGAGTGGCTTTGGGGGCAGAGTGGCTTTGGTGGCAGAGTGGATTTGGGGACAGAGGGGCTTTGGTGGCAGAGTGGCTTTGGTGGCAGAGTGGATTTGGGGGCAGAGTGGATTTGGTGGCAGAGTGGATTTGGGGGCAGAGGGGCTTTGGGGGCAGAGTGGCTTTGGTGGCAGAGGGACTTTGGTGGCAGAGTGGATTTGGGGACAGAGTGGCTTTGGTGGCAGAGTGGATTTGGGGGCAGAGGGGCTTTGGTGACAGAGTGGCTTTGGGGGCAGAGTGGCTTTGGTGGCAGAGGGACTTTGGGGGCAGAGGGGCTTTGGGGACAGAGTGGCTTTGGGGGCAGAGGGGCTTTGGGGGCAGAGGGGCTTTGGTGGCAGAGTGGCTTTGGGGGCAGAGGGACTTTGGGGGCAGAGGGGCTTTGGTGACAGAGTGGATTTGGGTCAGAGTGGGTTTGGGGGTGTCCAGCACCCAGGCAGGGCCCATCCACAACAAGAGGCCTTAGTTGGACCTCTTGGGACAAGGGAGGGAGCTGAGCCTGGATGTTCATTGTCCGACTGGCTTTGTGTGTCAAACCAGTTGGAAGTGGAGAGGGAGAAGCTTTCAGGATTTGCACTGTGTGCTCCTCACCGATTCCTTGGGGTTTGAGGTTCAAATTTCAGGATCAGCATCTCAAGGACAAACAGATCATTTCAGAGGGCAGCATCATCTGGGTGTCGTTCCAATGGTGACAGAGACTGAACTTGGGTCATCTTTGCTTAGGTAAGACTGAACCTATCCCAAATTCCCATAATAAAACATGGAAACCTTGACTATATGAACCCTGACTAAAGAAAGAAGGCAAGAAAAGCTGGAAACAATAATGAGGAAAAGCACCAAGATCCTCTATGGGTGAATTTTCACTTTTCCCATACCAGACCTTCTCAATCAGCCTGATGGCACCAGCAAGGAAACTTTTCCCTTCCTTTCCCCTTTTCCTTTGCCCTTTTCCTTTCCCCTTTCTTTTCCTTTCCTTTCCCCTTTCCTTTCCCCTTCTTTTCCTTTCGCCTTCCCCTTTCCCCTTTTCCTTTCCCCTTTCCCCTTTCCCCTTTCCCCTTTCCCCTCTCCCTTTTCCCCTTTCCTTTCCCCCTTTCCCTTTCCCTTTCCCCTTTCCCCTTTCCCCTTTCCCCTTTCCCCGTTCCCCCTTTCCTTTCCCCTTTCCTTTCCCCTTTTTTCCTTTCCCCTTTTCCTTTCCCCTTTCCCCTTTCCCCTTTCCTCTTTCCCTTTCCTTTCCCCTTTTCCCCTTTCCCCCTTTCCCCCTTTCCCCTTTCCCCCTTTCCCCTTTCCCCCTTTCCCCTTTTCCTTTCCCCTTTCCCCTTTCCCTTTCCTTTCCCCTTTCCCCCTTTACCTTTTCCTTTCCCCTTTTTTTTCTTTCCCCTTTCCCCTTTCCCCTTTCCCCTTTCCCCTTTCCCCTTCCCTCTGTTCCCAGTGTTTCTCCTGCCTTGTTGAGGCTCCACTCTGGGAATCCCACGCTGGTTTCAGCTCCTGCCTTGGAGATTTGGCTGATCCAGGTCCATTTTTAGGGCTGGGGTCCTGAGTTCCCAAAAACGACCTTGGCCACAATTTCTGCTTTCCCTCCCCGTCCCCTCCCTGCCCCTCGTGCTCCAGCCCTTGTGAAAAGCTCATTCTTTACTTAAATTTCTCTGTCTGTCCATGGTAAAAAAGCCATTTAGAAATCAAAGGTGCAGTTGTTAATGACAGCACATTCATTTGCTTATGACTGCGCTCAGAACAGAGTAAAACATCACATAATTAGGCATAAATAGCATTATGCATAAATAACGTTTTCCATCCATCATTTCTAAATCATGACTAAAGTATTTATAAACTTTACCATCAAGTTTTACCAAAGTCCTCCTGACAGTCATTATATAATGTACTGAATGCCAAGCAGCATAAAATACCACCAAAAAAAAAAAAAAAAAAAAAAGAGGGAAATGTTTTTGAATCAGAATTCCTCTATTCCTCACAGATCCATTATTCATCTCCACTAGATTAGTCACACTGCTCATATAAGCCAAGGACCACTGAGAAAACAAATCTCTGAGCAGGACTTTGAAAAAGTAAATAAAAATACTCACATTGACTTTTCAGAATGTTCAAAGGATTTCAGACAGATAGAGTAAAAATGATCCAGTGTGTGCTTTTCCCACTAGGTTTTTTTCCAGTTTCCCCAGCCAAGAAGCTTCCTCTCCCTGATTGATACACTCCCTCTCCTATTCCCAGCTTTTGCCTTTTAAACTATCTCCCATACTCAAAAGAAATATGGTTTGCAGCTCGTATTAGCAGCAGCAAATGTTTGGTCACGAAACTTTGGGTGTCATAATTAATACCAATTATCAGAGCCCTATGAAAATACTTTCGGAAAATTCGTCGAATTCCAGCTCCGGTTGTGGAGGGGGAAAAAAAACTTAAGTTGACCTTAACAAAACAACTTTATTCTCCTTAGAAAACTGAAATTGAAAACCTGACCCGAACATGAGCGCTGAGAGTTTTTAACTTGGGCATATTTTTTGCAAATATCATCCATTTGGATCAGTCCATCAAGCCTGACAGCTCCAGCAGAGCTGCACGCCTGTGCTGTCACAGCATTCTCCCCCTTCCGCAGCAAGGACAGCAAAATAAAACCCCACATTTACACGTTTGGAGGGTTAAAAAAAAAAAAAAACACAATCCTTATTTCATTTTTAAACAGCCGTATTTTTTCTGGATAGGAGCTTTTGACAACTTCCCCCCAAATGCTGTCTGAGCAACAACAAGAAAGAGCCTGGAGATTTCCTTCCCTCCACCCTGATTAGAAATGGGATCCATGCCCCAGCTGGATATTTCCAGTTCATGCCCAGTAGAAATAATTTTCTGTCCTATTGCCAAACGCGTCCCATGTGGCCGGCAAAGGTCGGACAATAGCAGCGATACAGCTTCCAGAAAGGAGCTGAAAACGATCCCCTGCAGCCGGAGGCCTCCGTTCTGCAGAGTTTCATCATTCCAGCGCCGAGATTCCACTTCCTTTTTTCCCCCTTTCAAGTGTTCAGCTCGAATCCATCCTATTCCCGATGTTTACGGCTCCCACCTTGCCTGAAGGGACGCGGCACACCCCAGAAGGTCGATCCCAAAATCTTCCACATCCCCGGCAATCCTCGGGTACCACCGGTGAACATCAACACGGGATGGTCGAACAAATCCCGAGGAATCTGTTTTATTAGCATTTATAGGATTTGCGTGTGTGTGTGTGTGTGCACAGCCACGCTTGGGAGCGCTGGTTACGGGGCAAAAACAAAATAAAAATAAAATCCGGGCGATTCCTCCGGGGACCATCGGCGCTGGGAGCGGTGAGTGCGGATGGCGCAGCCTGGAAATGTTCGAATGCCTGACGGTGTTTTCTTTCCTGAGGAGCTCGGTGGGATTTCTCGCAGTTCATGCTTCAGCTAAGCACATCAGAATAAAAGTTAAGCCCCGCTCTGTGCTCGGCTCCGCTGCCCCAATTTCCTACCCCAACCTCCACCGAGGGAAAAAAGAAAAATAAAGCAGGAAAACTCCGCCAACACCAAAATCGCGCTGCCAGGTTTTTGGGGGCAAAAGTGGCGCTTTTAGGGACATTTTCAGGGGATGATGGCAACCCCCGTCGTGCTGCCTGTGCCTGGAAAGAGCGGCTGGAGCGGCCCTGGGAATTCCTTGGGATCCCGGGAGGGGCAGGGATGGGAAGGGAGCGGTGCCGCCCCCACGCCTGGAAGATGCGGAATTGCCCCAAAAAAAGGTGTTGGATCCCCTCCCTTGGGGGCTCGGGCTTGATCCCGAGGCCACCCAGGCACGGGGCACCCACCCGAGAAAGGGAGATGCCAGAAGTGTTTTTGTTTTGGGGTGGATGGGAGGAAAAGAGTTTGTTTTGGGGTGGACGGGCTTGTTCTCACCTCTCGTTTTCCGTCTCCTCTCAGTTGAAAACACTGGAAAGGGAAAAAAAAAATAAAAAAAAAAAAACAAAAAGGAAAAGGTTGGAAATGTTCCTCTGTTACACAGCTCACCTGGGAACGAAACTCTTTCCCTTTTGGAGGGTTTTCCCCTCCAAGCAAAGGGGAAATGTTGTTAAATAACAGCGGGGTCTGTGCGCGCCCGGTGTAGGATTCCGCGACAAGGTATCCGTGAAAACGTAGCCTGAATATTGAAGAAATAAATTGTTTTATTTATTCTCCTGGTTTATTTTCGCCCCGACGAGGAGTTTTTTAGGAAAAGGGCGGCAGGGAATTCCCTGCAGCCGCCTCGGGCTCCCCGAGCTGCGCACAGCGAATCCACCCCGGTACATTTGGGCCGCCCTTGCAGCACCGGGATTTTCTCTTTTTCTGTTGAAAACATTCCCAAATCTGCCCTTTCTCCAAACCACCGCAAATTTTTGGAAGTCCAACACTCTCCTCTCACGGTTTCCTTTACCACCCTGTCGTTTGTCTCTATATTTTGTTCACAGGACACAGAAATGTCCCACATAAATTCCTTTTCGGGGTTAGCGATCACGGAGCTCGTTGAATAGGACCCGTTAGGACCTGCCTTGATATACAGCTAATTTTCCGCAAAATAATAAATATACCTATATATAAATAAAATATTTTCCACTATATGTATATATTATATTTTTTTTTACCTCTGCTCATACATCCAGTTTCGGCGTCGGGCAGAGGTTTCATTGAATTTCGAGAATTTCCCCGAAAAGCAGAAGTTTCTTTTCGACGGCTGGTTTTGGTTTTTCGGTTTTGGTTTTTTTTTTTTGTTGTTGTTGTTGTTGTTGTTGTTGTTGTTGTTGTTGTTGTTTTTGGATTTTGGGTGGTTTTTTTTTCCCTAAATTAATTTTCGTTTGTTTTGCTCGGCAAAAAGTCCCATCCGGAACACGCTTGGGTTAAAACGAAAATAAAAACACAGTTGAGGGTTAAATCTCCATGTCCAAGGTGCCCAGCAGAGGTGTCCCCATGGAGAGGGGCACGGGGCTGCTCTTTTCCCCTGTTCTGCAGATAAAAAGGGCAGCGCGGGAGGGATAAACGGGACACCCCGAACATTCCGCCTTTGGCTCGGCTTCCCTTGACCTGCGAGCCTAAATCCAGATTAAATCCCACCCATTCCCTGCAAAACCGGTGCCGCTACCTGAGCGGGAGGGGATGGATTGGGGGGATGGATTGGGGGGATGGATTGGGGGGATGGATTGGGGGGATGGATTGGGGGATGGATTGGGGGGATGGATTGGGGGATGGATTGGGGGATGGATTGGGGGATGGATTGGGGGGATGGATTGGGGGATGGATTGGGGGGATGGATTGGGGGGATGGATTGGGGGGATGGATTGGGGGGATGGATTGGGGGATGGATAAGGAGGATGGATTGGGGGGATGGATTGGGGGGATGGATTGGGGGGATGGATTGGGAGGATGGATTGGGGGGATGGATTGGGAGGATGGATTGGGGGGATGGATTGGGGGGATGGATTGGGGGATGGATTAGGAGGATGGATTGGGGGGATGGATAAGGAGGATGGATTGGGAGGATGGATTGGGAGGATGGATTGGGGGGATGGATTGGATGGATGGATTGGGGGGATGGATTGGGAGGACGGATTGGGGGGATGGATTAGGAGGATGGATTGGGGGGATGGATTGGGAGGATGGATTGGGAGGATGGATTGGGGGGATGGATAAGGAGGATGGATTGGATGGATGGATTGGGGGGATGGATTGGGAGGACGGATTGGGGGGATGGATTAGGAGGATGGATTGGGGGGATGGATTGGGGGGATGGATTGGGGGGATGGATTTGGATTAGGATACCTGACCTGATGGACTTGGGGCAGCCCAGGAACCCTTCAGGGCTCTGCTCTCCCCCATCTCCGGCTGGAAGTGCCGCCGGGTGCCCGCTTTTCATCCCGGGATTTCGGGCAGGTTCCAGAGCTCGCTCTGTCCCTCGGTGTGACCGGGCCGGGCTCTCGCTGCTCTATGGGATTATTAATTACAGAGCCCCGGGCAGGTTCCAGAGTCTGTCCCTCGGCATGGCCAGGCCGGGCTCTCGCTGCTCTCACGGGATAATTCATTTCAGAGGCCCGGGAGGGCTGCAACAAACGCTCCGGCCAAGCCTCCCGCGGGGATTAAGGAGCGGGGCATTGTGTCCCCCATCCCCCTCGGGATGCGGAGCCTCCTTGTCCCTCCTTGTCCCTCCTTGTCCCTTCCTTGCCCCTCCTTGTCCCTCCTTGTCTCTCCGTGTCCCTCCTTGTCCTTCCTTGTCCCTCCTTGTCCCTCCGTGTCCCTCCGTGTCCCTCCGTGTCCCTCCGTGTCCCTCCGTGTCCGTCCTTGTACTTCCTTGTCCCTCCTTGTCTCTCCGTGTCCGTCCTTGTCCCTCCTTGTCCCTCCTTGTCCCTCCGTGTCCCTCCGTGTCCTTCCTTGTCCCTTCTTGTCCCTCCTTGTCCTTCTTTGTCCGTCCGTGTCCCTCCGTGTCCCTCCGTGTCCCTCCGTGTCCCTCCTGCTCCCCCCTTGTCCTTCCTTGTCCCTCCGTGTCCCTCCTTGTCCCCTCTTCCTTCGCTGCTTTGGTCCCCACGCGTGTCGGGGCTGGCTCGGGGGCTGTGGCCGTGTCCCCGCGCGGGTGGGACAGGGACACACGCCTGGGACAGGGACACACGCCTGGGACAGGGGCACACGCCTGGCTCGGTGTCCCCAGAGGCTGCTCAAGGGCTCCCGTCGGGTTAGACCCGGCCCGGGCTGGGCTTGATTCCCGCACTGGGGACAAGACGAGGGACCAGGCATGGCTTTGGTGACAGAGGTGGCACCGAGACCTCCGGGGAGGGGTCCCGGCACCTTCTCCCTTTGCTCCATCTCCCCCCGAGCGCTGCTCCGGCAGCTCCGGGGTTAAGCCCGGCCCGGCGGGGGCTGAGGAGCAGCGGAGCTCGGCCCCTCCCCGGCGTGTGCGAGGGGAAAGTGCGAATGTATTTGTGCACAAACGTGTAAAATGGCCATTACACGCGGGAATAAATGCGCGCTGGGCTCCACCCGAGTACCCGCGCGTGTGTCCCGGTGCGCTTTACCCAAACTCAGAACACTTTACCCAAACCCTGAATAACGCGCTCGGGTGATTTACCCAAACTCAGAACACTTTACCCAGACCCTGAATAACGCTCTCGGGTGATTTACCCAAACTCAGAACACTTTACCCAGACCCTGAATAACGCTCTCGGGTGATTTAGCCAAACTCAGAATACTTTACCCAGACCCTGAATAACGCTCTCGGGTGATTTAGCCAAACTCAGAATACTTTACCCAAACCCTGAATAACGCTCTCGGGTGATTTAGCCAAACTCAGAACACTTTACCCAAACCCTGAATAACGCTCTCGGGTGATTTAGCCAAACTCAGAACACTTTACCCAGACCCTGAGTAACGCTCTCGGGTGATTTAGCCAAACTCAGAACACTTTACCCAGACCCTGAATAACGCTCTCGGGTGATTTAGCCAAACTCAGAATACTTTACCCAAACCCTGAATAACGCTCTCGGGTGATTTACCCAAACTCAGAACACTTTACCCAGACACTGAATAACGCTCTCGGGTGATTTCCCAGCGCCGGGCAAGGGCCCCACGCGTGTCCCAGCCCCACACCGCCCCCGTGTCCCCTCCCGCGGGCGGCTCAGCCCCGGCCGGGGCTCCGGGGCCCCCTCGGGGTCACCGGGAAGGGCAGCGAGGGCCGGGGGGCTCGGCCGGGGCTGTGCCCCCGCCCCGGCTCCCCCCAGCGCTGGGCTCGGCTCCCTCGGAGGGCGCTGCGCGGAGGACACGTCACGGGTACATTATCCCCTCCCCTCCCGAGGCTCTGCCGGCTTTCTGCAGCCTTTGCTAAGGAATTAACCGAGAGGTCCGCGTCAGAGCTCCTGCTGCCCCTGGGAAAAAAAAAAAAAAATATATATATATATATATATATATATATAAATAAATAAAAAAAGACGAGGAAAGAAAAGGAAAAAGGGAAAAAAAAACCAACAAAAAAGAGCGGAGATATCGGTGCTTTCAGACGAGGAGCGTGGCGGCTGTGATTTCCGAGAGGAGGGGAATTTTACCTTCGATCCTTGCCGAACTGCGGGAGGTGAATGTGGCAAACCCTCCCCTTGCCTTTGAAAGGCACGTCTCTGCCAAAGAGCTACCGCTCCGATCCTGAAATACGTGACAAATAAACAAGAAACCAAAAAAAAATATAGAGAGAGGAAAGATCCCTATCTTTCAAATTCTTTTTCTTTAAAAGGGGAGAAAAACCCAAAACAAACAAAAAAAAAACCAAAAAAAAAAGAAGCAAACCAATAAATAAAAGCAACAAAATCAATGCCGCGCCTCTGCCAGCGCTCGGACTTGTTTGGAAAGAGACAACGCTGAAGTGGCACAGGTCCCGAGGAAAACGGATCCTTTAATTTGACTCCGCATGAGAGGCGCGCTGGGCGCCGGGCGCAGCGGCCGCAGCGGCAGGAGCGGCCCCGCAGCCCCCGCAGCCCCCGCGGCCCCCGCGGCCCCCGCGGCAGCCCCGGCGCTGCCGGAGCCCCCCGGGCACGGCGGGAGCAGCGGCGCCCCCGGGCCCGCCCGGAGCGGAGCGGCCGAGGGGAGGCAGAGCCGCTGACCCCGGAGCGCCCCGGCCGGCGGCAGCACCGCAGCTTTGACTTTGGATCGGCGGGGAGCTCGTCGTGTCCGCGGCATCTCCGGGACCAGCTCGTTTTGCACTTCGTTCCACGCCGTTCGTTTTCTGCCCCCCTTTTTTTTCTTCCTTCCTTCTCCTGAGAGACAAAATGTCCAAAAATGGTTCAGCCTGCTTAGCCCGATGATTTCTCGCACGGACGCTCTATTTTCTTTTTTCTTTTTTTTTTTTTTTTTTTTTTTTTAATGATTGTTTTTGGACGGGGCAGGATTGAGTAGAAGAAATCGTTCGGTGAAGGGGGCTCGGCGTTTTGCTCCCCATTAAGGAGAAGATCAAGATCCGATTCCCGGCTGCAGGCAGAGGCCGGGGGTGCCGTGGGTTTTCATTCTGGCTTTCGGAGCCCTCGCTGCTGCAGGCTCGGGGCAGAACTGCCTTCTCCGAGCGCCTTTCCTGCCCTGCTTGGAGCTCAGAGATCGCCTCCCCCCTCCTCGCACCGTTTCTGTTCGTGTTGGTTTTGTTTGGTCGGTTTAGCTTTATTTTTTCCCTCCATTTTTTTGTCTTTTTTTCCCCCCCTTTCGTTTATTATTATTATTATTAATTATTTGATTTGGGTAAACTGCCTTCCCAAAACGAAAACACTAACTCTGGAGTCGAAATCCATGCCCCCTGCCATTCGGAAGAACCGGGTCTAATATGCCAGTGACATCTCCGCTTTGCAGCAGTCGCGATGAAGGAAAAATCCAAGAACGCGGCAAAGACTAGACGGGAAAAAGAAAATGGAGAATTCTACGAGCTGGCCAAACTCCTGCCCCTGCCCTCGGCCATCACCTCGCAGCTGGACAAGGCGTCCATCATCCGCCTCACCACCAGCTACCTGAAAATGCGAGCCGTGTTCCCCGAAGGTAAAACAGCCCCGGAGCCCCGGGAGGGACGGGGACCGAGGGGCTGGGGCTGCCGGGTGGGCTCGGCAGGGAGGGGGTGCCCGCAGGGCTCTCACAACGGGGAGAAAGAACGAGAAGGGATTGAGGGAAAAGCGGGCTGGGATTGATTCCCTCTGCCCCAAGCTCGGTGGTGGTGGTGAGAGGCAGAGCCGGCTGCTTCATCCCCCTTTCTCCCCATCCTCCTCCTCCTCCTCCTTCCAGCGGCTCCGAGGTCCCGTCCCGGTGAGAGCGGGCTCGGTTCGTGTGCTCAGCCCCGGTTAGCGGGGATGGCCCCTGGGCACGGCGCTGCCCGTCCGGGAGAGAACGACCCCAACAGCGTGGTTGTTGTTGTTATTTTGTTTTGGCTGGAGCTCCCGGGAAGCAGGCTGGCAGCGAGGCGCGGCCGCTCCGCAGCGAGGCCCCGCGGCTTCTCCCGGCTCCGGAGAGGGGAGAGCGGGGAGGGAGAACCCGAGCCCGGCCCGGCCCGGGACTGCGGCTCCCCTGGCTCTTCTCGGGGCCGTCAGCAGCGCCAATCCCGCTGGATTCGGGGGAAATCATCCCCCAAAGGGAAATCAGCCCCTCGGGAGGCTCCTGCCTTCCCCTGGGGCTGCCGGAGCGGCCGCGGAGCTGATGCGCTGGGCAGCGCCTGAGAGCGGCTGAATAAAGCCCAGCAGCCCCGCTCTGTCGTTTGTTTGTTTGTGCCTCTCCGGACCGGGAGCAGGGTGAAGGAATTAGCAAATTCCTCCGGGGAAGAAGGTCTGCTCTCCTCCTCAGCGCGGTTTCTAAGGAGCTTTATTAAAAGGCTAAAAAGAAAAACACGAGCAAAAAATAAAATAGGGGGAGAGAGCGGGGAGGGGAAACCCAACCATCCCAACCCGAGCAAAGCTTACCGTCGTGGCCATTTAATTTTGAAATTTGGGGAGCACGGAGCAGCCGTGCCATTGTGGGAAGCCAGGGCTCCCGAGGCGCTGCTCCGCCGCATTTGCCAGCCATTATTCCCCAGCGGGAAATTTCCCCATGAGAAATATAGAATAATTTCGAGGGGGACGATGGTGTCGGGGGGTCACTGCCTGGCGATCGCGCCCCCGAACGCCTTTGATTTGGGAGGGAGGAAAAGCGGCGCGTTCCGAGATGCTGCTGGAGGCGTCCCGGGCTTTTCCAGCCCTGCTGATCCTCAAGAGCAAGGAGCCGACCCCGAGCGCAGGTTTATCCCCACAGCTCGGGCGTGTTTTATGTGTCTGTCTGCCCTAAACAGGCCGGGCGTGCGCTCCCGCACACTCTGCTTGTTAAGGGCCACGTTTAAATGCATACAGCGAATTCCTGATCTTTCATCGTCTTAAGCGCGGCTGGAAATACGTTTTAAACCAAAGCTTTGCGTCCAGGGATGACAGGCCGGGGGGAATTGGCTCCTCGGGTCCCCGAGCCCTGCGTTTAGTGCAGGGGAAAGGGGGGACCCGGCTGCAGAAGGATTTTTTTAGGGGGGTTTCTTCCACACCGTCCCGCATCGCCCGAACTTTCCTCTCCTTCGGGATTTGCCCGTGGAAGGAGGGGAAGGGGGGTCCCCATCCGTCCGTCCTTCTGTCCGTCCTCCCTCCTCACGCTCAGCTACTGGTTTCCAGTTGGCTTTACTGGGAAGGGAAAGGCGTCCCAGCCTGAATCCCGGGCCGGGCAGAACCGGGGGATGAACCCCATGGCGAGGGCTGGACCCGGTGGGTGAATCCCGGGCCGTGAATTGAAGGTGGGCACGGAGCAGCACCCGGGCTGTCCCAGCCGTCACCTCTGAGGCTCAAAGCGCTGCCAGGGTGGGGGGACGGGTCTGAGGCGCCACCAGAGCCGTGATAGGCCCGGGCTAACTGCGGCCAGCACGGGCAGAAGCGCTGGGAGCTGCAGAGCTGCCCTGGAGGGAAAGAGAGAGAAATAAAGACAGAGAAAGAGACGGGGCTGTGTGTTTAAAGCCCCTGATTTCCACACGCAGTTTAGGAAAAGTTTGAGCCCCTCAAGCGAGGCGGCTGATCCCGACAGGGTTTGGGTTTCCTGCTCAGCCCGGCCCGGCTGTTCTGAAGATGGACCCAACCCGCTCAAAGGGGATTTTTACCCCGGCTCCTTTCGCCCTCGCAGCCCAAGCCCTGCAAGGGACAAGTTCGGGCTGTGAAATCCCAGATTTGCCCTGCGGTACCGCTGCGACCTTGAGATTCAGGGGTTAAAGTCAGGACACGGCAGCCTCCAGCCTCCCTCTCTCTAACACCGTCCTCTCTCGTGGTTTTGGGTTTTTGTTGCTGTTTTTATTGCCACGGCTTTGTTGCCGTAGAAAAAAAAAAATACACCACGAGTCCTCTTCTGCTCCCGCTGTCAGTATTTTAATTATTTTTTGTTTTTATAAAAAAGTGAGTTAGTGGAGGAAAGCGAGGCGAGAATGAACTGCGTTTAAAAACTGCGATTCTCTGCCCCCCGCTTGCGGCAGACTGGGGTGAAATCGTCACCCTCTCCCTCCCCCGTCCCCGACGCAGTGTCCAAAACCGATTATGAAATTGGACATTTATGGTTGTTTCAAGCGGATGGGAGCCAGCTAATTAATATGCGACCCAAAATACAACGTGGGCGATACAAAATAATCTGAATAAAGTGACGGAGCGGCGGATCTCAGACCTTCCTTATTCCGAGGGGCAGACAATACAAATTACTAGGGACATTCACAGCCTTCGGTCCCCATTTAAACCTGGCCACGAATGTATATTTTAAGAAAATCAAGGCCAATCGCAGCCATTTCATCCGATGGTCGCACGCGCTCGGAAAAGGTTGGTTCATTAATTAAACAAATAAATGAAGCGCGAGGCGTGGGTGATCCCTTTTCGGACGGCCGGCCGCTATTGTACTAACCACTAATAGTGACATTAAAGGTCTTGCTAAAACAAAAGTGCTTTTTTTTAGGGGTCGGGGCGGGGACGGGCGGCGGGGTCGCTGCGGTCCCTCCCGGCCGGAGGGGAGGGAAGGAGGGAGGGAAGGAGGGAGAGGAAGGAGGGAGAGGAAGGGCGGGGGTCACTGCGGCGGCTCTGCCCGTGACCTCCCTGTCTGCAGGACGGCCGCTCTGGGGCCTCTGAACGCGGCCGGCTGGGTTGGGCTCCGCGGGGAGTGCGGGTGTGCTGGGGGGCAGATTTGTTGGAGTATTTTTTCCCCGCTTTTTTTCCTTTTCAATTTTTTTTTTCTGCGAGTTCACCCTTTAAAAAAACAAAATTATTTTATTTTATTTTTATAAATAAAAGTCTTGATCTTTCCGCCCGTCCTTCCCACCTCCCAACCCTCGGCCGCCTTCCCCGCAGAGAGGAGCGGGCGGCCCGCACGTCCCTGCCCGGCCTTGCTCCTTCCCAGACCGGCCTGATCTGTGAATTTCCCCCTCTCGGAGGTTCCCCTGGCCTGGTCCGGGTGTTCCCCGCTGGCTCCGGACCCAGCGGTGCCGTCGGGGCTGAGATTCCCCCGGTCCCGCTGCGGACGGGGCTCGGTGTCAGCGCTGCCCTCGCCGCGTCCCCACGGGGTGACAGCAGAGCCTCGGAGCCCAGCCAGGGCACAAAGCTCAACCAGGGGCACAAAGCTCAGCCAGGGACACAAAACCTCGCTGGAGCTCCGGGGCAGCCCCTCGGGATTGTCCCCGAGGCTCTCCCGACCGAGGGAGGCACAACCGCGCTGGGGAAAACCCCCCAAAAAAAGCAGAATTGGCTGCGAGCCCTCAGGGTTTGTCCTCGTTCCTTGTGAAGGCTGCGGGACCTTGCGCTCCGCAGACACAAAGGAAATAGCGCAAGTTACAGGGCAACCCGATACTGAGCGCAATAGGCGGCTGGGTAATTCTTTTAGCAGAATCGCGGAGCTGAAAAAGCTACCGGGCTTTGGAAAGTGTGCGCGGACGGACTCGTGTGTGCCCAGAGCAAAGGTGGGAGCTGCTCCCAAATATTTCTAGGTCTTATTACAGCTCCACTCAGCCCGCCGGCTCCCTGGAAACCGGGAAATGTCGGAACGGTGCAAAAGTGAGCGCTGAGGTGGTTTGAAAAACAGCCGGAGGTGTCAAACGGAGCGGAGGGCGATTTTGTCCGTGTTTGCCACAGGGACGCGTTTGTACGAAAATCCCCCAGTTTTTCAGCGGCAAAAGCAGCAGGAATTTGGGGGTGTTTGTTTAAAACCCCCTCCGGAGCTGCCGGAGCCGCCTCTCGGTGCCCGGAGGGTCCGGCGGGCACAGCCGCGCTCTGGGCCGGGTTTGCCGTGCCCGGCACCCGTGTCCTGCCCTGCCCGGGCCCGGGGGGACAGACACCGCTCGGAACACCGGGAATAGCAGGAGAGAGGCTCATCTCGCCCATGTCTGCTGCGGCAGGGCGCCAGAAAAGCGGAGTTTGAGGTGGGACTGGCCAAACCCCGTCCCGCAGGGAACCTGGGTTTTGCCGCTGAGCTCTCCGCGCTCCTCCCTGCCCGAATTCCCTCGGATCGCTGGATCTGGGTGATTCCCGAGCCTCTGGCACGGCAAAGGAGCCGCGTTGGGGCCGGGTCACTCCCGGTGTTTGCGGGGAGGATGCTCCATCCGCCGCTGGCTGGGAATTCTCTCTCGGGCTGGATAATTCCTGCTGCGAGGGGACATCGGGAAATGTCCCCTCCCAAACCACCCCGGGCGGGGATCGCCTCCCGCCCCACCGAGGAGCGGTGCAGCGAGGCTCGCTGCGGATCCGCAGGGATTCTGGCCCCGCTCCAGGCCAGGGAGCGGATTTGGGAATATTTCCCGGGCGGGCAGGAGCAGCCAGGCCCGGCCCATGGCATCCATGCATTCACAGGAACGCGTCCCCGCAAATCTCTCGCAGGAGAAGTTAATGGGCGTTAGTCCCTTATTCGAACGTAAGGTTTTATTCGTTTCGTTTTCACCTTTAAAGCGATCTGCTGGCGGATTAAATGATAAAATCGCCGGCTTTAAAATAAGCTCAGACGAATGCCAGGCTGATCCACCGAGCGTGGTTACGTCTGATGCGCGTTCGCGATTCCGACTCCAATTTAAAATTCCTAAGGGAGCGAATCTGAGCAAGTGACATTTTTTTTATTCCGGGCTGGGAAAAAACCTCAAAAGCCGTGCAGATTTTGGGATGCTGAGAAAGGACAGCACGGAGCGAATTGTCCCGCACGGGTGGGGCAGGGAGGCGGTTCGTTCTTGAAGGGTTTCATGAGAGTTCCAGGAATAAATCTGCTCCGTTTTTGGGAACGGGAGAGCTCAGGGCAGTTTTTACACCTCTCTTTGTAGGTTTGCAGTCTCATAGTTCGAAATTTGTAATGAGTAAATCGAAATAAGGGCGGCACAGGGACAGACTCTGGAATTTCCATTTGTTGCCGTCTAGGGAAAGAAACGCCAGGAAAACTCCGTGATTCCCAAATTTTGTTTTTCTCCCGAGAAACAAAAAAGCCTTTCAGCAAAAAGCACATTTTTGCCGTGTCTCTGGAATTTTAGGAGCCTTTTCCAAACGGAGAATCGGGAAAAGGCGGAGAAAAGCGCGAATTTTCGTTTGGCTCTGCCGAGCAGATTTCCCAGCGCTTCTTTCAGAGCAGGGAAGGTGTTTTTCCCTTTTCCACGGGAAAACGCGATTTATTCCCGGGGTTTGGAGAGACGGACACGGCGTGGGGATGCAGACCCCTCTTTTTGGGTGCTGCTGCTGCCTTGGGACGGCGAAAAGGAGGGGTCAGAGCCGGCTCAGGTCCCCGGTGTCCCTGCCTGGCTTGGGAAGATCCTCAGCGCTTTCCCGGCGGGAGAAGGACACGGAGCCAAACACCGGGAAAGGAATCGAAACTCGGGGGAAGCACCGAGCCCTCCCCGCCGGGGATCCTGCCCATCCCGAGGGACGCCCCGAGAGTGGAGATAAATCCCCCCCATCATTCCCAGGCCGGGTTTGAGTGCCCAGAGCACAAACGGATCGGGAATCACGGAGCTGGAGCTCGGGGCAGGGATTTCTGCCAGTTTTCCCTCCCGTTCCGGCGGCACAGCCGGGAGAAGGGGAATTTCTCTGGAAGCCTCTGGGCGGCCGGAGGGCACCGGGGGGAAACGCGGGGCTCCGTTTCATAGCGGGGCATCCCGAAACGGGCCGGAGTTCCAGGCTGGCAGCACCGAATCCCCGCCTTTCATCCAGGGTTACCGGCCAGAAAAACCCTTTTTGGGTTTTGCGGCCTCCCCGAAGCCGAGGGATGTTTTTTCTCTCCAAAAACGAGGCACCAAACGGATGCGATGGCGCGGTCGCGTCCTTCCCTTCGCCTCCATCCCTTGGGGACAGTGACCCCTCTGTCACCGGGTGGTGGCCTCGGCTCCTCGGGGAGCTCCTGAAAGGCTCCGTTTTACCCTGGAAGCCAAAATCAACCAACCAAGCCAACCTCAGCCCCAGCCCCGCTGCCCCTCCTCGCCCCAAGGCAGCTCCGTCAGGAACTTCCCCTGCCCCGGGCCGGGCTCGGCTGTGGGCTCGGGTTTGGGTTTGGGTTTGGGTTTGGGCTCGGGTTTGGGGCCGAGCTGTGGGCTCGGGCAGTGGGCTCGGGTTTGGGCTCGGGTTTAGGCTCAGGTTGTGGGCTCGGGGTCGGGTTTGGGCTCAGGTTTAGGCTCAGACTGTGGGCTCGGGTTTGGAGTCGGATTTGGGCTGGTGTGTTGGGTTGGGCTGTGAGGTCAGGCTGTGGGATCGGGTTGTGGGGTCAGGTTTGGGGTGGAGCTGTAGGCTTGGGTTTGGGCTCGGGTTTAGGCTCGGGTTTGGGGCCGAGCTGTGAGCTCGGGCTGTGGGCTCGGGTTTGGGCTCGGGTTTGAGCTCAGGCTGTGGGCTGGGGTTTGGGGTCAGGCTGTGAGCTCGGGCTGTGGGCTTGGGCTCGGGTTTAGGCTCGGGTTTGGGGTCGAGCTGTAGGCTTGGGTTTGGGCTCGGGTTTAGGCTCGGGTTTGGGGCCGAGCTGTGGGCTTGGGTTTGGGCTCGGGTTTGAGCTCAGGCTGTGGGCTGGGGTTTGGGGTCGGGCTGTGGGCTCGGGTTTGGGCTTGGGGTCGGATTTGGGCTCAGGTTCAGGCTCAGACTGTGGGCTCGGGTTTGGGCTCGTGTGTGGGCTCGGGTTTCGGGTCGGATTTGGGCTCGTGTACGGGGTTGGGCTGTGAGGTCAGGCTGTGGGATCGGGCGGCTGTGGGGTCAGGTCTGGGGCCGAGCTGTGGGCTTGGGCTCAGTCTCAGGCTGTGGGCTCGGGTTTGGGCTCGGCTGTGAGGTTGGGTTTAGGCTCGGCTGTGGGGTTGGGTTTAGGCTAGGCTGTGGGCTCGGGTTTGGGCTCGGGCTGTGGGGTTGGGTTTGGGCTCAGGTTTGGTCTCGGGCTGTGGGGTTGGGGCCCGATGGGGCCGGGGGCGAAGCTCTGTCGGTCCCGTCCGTGCTCAGGTGAAATCGGGGCAGTTCATCTCCAATCGAGCTCCGGCCCTCTTCAACCTCCTCATCCTCCTGCTCCTTGGCCACCTCGGGGGTGGCCGCTCACAGGGACACAGGGACAGGGACAGACACAGGGACAGACACAGGGACAGGGACACGGGGAGAGGGTCGGTGCAAGGACAGCACGGCCCCGGCGGGCCATGGGAGCGGAATTCCCATCGGTCCCAGCAGGAATTCCCTCCGGGGAATTCGGGGAAAGCGCATCCGCGGGGATGCTCCGCTCCAGAAAAAGAACAATTCCACCCCAAAAACCGTGTGCAGAAGGGACTGTCAGCCTTTGCACCGCGGGAGGAGAGGGAGCAGGGGCAGGGGGACAGCTCGGGCTCCGCTGCCGCTCTGACCAAACCCTGGGGGTTTTTTGTAGGTCTGGGCGACGCCTGGGGGCAGCCGAGCAGGATCGGCCCTCTGGATAACGCGGCCATGGAGCTCGGATCCCACCTGCTCCAGGTAGGGCGCATGGAAAACCCGGCCTTGAGGGGCTGCCTCTCCTCCTTCTCCTCCTTCTCCTCCGCCTCCTTGTCCTCCTCCTCCTCCTTTTCTTCCTCCTCCTTTTCTTCCTCCTCCTCCTCCTCCTCCTCCTCCTCCTCTCGCACCACCACAGCCTGGCTGAAGCCTTCATCTCATTGGGCTGGGAGAGCAGAAAACCAGAGGCACCAACCACTTAAATTGCAATTATTTCATTATTTTTCGCCTTTGGTATCGGCCGAAGCAAGAGGCGCTCATCCCCTCCGTGCACGCCCAGCTCTCCCAGCCCCAAAAGTGCCGGGGATGTCCCCAGGGAGCCCCGGGGGAGGGGACCGGTGTTCCCCGGTGGTGGCACCTGGGAGGGGACAACACCTGCACTGGATCTCCCGGGGCTTTAGCGCCTGAAAATCCCGCTGTTCATAACCCCGGTGATCTGCTCCGGAATTCCTCTGAATTCTGAGTTTAGGAAGTCGTAGCCGGGGCGAGGGAGCCAGCAGGAGGGATAAAAAAAAAAAATTAAAATTAACTCAATTTTTAAATATATATATAATTTACTTATTTATTTATATATATATATTTAAGTTTTAGTTTTAATTTTATTTAATTTTTCTTTATATATTTATATATATTACATATATATACTATATACTATATACTATATACTATATACTATATACTATATACTATATAATATACAATATGCAATATACAATGTACTATATACTATATACTATATACTATAGACTATATATCATATATATATACTATATTATATTATAGTATATACTATATACTATATATTATATATCATATATATACTATATGTGATATATATATAATATATACACTTACTTGTGACTCTGAAACAGCTAAGAGGGCAGCAGCTACTTGAAATAAAATAAAATAAAATAAAATATATTATATTGTATACTAGATATATACTATATATCATATAAAACATGTATTATTTATTATATGTTATACATGTATCATATATTTATAATGATTTCATTTTTATTTATAGCTTTAAGTTTTAATTTTAATTTTATTTATATATTTACGTATTTTATTTACACATATTCTTTTATATTTTTATTTATTTATTTATTTATTTGTTAGTACATGAACCAAACGCAGGACAGGTTTTCCCCCCCATGATTTTAGAGAGCCACTAAACCGGAATTGTTCATTGCGGGAGGTGAATTCCTGCCCACGGACCTGGGGCTGTTTTCACTCTTTGGCTCGGCCTGGGATAAAAACCCGACAGAAAATCCCTGCCCCGACCTTTGGGATGGTGAGCGCGGCTCTTTATTTGGGATCACCGAGCATCGGCCGCTCCCTGCGGGGAAAAATGGGAATTTGGGAGGCGCTGGCAACATCCAGGCAATGGCAGAGCTCGACGTGATCTCCTGGAATTTTATTTTATTTTATTTTATTTTATTTTATTTTATTTTATTTTATTTTATTTTATTTTATTTTATTTTATTTTATTTTATTTTATTTTATTTTATTTTATTTTATTTTATTTTATTTTATTTTATTTTATTTTATTTTATTTCATTTCATTTATTTTATTTTATTTTATTATTTTATTTTATTTTATTTTATTTTATTTTATTTTATTTTATTTTATTTTATTTTATTTTATCTTATTTTATTTTATTTTATTTATCTTATCTTATCTTATCTTATCTTATCTTATCTTATCTTATCTTATCTTATCTTATCTTATCTTATCTTATCTTATCATCTTATTTCAAGTAGCTGCTGCCCTCTCAGCTGTTAGTCACGAGCCCACCTGGAAATGCTGATCCAGTTGTGCATAATAATCTGTATGATAATTTAATTTATATACTAAAGTACAGACCCAGTTGTGGAAATCATTGCTGGTGCTCCTCCTCCTGGCTGTTCCCAGTTTTGTCTGGCGTTAATTGAATTTATACCAAATTAAATGCTGACCACCTGCAACTCTCATTTTACAGTTCAGCTATTTCTGAATGACGAATGCTGAAGGTTTTAATAAACCCACATTTACTGCAAAATTATTTTTTTTAAGAGTTCTTAGACTGAAATTTTCCATGTGAATTTTCAGCTTCAGTGTGCTTCCCTGTACACGAAATTTTGGGATGTGCTGCAGTAACAACAGCATTGAGCCAAGTTTAATAATGATAAATTAATAAACAATTATTAATTAAGGGTAAAGCAATTGCATGGCAGCAGTGTTCAAAGCAAAATTGTGGCTAAAACCGCAATAAATTATTTCTCATTATAATATTTCTACAAAATTTAATTTATACTTTAAAAAATTAGCAAAGAGTAATCTGGTTTCAATTATATGCTGTAGAGTCATTAGGAGGCCAGAGAATAATTTGGAATATTTTCTTATTGGGGTGGCACTATGAAGTAGACAGGATTTTATTGCTTCTCTTCCACTTTAAATGAAATAAAACAGGTGGTTGTTTTACTTATGCACTGTAAAAATTATTTTTCTCTTCCAAATATAATTTCCAGTGATATTCACATGTGGGAATATTCACTGATATTCACATGTTGATCAAAGCTTTCTGTGCTGGGTAGGGATAATGCAGATTTTTTGTTATCAGCTACCTTTGAAAAAATGCCTGAAATTGGGCACTGAAAAATCCAGACCCCCCAAACTGAGAGGTTTTGTACCCAAATCATGGCCAGTTCTGGCAGAGCTTTACCACATTATTTACTTTTTTTTCTCCTATAAATAATATCTGATTAACCAAACTTCAATTTTTACCCAATATTTGCCTCCCAGCCAATTTCCTGCCAAGGAGAATCCGTAGGATTGGATCCCAAGTTTGAGTTGTTGAGGTTTGCAGACTGCAAGGACAAAACTTTATCACACTCAGAGAGGGAAATTTGTGCTTTTTAATTTTGGATGCTGGCAGAGGATGAGGCTGCTCAGGGTTTTTTTTTTATGTCAGAATTTCTCTAAATTGAAGGGAGAGATCATTCATACCCAGCCACACATGAATATTTTGTTTGGAAGGTGAACTCCCTTTGAGACTCAAAGAGAGATATTTGTGTTATTAATTTGACTTTTTTTTCCTGCTTTCCTTTTGGAAATTCACATTATCACAGAGCAGAGACACATTCTTGAAAATGCAGCCAAATTTCAGCATTGCTGCTGGTGCCATGAGGTAAATTGCAAATAGCTGGGTTTGCCAATGACACCATCAAAAAAGGCTCAGGTAGGGCCTGGCTTCCCCCTGAGCACCACAGAGCTCAGGATTTGGGCTAAGAACCAAAAAAAAACCCAAATAAAAGCAAAATATTCCCTGGAACTGCAGCAGCAAAGCTGAATCTATTTGGCACGATGTGGATTTCACAATGAGCCTGAGTTTAAGGGAGCAAAATCAGATAAAAGGATAAAAACCCATAAAAACCACTTCCAAACTCCTGTTCCTCTTAGAAAAAGTCATTTTGGGATGAAACAGCCACCATAAATGCTTTTTAAAATCTGTTAATTTTAAAAATATGAGCAGGAAACATGCTTAGTGCTGTTTGTTCACTGTTCTGGTAGAGTTTTAGTTGTTTCAAACCATTTAATTCATGTTCAAATCCATTTAAATCTTGCTTTGCTTGATATATAATAATAAATAACAATACAATAAATCAACTTCCCTGCACAAGGGCCCTGTTTTCTACTCATTTTCCAGCCTGGGTTTGTCTCACCCTGAATTTTTACTCCTGGAGGATTCAGGATTTTACCTGCTCAAATCCATCCATTTCACCAGTGCCATTATCCCAAAGCACTCAGCATCCCCTTCCATCCAGAAATTCCCTGGCCTGTATTGTTTTTTCTCCCAAAATTTTCCATTTTTTGCCCATAAATTCTTCTTTGGGAGGGATATCAAGTCACCAGATCTTGTAGGTCTTGGTGGTATTATTACTATTACTATTACTGTTACTATTACTATTACTATTACTATTACTATTACTATTACTATTACTATTACTATTACTATTACTATTACTATTACTATTACTATTACCATCACCATTACCATTACCATTACTATTATTATTCTTTTATTTTATTTTATTTCCTTTATTTCCTTTAATTTTTTTATTTTTATTTTTATTTTTATTTTTATTTTTAGTTTTAATTTTTATTTTTATTTTTATTTTTATTTTTATTTTTATTTTTATTTTTATTTTTATTTTTATTTTTATTTTTATTTTTATTTTATTTTATTTTTACCTTTATTTTTATTTTATTTTTAATTTTATTTTTGTTTTTACTTTATTTTTATTTTATGTTTATGTTTATTTTTATTTTTGTTTTTGTTTTTATTTTATTTTATTTTTGTTTTTATTTTTATCTCTATCTCTATCTCTATCTCTATCTCTTTATCTTTATCTTTATCTTTATCTTTATCTTTATCTTTATCTTTATCTTTATCTTTATCTTTATCTTTATCTTTATCTTTATCTTATCTTTTTCTCTATCTTTATCTTACCTTTACCTTTACCTTTACCTTTACCTTTACCTTTACCTTTATTTTATTCCTTAAATTTTGCTGTTTGCTGCTGCTGAAGTCAGAAATCATCCCCCCAAAATCCATTTTTTCCCCCACTGTAAATGCTTTAAGCAGATTTCTTGCTTCTCACCCTGTGCATTTCTCCTCATTTCAGACTTTGGATGGTTTTGTTTTCGTCGTGGCATCCGATGGCAAAATAATGTACATTTCTGAAACAGCGTCTGTGCACCTTGGCCTGTCCCAGGTATGTGCTCTGACTCCTAAAACACAAATAAAATAAAACACAAAATACAGATTTGGACCCTCACGCTGCTGCCTTGCTTTATATAAAGTAATTTTATTTTTTTTCAGGGCGGTTTGAAGCTTTTTTCTGCTTGCAAAGGGCTTTGGTAAAAGACTCAAATTTCCTTTCCTGCCACCACATCAGGCTGAATTTATTTCTGTTCTTGTTCGTTGTATTTTGCTGCTCATTACCTTTCAGAAGGGCCATAAATAATAAAATATTGCAAATTGCAGGGCCTGAAACCCAAGTGTGGGCAGGCAGTGGGGCTGAAATAAAATCAGAATTTGAGTCTGGGAGCTTTAGATTGTGTCAGACATTGAGGCTGCCCATGAAAAGGAGAAAAATCTGATGTGGAACAGGGGGGTTATGGTAAATGTGCTGGGGGAGGAGGAAAAAATAAAAATAAAATTAAAAATAAATATAAAAATAAAATAATGATATAAAAGATTGTGTCAGATATTGAGGCTGCCCATGAGAAGGAGAAAAATCTGATATGGAACAGGGGGTTTATGGTAAATGTGCTGGGGGAGGAGGAAAAAATAAAAATAAAATTAAAAATAAAATTAAAATTAAAAATAAAAATAAAAATCAAAATAAAAATAAAAATAATGATATAAAAGATTGTGTCAGGTATTGAGGCTGCCCATGAAAAGGAGAAAAATCTGATGTGGAACAGGGGGTTTATGGTAAATGTGCTGGGGGAGGAGGAAAAAATAAAAATAAAAATAAAAATAAAAATAAAAAAATAAAAATAAATTTAAAAAATATAAATAAAAATAATTTTTAAAATAAAAATAAAATAATGATATAAAAGATTGTGTCAGGTATTGAGGCTGCCCATGAAAAGGAGAAAAATCTGATGTGGAACAGGGAGTTTATGGTAAATGTGCTGGAGGAGGAGGAAAAAATAAAAATAAAAATTAAAAATAAAAAATAATAAAAAAGATTGTGTCAGATATTGAGGCTGCCTGTGGAAGCCAGAGAAATCTGATGTGGAACAGGGAGTTTATGATAAATGCGCTGGAGGAGGAGGAAAAAAATAAAAATAAAAATAAAAATAAAAATAAAAATAAAAATAAAAATAAAAATAAAAATAAAAATAAAAATAAAAATAAAAATAAAAATAAAAATAAAAATAATTTAAAAGAGGAAAAACACCTTTAGAGTGGGCACAGAAGGGCCTTTCAATGAAATAATCTGAAATTAACTGAAATAAAACTCAGAATTTGACTCTGGGAGCCTGAGATTGTGTCAGATACTGAGGCTGTGAATGGGAAAGAAATCTGATGTGCAACAGGGGGTTTATGGTAAATGTGCTGGGGGAGGAGGAAAAAAGTAAAATAAAAAGGAAAAGATCCTTTGGAGTGGGCACAGAAGGGCCTTTTTATTAAATAATTTGACAATTATCTGAAATAAAACTCAGAATTTGACTCTGGCAGTCTCAGATTGTGTCAGATACTGAGACTGTGAATGGGAAAGAAATCTGATGTGCAAGGGAGGAGGAAAAAAAATAAAAATAAAAATAAATTTAAAAGAGGAAAAACATTTAGAGTGGGCACAGAAGGGCCTTTTTCTTAAATAATTTGACAATTATCTGAAATAAAATTCAGAATTTGACTCTGGCAGCCTGAGATTGTGTTAGATATCGAGGCTGCCTATGAAAGGGAGAAAAATTGGATGTGGTTTATGGTAAATGTGCTGGAGGAGGAGGAAAAACAAAAATACAAATAATTTTAAAAAGAGGAAAAAATCCTTTCGAGTGGGCACAGAAGGGCCTTTTTATTAAACAATTTGACAATTAGCTGAAATAAAACTCAGAATTTGACTCTGGCAGCCTGAGATTGTGTCAGATACTGAGGCTGTCCACGAAAGGCAGAGAAATCTGAACAGGGGGTTTATGGTAAATGCACTGGAAGAGGAGAAAAAAATAAAAATAAAAAGGAAAAGATCCTTTAGAATGGGCACAGAAAGGGCCTTTTTATTAAATAATTTGACAATTAACTGAAATAAAACTCAGAATTTGACTCTGGCAGCCTGAGATTGTGTCAGATACTGAGGCTGCCCACGAAAGGCAGAGAAATCTGAACAGGGGACTTATGGTCAATGTGCTGCAGGAGGAAAAAAAAATAAAAATAAAAATATCTAAAAAGGAGAAGGGGGGCAGATTTATGAGTGTTCACATGGAATTCAGGGCAGTTTTTCCTGAGTTTTTCCAGCTCAGTGCTCTTTTCAGTAAAGCATTTTATATGGTTGTGATAGAACTCATAAAACTCAGTTTACTACTGTTCTGCACCAGAACCATGAGGGGGTTTGATGCTTTTATAGTTTTTTTTCCTCTTAGATGGACATTTCTAATTTTTTTTTTTTTGCCTTCTTGGGATACGCACAGGGGCAAAGAGCCTGAATTTATTGTAGAAATTGAAATTAAAGCAGAAATTGAAATTAAATTAGAAATTGACTTTCCATGCCTTTGTAACTGAAATTCACTGGTAGCATCTGATCTAAAGTTTGCCAAAGTCCAATTAAAAAAATTCCTCATTAATTTCAGCAGGCCCTGGATGACACTTGCAAGGAACTGAAGGGTTCAGTTGTGTTTCAAACATTTATCAGTAAATAAATGAATTGAAATAAAGCCCAAACAGCAGAGGAGATGAAGGTGAGAGAGAGGAGAAGATTCTGAAATATTCTGGTGAATTTATCCCGTGGCTGTTTCCAAAAACAGAGAGGGGGAATTTAATGGTGGGGATTATTTATGTACCTTATTTTTTTGTAGTAATCAATATTATTAATTGGAAAATATAAAGTGGAATTTGGATGCCTATTTATAACAGTGATATTAGAATTAATGGCTATGAGGGAAAATAGAACTCAAGAGGTAGAGAAAACAAGGATATAAACCCATAAAAACCACTTTAAACCCCTGTTTCTCTGAAAAAGAGAAAAAAGTCATTTAGAAAAAGTCATTTTGAAAAAGTCATTAGAAAAAGTCATTTTGGGAATAAACAGCCACCATAAATACTTTTTTTTACCTGTTAATTTTAAAAATATGAGCAGGAAACATTCTTAGTTCTGTTTGTTCACTGCTCTGGTGGAGTTTTAGTTGTTTCAAACCATTTAATTCATGTCCAAACCCCTTCAAATCTTGCTTTGCTTGATATATAATAATAAATAACAATATAATAAATCAACTTCCCTCCACAGGGGCTGAAAATTTTCTACTCATTTTTCAGCCTGGGTTTGTCTCACCCTGAATTTTTAATCCTGGAGGATTCAGGATTTTACCTGCTCAAATCCATCCATTTCACCAGTGCCATTATCCCAAAGCACTCAGCATCCCCTTCCATCCATCCATGAGCAGAAATTCCCTGTCCTGTCTTGTTTTTCTCCCAAAATTTTCCATTTTTTACCCAGAAATTGTTTGTTTGGAGGGGTATCAAGCCACGAGATCTTGTAGGTCTTGGCGGTGGTATTATTATTTTTTTATTAATTCTATTATTAATTATTTTAATGAATTTTTATTATTCCTAACCCAGTTATTAGGGACAATTAAAGAATTATGGGATCATCGGGACACTAAAGAGACTTTGGCACGTGTAGGAAGAGGGGACTGGCAGTGTCACACAAGTTTTAATCTCATTTATTCCTCCGGGTCATCTGCACTCACTGAATTCCATGAGCATGGAAATATCTAGAAATTCTAAGTGCAAGAGGTGCTGAGGAAAATCAGAAGGTTTGGCCAAGTTGTTTTTTGAATTTTAAGTTTAAGCAGCAAAATCCCAAATTTTTCACTTCAGCAGAAGTTTGGAACTACTGAGCTTGAAAGCTGTGGATTCGAAACTAAAGGGATTGTCAAAACACAAAAATTGACAGAGAACATGAGTTTATTTATAAAATTCATTTATAATTAAAATATTGAAATTAATTTTAATTTATTTATAAAATTTCATCCTGATTTATCACCAATCTCTTCTTGCTCTGCCTCAATATTCTCTTTTTGAAGGGATCAATTTTGGGCTGCACCCACTCCTCAAAACACAAATCCCTTTACCCTGGGATATTCCTGTCAGCTCCCAGAGTCTCAAAAGGAGTTTTTGTTCCCACTCCTCTGGAAATCCTGGCATTTCTGCCCCTGCCATCAACCAGAATTGGGCAGGAGGAGGAAATTCCCCAATAATATAATAAAAAATTAATTCCACATTATATTTCCTACAAGTACCCTCACAGAGCCAAAGCAAGCTGGGAGCAGAGTGGTGGTGATTGGAAAAAAAAAAAAAAATCCTTTAGAGTGGGTACAGAGAAGCCTTTTTATTAAATAATTTGACAATTAACTAGCCCACACATCAATTTCCTGCTCCAGTGCCATTTGTTTAAAAATATATCGTTCAACTAAATAAAAAAGCCATTTAAAAAGATTTTTTTGCAGCCTGCTTTTGGAGGCCTGCTACAGTGGCCTTTATCTTCTGCTTGGATTTAACTTCAGCAGGAAGAAATTAAAGCTTGAGCCAAAGCCAGGCTGCCTAAACCAGCCATAAATTTCAGCCCAGCTTTAAGGATTGTTTTGAAGCACGGCTTTGCCTCAGAAAAAGAGGTTCTGAAAAATCTACATCTTCATTTGTGGCCCTGCCACTTCATTTGTGGCTTTGGAGTTTGATTTGCTCCCAGTTGCAGCAGGAAAATTGGGAATTTTGCTGGAGGAACTTTCCTCCAGCTCATCCCAGTCCTGGCACAGAAAATTTCTTTTTTTGCCTTTTTTTTTTCCTGTGGATAACAAACAGCTTTAATTCATCAAATATTTTTTCCCCTCAGAGTCCAAAGGCACAAAAAAGAGGAAAATCCTCTCGGGGGATAATGTGGAAAGACAAATTTTAATTTAATTTGAAGGTCTGGAGCTTATTCCAGCAGTTTTCTGGACCCATGAGGCATCCAGACTTATCTTTGACAATTCTTGAAATATTTCACCACAAATGAACTTTTCCAGGAGTTTATTTTGCTTTTATCCAATGAGTCTATGAGAGGTAAAATATGCAATTATTTACTCTAGAATCCATCCACTTAGCCCTGTGTGTTTATTATGAATCATTCCTTGGCTGGAAAAAAAGAAAAGAAAATAAATCTGAGTTGCTCATAAACTCCCTGTTAGTAGGAAATGCTGAGATTTGGTATTTACAGCTATTAAAAACTGCATCAAGGAAGGTGCTTTAATAACCTGAGGCATGGGAGATTTAGCTTTATGAATTGAGCTGTAGAATTTCTGTTTTTTTTAAGTTTTCAGGGTTTTATTTTAGGCTTTGAAAGAGCTGAATGTGCCTAGCAGGGGGTGAGGCTCCAAATTATGGATCCATATTTTGGTTATTTGACTCTGCCTTAGCCCCCCAACCCTTTGCTGCTGGCTTTATTATTTTAAAGTCAATTGAAAAAGTCAATTTTGGGGTCAGTTGTTGGAATGTGAAATGCAGGGAACTCTCAGAACTTTGGGGGTGTAAACCAGAGCTCAGAATGAAACCCAGGATTTGATCTGAGGCCTTGGGAAAGGCTCCCAAACTGAGGGGCTGGAAGGGACAATGTGGATTTGGGGTTTACAGCACAGACAGGTTAAGCTGAGGAAAGGGAAGTTCAGAGTTTTAGAGTTTAAGAAATAAAAATAAAAGCAGTTCCAGAGGTAAACAAGGAGTTCAGAATGCAGCACTGTAGGTTTGTGTGTCAGAACATGACTGGCTAAGAAAGCTCACACTGTAACAGGGGTCCATAAGATGAAATATTTAAGGATTGGGTCAAAAACATAAATATCCTTGTTGGCAGTGTTTTATTGGTTAATAAATCCTTAAAAAGTCTTGTAACTGAGGGTCTTGGGCCCTTCTGCACCATGCAGTGAAGGTGTGAGCTGAACTCACCCTTCCTGCATATGTAGAAGATAAGAAAAATAAATCACAGCATCAAAAACAAATCAGAGGTTCCATCTCAAATTCTTTCCAAAATTTCTCACGGGTTATAACCACTTCCATTGTGTAACAGATTGATTAAATCCCTTTCCCTAATCATTGTCTCCATCATCTGAAATCCAGGGTTTATTTTACCCGTATCAATCCCTTGGGTTTGCACCCTCAATCCTGAGGGACAAACTCCAAGCAAGGATCAATCCCACCCCTACAAACCCTTGGGCACAACCTGAGCTCAGCTCTGTCCCTGAACCTGGCTCCAGCCATACCCAGACTCCTCCTGGAGAAGGGATTTGGGAACCCAGGAGTTCCTCACCCTGCCAGGGGACAATTCCTGCCCCAAAATCCATCAAATCCTGCTCTGGAGCCATTCCCTGGCTCCTGTCCCTCCATCCCTGTCCCTGGAGCCACTTTAGGCCCTGCAAGGGGATTTGAGGCCTCTCTGGAGCCTTCTCTTCTCCAGGCTAAAAAATAATCATTATTAAATATTGCTTCATTATTAAAGTATTGTTTGAACAAACAATGCCCTGCAGTGTCAGTTCTGCTGCAATCTGAAATGCAGGGAACTCTCAGGACTTTGGGCCTGGCAGCCAAAGCTCAGAATGAAACCCAGGATTTGATCTGAGGCCTTGGGAAAGGCTCCCAAACTGAGGGGCTGGAAGGGACAATGTGGATTTGGGGTTTAAAGCACAGACAGGTTAAGCTGAGGAAAGGGAAGTTCAGAGTTTTAGAGTTTAAGAAATAAAAATAAAAGCAGTTCCAGAGGTAAACAAGGAGTTGAGAATGCAGCACTGTAGGTTTGTGTGTCAGAACATGGTTGGCTAAGAAAGCTCACACTGTAACAGGGGTCCATAGATGAAATATTGAAGGATTGGGTCAAACACATAAATATCCTTGTTGGCAGTGTTTTATTGGTCAATAAATCCTTAAAAAGTCTTGTAAATGACGGTCTTGGGCCCTTCTGAACCATGCAGTGAAGATGCGAGTTGAACTCACCCTTCCTGCCTATGCAGAAGATAAGAAAAATAAACTGCCATTATCAAAAACAAATCAGAGGTTCCATCTCAAATTCCTTCTAAAATTCCTCACAACTTACAACCACTTCCATTATGTAACAGATTGATTAAATCCCTTTCCCTAATCATTGTCTCCATCATCTGAAATCCAGGATTTATAATAGATTGAGTAAAATCCCTTTCTCTAACCATTATCTCCATCATCTGAAATTCAGGGTTTATTTTACCCGTATCAATCCCTTGGGTTTGCACCCTCAATCCTGAGGGACAAACTCCCAGCAAGGATCAATCCCACCCCTACAAACCCTTGGGCACAACCAGAGCTCAGCTCTGTCCCTGAACCTGGCTCCAGCCACACCCAGACTCCTCCTGGAGAAGGGATTTGGGAACCCAGGAGTTCCTCACCCTGCCAGGGGACAATTCCTGCCCCAAAATCCATCAAATCCTGCTCTGGAGCCATTCCCTGGCTCCTGTCCCTCCATCCCTGTCCCTGGAGCCACTTTAGGCCCTGCAAGGGGATTTGAGGCCTCTCTGGAGCCTTCTCTTCTCCAGGCTAAAAAATAATCATTATTAAATATTGCTTCATTATTAAAGTATTGTTTGAACAAACATTGCACTGCAGTGTCAGTTCTGCTGCAATCTGAAATGCAGGGAACTCTCAGGACTTTGGGCCTGGCAGCCAAAGCTCAGAATGAAACCCAGGATTTGATCTGAGGCCTTGGGAAAGGCTCCCAAACTGAGGGGCTGGAAGGGACAATGTGGATTTGGGGTTTACAGCACAGACAGGTTAAGCTGAGGAAAGGGAAGTTCAGAGTTTTAGAGTTTAAGAAATAAAAATAAAAGCAGTTCCAGAGGTAAACAAGGAGTTGAGAATGCAGCACTGTAGGTTTGTGTGTCAGAACATGGTTGGCTAAGAAAGCTCACACTGTAACAGGGGTCCATGAGGTGAAATATTTAAGGATTGGATCAAAATCTTAAATATCTTTTGTTTTATTGGTCAATAAATCCTTAAAAAAATCTTGTAATTAAGGGGTTTTGTGACATTCTGAACCATGCTGTAACAATGTGAGCTGAACTCACCCTTCCTGCCTGTGTAGAGAATTAGAAAAACACGTCACATCACCTAAAAACCTCAGAGTTCCCATCCCTAACCCATTCAAAATTCATCAAAAATCCCACAGTCCATGTTGTACCTTTGCCTCCTGCTGATTTTCCTGGGGTTGCAAATTAACCCATCAGAAAAAAATCGTTTCAGTGATTATAACAAGGAATAAAAGTCATTATTGCAAAGGATTTTAGGCTTGAATTTTAGACATAAACCATAGGACAAAAAAGTGAAATTTTGGACAAAACTGTGACCTTTGACCCTTTGAATCCTGTGGAAAAATGTGAATTTCCACGAGGAATCATTTTAAAATGGGTGATGAGTTTGGGAAAAGCAAGAGCCATCCATGAGTTACAGTTTTTAAGAGAAAACATCAACTACAGCTGATGAGGTTGGTCAGCTTGATTGGGGTTTTTTGTGTCAGAAAGTCCCTAAATTGAAGGGATATTTTTAGGGACATATATACATATTTATTTATTTATTTATTTATTTATTTTATTTTATTTTATTTATTTATAAGGCATTTATACACAGCCACCCATGATTTTTCTTTTTTTCTTTTATTTTGGCAGGGAAATTCTCTGCTAAAACTGGGTCTTTCATTCCAAGGGCAAAACATTCAGAGGAAAAAAATCACTCATAACCAAAGATAAAATGATGAGGAGAGGTTTGTGAGTGATGCCCCTTGGTAATTTTGGCATGTTCTGAAAATGAAATGTCCATCACGAGAAGAATTTTTAGATTATTTTTTAATGTAGGTGATCAGGATATTCATGAAGACACCTCTGGGCATTTGCAGGATGTTTGCCCCCTTGTAATTAGAAATAAACAGAAGAATTTCAGGCATGACTCACAGGGAGATTTGTGTTTTCCTCCCTCCTGACAAGAAGTTGGATGTGGGGTGTTCCTGCAGCAAGCCCCCACCTGTTTGTGGCTGAAAAGGAGCAGACAGAGCTTTTCAAGGGCAACTTTTAGAGAAAATTACATAAATGAAGCAATGTAGATAATCCTCTTTCCCATTCCATCTTTTCCTTTTCCTTTTCCTTTTCCTTTTCCTTTCCTTTTCCTTTTCCTTTTCCTTTTCCTTTCCTTTCTTCCTTTCTTCCTTTCTTTCTTTCTTTCTTTCTTTCTTCTTTCTTTCTTTCTTTCTTTCTTTCTTTCTTTCTTTCTTTCTTTCTTTCTTTCTTTCTTTCTCTCTTTCTTTCTTTCTTTCTTTCTTTCTTTCTTTCTTTCTTTCTTTCTTTCTTTCTTTCTTTCTTTCTTTCTTTCTTTCTTTCTTTCTTTCTTTCTTTCTTTCTTTCTTTCTTTCTCTCTCTCTTTCTCTCTCTCTCTCTCTCTCTTTCTCTCTTTCTTTCTTTCTCTCTTTCTCTCTTTCTCTCTCTCTTTCTCTCTCTCTTTCTCTCTTTCTCTCTTTCTCTCTTTCTCTCTCTCTCTCTTTCTCTCTCTCTCTCTTTTTCTCTCTCTCTCTCTTTTTCTCTCTTTCTCTCTTTCTCTTTCTCTTTTTCTTTCTCTTTCTTTCTCTCTTTCTTTCCCTCTTCCCCTCTTTCCTCTCATTCTTTCTTCCTTTCTTCCCTCTTTCTCTCTCTTTCTCTTTCTCTTTCTCTTTCTCTTTCTCTTTCTCTTTCTCTTTCTCTTTCTCTTTCTCTTTCTCTTTCTCTTTCTCTTTCTCTTTCTCTCTCTTTCTCTTTCTCTTTCTCTTTCTCTTCTCTCTTTCTCTTTCTCTTTCTCTCTTCTCTTTCTCTTTCTCTTTCTCTTTCTCTTTCTCTTTCTCTTTCTCTTTCTCTTCCCCATCTCCCCTTTCTTTATTTTTTCCCTCTTTTTTCCCTCACTCACTGCATTTCCAGCCTGCCTAGAGGATCAGCTCCCTGTTGATGTTTTGTGTTTGCAGGGAGGGGCTGCTGGGAAGGAGCAGTGAAGGAAAAGATGCTTAGGGGAGGGGGGTGGAAAAAAAGCGAGTTTGCACAGCCCTGGGAAGGGACATTCCATGAATAATGCAGGAAATGGAAGGAGGAGGAACATTTTCAGGAAGAAAAGAAAAAAAGATTGCTTTGTGAGGGCAGACAACTTCATTTATTGCAAAGAAAAGGCGACTGCCAGGATCAGGGAGAGGAGCAGGACGGGCTCAGAAGAGCGGCTGCAATCACTGCCCCCCGAGGCACACGGGGCAGCTCAGAGCAACCGCGACTCATTCCAAATCCTGCCTCCTGCTTTCCTTACAATTTCAATATTTTTAAAATTCTTTTTCTGGAGATTTTTTACAGATTTAAAGCCAGGAGCACCCGACTGGGATTAATTTCTGTGTCAAAACCAAATAATCCCGCAATTCTTCCCGTTCTTCCCAGGTCAATCCCTCATTCTCTGCAGGTTTCTTTGCTCCTCCTACATTGATAAGGAGATAAGAATAGGAATAAGGAAAAATATTTTCAGTTTAGGTCTGCTTATGTGTGTTTTGTATCAAATTTTGTAGAAATTAATCAATTAAGACCTCAAAGCAACAGCATCTTCTTTAAATTCCAGAATTAGAGAAGACAAATAAAGGAATTCAGTTCTGTTTCCAGATCAATTCCTCATTCTCTGCAGCTTTCTTTGCTCATCCTGCATTGAGAAGGAAATTCAGGATAGGATAAAGGAAAATGATTTTCAGTTTGGGTCTGTTTATGTGTGTTTTGTAACAAATTTTGTAGAAATTAATCAATTAAGACCTCAAAGAAACAGCATCTTCTTTAAATTCCCAGAATTAGAGAAGACAAATAAAGGAATTCAGTTCTGTTTCCAGATCAATTCCTAATTTTCTGCAGCTTTCTTTACCTCATCCTGCATTGATAAGGAAATTCAGGATAGGATAAAGAAAAATTATTTTCAATTTTGGTCCATTTATATGCATTTTATATCAAATTTTGTGGAAATTAATCAATAAAAACCTCCAAGCAACAACATCCCCTTTGAATTCCCAGACTTGGAGGAGATAAAGGAATTCAGCTCTGTTTCTAGATAAATTCCTAATTTTCTGAAGCTTTCTTTGCCTCATCCTAGATTGATAAGGAAATTCAGGATAGGAATAGGGAAAATTGTTTTCAGTTTTGGTCCATTTATGTGTGATTTGTATCCAATTTTGTGTGGCAGAGGAATTAATTGCTATAAAACTCAAAGCAACAGCATCTCCTTTGGATTCCCAAAATTAGAGAAGATAAATAAAGGAATTCAGCTGTTTCCAGATCAATTCCTAATTTTCTGCAGCTTTCTTTGCTCATCCTACATAGACAAGGAAATTTAGGGTCGGAATAAAGAAAATTATTTTCAGTTTTGTTCCATTTATGTGCATTTTGTATCAAATTTTGTGGAAATTAATTGCTAAAAATCTCAAAGCAACAACTTCTCCTTTGGATTTCCTGAATTAGAGAAGATAAATGAAGGCATTCAACTCTGCTTCTAGATCAATTCCTCCCTTTCTGCAGCGTTCTTTGCCTCATCCTACACTGATAAGGAAATTCAGGATAAGATAAAGGGAAAATTATTTTCAATTTTGGTCAATTTCTGTGTGTTTTGTATCAAATTTTGTGGAAATTAACTGATAAGAACTTCATATAAATATCATCCTCTTTGGATTCCCAGATTTAGAGAAGATTAATAAAGGAATTCAGCTCTGTTTCCAGATAAATTCCTCATTTTCTGAAGCTTTCTTTGCCTCAATGAACATAGTAAGGAAATTCAGGATAGGAATAAGGAAAAATATTTTCAATTTTGGTCTGTTTTTGTGGGTTTTGTATTGAATTTTGTGGAAATTAATTGCTAAAATCCTCAAAGCAACAACATCTCCTTTAGATTCTCAGACTTGGAGGAGATAAAGGAATTCAGCTGTTGCCAGATCAATTCCTCATTCTCTGCAGCTTTCTTTGCTCATCCTACATTGACAAGGAAATTTAGGGTCGGAATAAAGAAAATTATTTTTGGTTTTGTTCCATTTATGTGCGTTTTGTATCAAATTTTGTGGAAATTAATTGATAAAAACCTCCAAGCAATAACATCTCCTTTAGATTCCCAGACTTGGAGGAGATAAAGGAATTCAGTGCTGTTTCCAGATCAATTCCTCATTTTCTGCAGCTTTCTTTGCTCATCCAACATTGATAAGGAAATTCAGGACAAGAATAAGGAAAATGATTTTCAGTTTTGGTCAGTTTATGTGTGTTTTGTAACAAATTTTGAGGAAATTAATTGCCAAAAACCTCAAAGCAACAACATCTCCTTTAGATCCCCAGACTTGGAGGAGATAAATGCAGGAATTCTGTTCTGTTTCCCCCTTCATTCCATTCCTGCAGCTTTCTGGGGACTTTTCTCAGGGGTTTGGGGGTGGCAGGCAGAGCTGGCAGAGGGGACACGGGGGCACGAGGCTCTTTTTTGTTTTCTGTGCCCCTGTTAGCAGTGGGAAAGGATGGAGCACATCCTGTGCAGGCAAAGCTCAGGGCAGGACAGGGGATACACAAATATTTAAGGCAGATCTTCACTGCGAGTGTTTGTTCAGAGCAGTGAAAATCCACGGAAATCTGATTTTTGGGTTCTCTCAGAGGCCATTGCTGTACCTTCATTTTTGTAGTAATTTTTTTGTAGCATTTTTAATTGAAAAAAAAAAGAAAAAAAAAAAGTGGAGTTCTTGGGATGTGTGTTTGTGTTTGTTGGAACCCTGGTCGCTGAGAATTCCAGACTTTCTGTGCTGCCAGGCACTGACCCCCAGAGAACACTGCACTGACCTGAGGGCCTGGAGAAGCTTCCAAAATTCAATAATAAAACTGAGATTAAAGGTGTGGAGTTTGAATAGAAGTGTGTGATATCACAGGGTGGGAAACTCAGAGCTGAAGGGTTTAGAATACAGGGATAGATAGAAAGCAAGATGGAGGCTTTGGGGTGGAGGCTGCTCCTTCTTCTTCACCTTCTTCTTCTGCTCCTTGTACTTCACATTCTTCTCCTCCTTTTTCTCCTCCTTCTCCTCCTTCTTCTTCACCTTCTTTTTCTCCTTCTTCACCTTCTTGTTCTTCTTCGCATTCTTCTTTTCCTCCTCCTCCTCCTCCTCCTCCTCCTCCTCCTCCTCCTCCTCCTCCTCTTCCTCCTCCTTCTCCTTCTCCTTCTCCTTCTCCTTCTCCTTCTCCTTCTCCTTCTCCTTCTCCTTCTCCTTCTCCTTCTCCTTCTCCTTCTCCTTCTCCTTCTCCTTCTCCTTCTCCTTCTCCTCCTCCTTCTCCATGGGTTTGGGTGGTTTTGTGTCATTGGATAAAAAGTCCCCATTGCAGGCACGGGTGGTTGGGTATTGGGTGAAAAGTGACAATAATTGAGGTGTCATTTTTAAATTGGACAGTTTATCCTTCAAAGGCCTTGGAGAGAGAGACAGGGCTCCATTTTTAGTTTGTTGGAGTGAAGTGCTGCAGAGCTCAGGGTGTGTGAGACTGTGACAGAGATAAGAACTGATAAACATCTGAGCCCCAACAAGAAATACCCTCGCACACATTTAGTCCTGACCCTGGAATAAAAAAGAAATTAGGACTCACCATGTGTTTATAACAGTGATATTAGAATTAGTAGCTATAAGAGAAAATACAACTCAAGAGGGAGGGAAAACAAGGATATAAATCCAGAAAAGCCATTTCCAAACTCCCGTTCCTCAAATACCTTCAGTAAAAGTCATTTTGGCCCTGCTGGTGGTGGGAAATCATAAAGGGGTTGTGTGAGAGCAGGTGAGAGTTTCTGGGAACCTGCGGGAACATCATTTTTATTTTCATATTTGCCTTGCTGAGAGGCATTTCTACAGCTCTGACTTTTCCTCCCGTTTGTGGCAATTTAACTTTTCTACAGCTGCTCTAATTTATCGCTTCA